>NW_027185764.1:61985263-62090564 GCF_028583685.1 Petaurus breviceps papuanus | reverse complement strand
CTCTCTCTCTCTCTCTCTCTCTCTCTCTCTCTCTCTCTGTCTCTCTCACTCTCTGTCTCTCTGTCTCTCTCTCTCTCTTGATTTCTGCACCTTAGTATCGGGAATCAATATAGTATTGAAAGAGTGCTGCACTTAGAGTCAGGAAGACCTGAGTTCACATTCCCACTCTGACACTTACTAGCTATGTTCGCAGACAGGTCACTTAGCCTGAGCCCCACCTTCTTTACCTGTAAACTTCGGGTAATAATACCTAACTCATGGAACTATTGAAAGGCTCAAATGAAATAGCATATGTAAAGTACTATGAAAAGTTTTAAATGTTATCCAAATGCCAACTATTGTGATTATTATGTAGACAAGACTTACCCCCTGCAGTTGGATCCTCTGGAAGGAAATCACCAAAAGTCATTCAAACTCACATAAGTCAAGGAAAGAATGGAAACTTGATATCGTCATGGATCCCCTTAGCTTGCTTGGCCCCATTCTGTCATCAGTGAAATGGAAGCAATGTGGTACAGTTGAAAGGACACTGATTCTGGGGTCAGAGGACCTGGGTTCTAATCCAACTTCAGATGCTTTTGGCTTGTGCAACTTTGGACAAACCACTTAAGACTCTTTGAAACTTAGTTTCCACAAATGGGAAATGAGGGAACTCGACTAAGTGGCTTATGAGGTCTCTTCCAGCTCTGGGTCTACAGAATACCCTGTAGTGATGCTGGAATGCAGTCTGACTCTTCCAGAATGATGTGGCTGTTCCATGTTACTTCAATAAGGAATCTAGGCAATGATCCCAAGGATTACACTAACTTCTTTCTCATGCTAAAGTTGCCTATGGCCAGTACATGTTAAAAATAGAACAAGCAGGATTTCTTTATTGATGTTTTATAAACTTTAAAAAATTATGGTTATAAGAATTAGGAAGGGGAGGAAAGTAAGACAAGAGAGAATATTTACAAAAGGAAGTGTGATTTCATCAGTCTAGGCCTCCTGGGTCACTTTCTCTGTGTGTTTCTTTGTGTTGTATGTTTCTTTGTGTCATTTTGTGAACTCATGTCTCAGGCAACACCTGCATTTTGTAGTCATGAATTTGTGAGACAAGGTCAATGATAGCTGAATCCTTGACAAGATCTTTTGAATCATTCTTTCTTCTCTTGGATAGCATAGCTCCCTGATGGTCTAGAAACCACTAGCACCATTGACTTCTGATGCTGTCTGATACTACTTTCATTTCTTTCCTTGAGGCCAAAATTGAAACAATTGATTGGCAGATCAATGGACTATGTTTCCTCATACTTGCCTACTCATTGTCTACATTGATGTCTCCTAATTTGATGAAGTGTCATGGCTGCCCCATCTCTACCTAGCTCCACTTATCTGAATTTACTAATAGCCAGAATCCTGTAGGGTAAATGAAATTCTGTTTTGTCTGTGCTCATTTGGATTCAATGTTAAATAATTAGTTTAAGATATCTTGTAAGGAAAGGGACTAAACAAAAGAGATAAGCTGAGGATATACAATTAGACATGTTTGTCCTATATTATGTGTAATATATTAAACAATAAAATATATATCTGATACTATGTTAATCAGAACTCTATTGCTTATTTCTTCTGTGCTTTGTTGGGACAATGGTAGTTGATCTTGATTATGATGGCCCTGAGCAGGATGCTGAAGTGCCTTCAGAGACATCAGAGAAAGGTTAAATGTATATAAAATATATAATATTATATTAAAATTTAATTCTTTGAAAATGTTTATGGTTTGTAGGATAACTTTATATTTAACCAGCCGCTTAATTAGATAGTGAGAGCAAATGGTATACTTCTGGGCCTTGATGGTAAAGGAAAGAGAGAGGAAAATAGCTGGATATATAGGTTATCAGTATTAGCTTTTCAGAGATGAGTGTGACACCTGGTGTGTTTTCAGGTTGAAGGGAAATTTTTTGCTCTCTGAAATGAAGGGACTGAACTAAATTATCTTTAAAGTTGCCTTCAGTTCTGAACTTTTATGAGTCTGAGTTAATGAGTGAAAGGTTAAGAAGCAGAGAGAGAATAGATTCTTGATGTCACATAAAAGAATGGGAGATGAAGGGAAAGGAATAAATATTTACAAAGTGTCTACTATATGCAATACACTGCTAGGTGCTTTACAAAGAGTGGAGAAAGGTCACATTGCTATCAAGGACAGTGGACAAAGGTGAGGGGGCCCAGCCGGTGGAGGACAAATTTGGTCTCCTGGGGGAACTACGCACTGCGGCAGAAGGGTAGGATGTTGGGGGAGCAAATAGAGCACCAGCCCTGGAGTCAGAAGGACCTGAGTTCAAATCCAGCTTCAGACACTTGACACACTAGCTGTGTAACCCTGGGCAAGTCACGTAACCCTGTCCATCTCAATTTCCTCATTTGTAAAATGAGCTGGGGAAAGAAATGGCAATCTACTTCAGTATCTCAGTCAAGAAAACCCCAAAGGGGCTGCAGAGTCTGACATGACTGAAAAGATTGAATAACAACAACTTGTCCGAGAGCATGTTGTAGCTGCTCCCTTCCCCGCTCTGTACCTTTCCCGCCATCATGGAATGTGAACTCCTTGAAAGTTGGGATTATTATTATTTTTTTGGTCTTTGTATCCTGAGTGTCTTGTACGTTATCACAGGCACTTAATAAATCTTCATTGATTCAAATACCATTTGGTATCTGATTTTTTTTCAAGTGGCCTGTGAGGCTCCAAACTTTCAAGTGAGGAAAAATATAAAACTTCATTTTTTTGTTTTCTTGAATTTTTTCCTTTCTAATGGGATGTAGAGAAGGGATGTGCATTGTGCTTCATGCATGTCACCGACCTGAGGTTTTGGAAGGCGCGCTCCCTAACCTGAATGAAAAGCCTTTTGGCAAGGGATGGAGACTGTGGGGATGTTAACATTTCCAAACTGCAGATTGTTTTTATTCTCTAGCAACTCTCCAGTAGCAGAGTGATTACTAAGGATACTGCCTCTCAGTACCTGCTGGGCTGCTCTCATTAGAAGTATTGCCGTAGCACAGGAAGCAAACAACAATAGAGGAGCCTCGTTGCTTCTGCACGCGTTAAGAGCACTGATCAAACCACATGAGATCCCATTTCAGGCATAATGTGCATCGGAGGACAAAATTAGATTGAGAAGTAAATGGAGCCTAAAATTTCCATAGCTTTATCCGTCAAGAAGCTGTTTCATTGCATGGTTTTAATTCTCCTAGTTCTTCTGTGCGTTGCATGTTGCACTGGCAATAGTACATTTTAGAAATAATGGAATAAAAAAAAACTGTCTTTAATTTGGCAGTGGTGGTGAGGTGCATCAGGGCAGGCAGCTCTTAGATGAGAGCAGAAATGATATGCTGATACCCTGCACAGAGTTTGGACAAATAGCAGATCAGTATTTTTTAAAACTTTTTTTTTTCCAACAGGCTGAATTTTATTGCCTGTATTCGTATTCTTCACTCAAGAACGCATACATTTGAGAGTATGGAAGTTTCTTTTTTAGTGTCCAAAGAGAAAATTTTATTTACTTAAAAGTGTATTTACTTGCCAGAAAAGAAAAGAGCAGAGGACTTACCAGTTAAGAAAAGGAGGGCTCAAATCCTAGCTCTTTATTTAGTTGTGTGATCCCAGGCAAATCACTTGGCCCCTCTGACTTTCTGTTTTTCCCCTAATCTATAAAATGGGCACAATAATACCCATACTACCTGTTTTGTGAGGGTTTTTGTTTGATTTGTTTTTAGAAAAACACTTTGCAAATCTTAATGTGAATTGGCCTCAGAGCCAGGAAGACCCAGGTTCAAGTTTTACCTCTGACATATACTGGGCATATCAGTCTTAACCTCTCACTATTCTAGGCAACTCTCTAAGGCTAGAGGCTGTGAAGAAGGGATTGACCTGGTAGAAGAAATTTCCTCATCTATTAGTTCCCTATATCACTGAAATCCTAGATCTGATCCCTATTAACAGCACCACCACCATCATCATCATTATAACCAAGGAAACCTGGCAGCTGGCCTTGGACAAGAGTAAACTGGTTTTTTTTTTGTTTTTAAGCCTTTCCTTAGCCAGACTTTCTCATATTGAGGTGAAAACTGTCATCTACAGAACGTGGGAACGGTCTCTTTAGGTGTGGTTCACTAATACTGTGTTTTGTACTGCATAGCCTTCCTGTCCATCCATATGTTATGAATAGGTGAGGGAGAAGTCTGAAGGGAGAGTGCACTGCATATATATGAAGTCAAATAAGACTGCACTGACCTCCATACCTTCTCTTGTCTGATTTCCATCCTGTATGTCTTTGGGAAATCTAACCTAGTACCTATGAACACCGAGTACATGAAGTAGTTCTCTATGGAAGCCAAAGGTCATGGTGATTGAGAGATGCATTGCCTGGCTCCATGGGGATTACAGTTATCCCTTCATAGGGGTTATGACACCCTCATGATCTAGAAAATCGATGTAAGATTTTTTGGCCCTACCTTTATACCAGAAAAGTTTGAATTATTATGGTAACAAAAGATAAAATATGTTGATATTATACAATACTTTACATATATTTTATACATTTCTGAGTTTCTAAACTTTTTCTCTGTCATCTGTTGGCCTTTGCATGTTGTCTGGGGCTTCTGCAAAACACCCCCCTGTTCCAAATTCCCATTTAATTTCTTATGCTGACCTGCAATATATTGAAACCTCAATGGGCAAAGTCATGATGTAGAAAGGATAACTATGTTTTCTTCCCTCCTCTTCTCTTTTCCTTTGTTCCTGCTCCTGATGGTAATAGACAGGGTACTGATAGCTCATTCTAAGTTACCAAAATGCTTCTTAGCACAGAGATAGAGACAGGGACTATCTCTGCAATTTCACTGTTTTGGGGGAAATTCTTGATAAGGAAACTTTCTCTTCTAATGTAGATTGTCATGTTTATAGCCAGAAATATTCTGGCAAATGATTAACAAATGACTCCTAAAAAATGTAAATGTGTACACACACATATAGACAGCATACACTTTAAAATTTACATTATTATAATTTTCTCCATCACCTTCTTAAACCTAGACAATCCACAAAACAATAAATGAAGCCCTAACATGTGGCATTTGCAGATTTCTGAGATGTCATTGGAGCCAGTATGAGCCAGTTTCAGCACACTCTTGTGACAATAGAGTATAGGATTAGAGAGTTTCCTGTGGGGATACAGTGATTAAGCGACTTTGCCAAGGGTCACACAGTCAGTAGGTGTCAGAGGCAGAAGTTGGACGTGGATCTTTCTGATTCGAGTTCAGCTCTCTATCCATTATGCCATGCTGCCTTTAATCATAATGGAGTTGATTTCTTACATGCTTATCTTAACCCTTCAATGCAATATTTTATGATAACTAGCATCAATTATAAAAGAAAGCCCTCTAGAGTGAGTAATTCCCTTTTGGAACTGCAGAAATTGTAGAACTGTGTAATTGGCACCAGTGGTTGTATCCACAGTAGAGGGGAATAGTAGAAATCTTATATGTGTGTCCAAGGATGAGAGCTTTCCTTCTCAGACCAATTTCCCCTCCCTCATCTAAGGGCCTAGACTGTCTCTTCCAGCTGGTTCAATTCCCTCAACAGAGCTATTTGTTGCAGTACTCAGTTCTCTCAGGATGCATTCAACAACATGCATAATGCAAAAGTGTACACATATATAACAATTTCCTTGAATGCTTCTCTCCCTTCCCACGATGCTTTTTTCCAATTTGAAATCTGACAATAAAAGGATTGTTCTGATGTTCACTGTCAGTCTCTCTGTGTATATGAGACTTAAGCTTCTATTTGGAGACTTCACCTGATGAAGTGATGTGGACCTTTCTAAGAGGGGGGGAAACATTGATGAAAAACATGCCAATCAAATACTACATAATTCTTCTCTTCTTCCTCTACCTCAATTTCCACTTCATGGTTAGTAGTAATCATCTCTATCAGTAATGAAAATAACAGGCAGCAACTTCATAGACTTCCATGGACAGGTACTGGCTGGGTCTAAAAATATTTCTATAGTATTATTCTATTATTTGTTTATGTATCCACTTTTTTTTATCATCCCAGTAACCTTTCTGATTTAGAAAGAATCCCTTTCCTTGCCCCTACCCCACACATAATGATAGTTAGTTTCTCTGGGCATTAATTTTTTTCTTTTTCTTAATAAACACATCCAGCACATTGATGCTAAATGGCCCTTGTTATGAAGCACATACCAGAAATATTTTCTTTGGAGTTTGAGTCTTTGGGATTTTTATATGGAACCTAGCAGAAAAGTCTGAATCCTTTTTAAGGCTCACTAAATACAACTTTTTGATTCATCAAGAAACATCATGTTTCAGCTTCCAGGACTCTGAAGAAGAAGAATTAGAAGGAAGAAGTGGGTTTTGTAAGCTTTTGAGCTTGCCACTTGGACCCAGCCATTCTGGAAATAGAAAAGGAGAGAAAGAATATGGAGTAGAGAGATTGGTGGGAAGGACATGGAGGATCTTTGGTCAATTCACTCATTCCTTTGGATCCATGGGTCTGTAATATGTATGTGGGACCCCCAAACTTACAATTCTGTACTCCACTCTCTGTGTTTCAGCTACTGTACCTCTTGCACATTCCACTGACTTTTCTATATTCCTTCCAGCTATTGTGGTTCTTTAAGATTTGGTTTACAATTAGAACAGATGATATATTGCCAGCAATCCTGGCTAACTGCATGATCCTTTTCACACAATAAATTGCCTCCAGCTTTGCTATCACCCCTGACCTTCAGGGTAGTCTTTTTTTGGTCATATGATGACACAGGGCGATTTTGCCCATTGCTTGCTCTTCGTGTTATGAGCTATAAAATCTATAGATTGTGAAATATGGCAGAATGGAGAAGTAGCAAAAATAGAGGACAAACTTAAGGTCTTATACGTTTACTTCTTAAGTATGCCAAGTTTTTGGCTTGACTACCATCATTGTCCAATTTTTAAATTTGCTCTATACTGATAATGCCTTGGGAGAGGATTTTTTTTTTAGAACTTTCAGGTTGTGAGTGGAAAATTTAAGTAGCTTTGTTCTCTCTTATGTCCTAAGTCATTGTCTAGTGGTAAGTTAGGTACTTAGTGGGACACAATAACTCTCTTGGGCCCCTAGGGTACCATTGGATCATTACTATCGCTGCGCACTGAATAATTCCCTTGTGACTTGAGACCATTAATGTGTTTCTCTCATGTGTCTTCGAAGCAGAGACTTGGACACTGAAAAGAATCAGGCTCAGTGTATGGCAGTTTTCTTCATTGGTTGACTCTAGACTTACCTGAGGAAAGCATACTTGGGTAATGAACTAAAACAAGAGTGTAGCCATTTTGATAGAGAACCTCTGAGTCAGGGACATTCGGTAGGACAATAGGACTCTTAGGGGGGGTATGTGTGTGTGGTTTGGGTTGGTGAATTTGTGGCATGCAGAGTGAGCCCTGAATGCTTAATTTAATGTAATTTTCTAATGTGTTCTTTGAGGCACATTCATTTGCAATGCACTCCAGGAGGTAGCCCATCTCTAAGGCAACTGTCACTGATCGGGCTTAGTTATCTCATTGGCAAGAACGACAATGAGCACCCAACTTGTCCTTTGTGGTTTTCTTTATTGTTTACTTAGCCCAAGCTTCCACTTAGAAAGACTTGTGTTATGTTTCTCTTTTGAATTTTAACAAGAGGAGTTTAGCAAAATGCCCTTGGAGTCTTACAAAGTCTTGAACATTTGCAAAACAATGTGCAAAATGATAAGCATCCTCCTGCCCCAGGATTTTCTCTAGTATGTGGACTTGCTAAGTAAATAGTATGTATGATCATATGTCTAAACATTTTGCATCTGGAATTGCTTTAAAACTATACTTAGTAGAGTTTATAATATACAACTAGAGGTCAAGTCTCTTGGAATTATTTTAAATTCTTTTGCTTCATTGGAATTTTGTTGTATTGAATATTTCTTGACATAAGTAGGTTAACATGTAGACTTTGGAAAAATGTGTAACCTCTATTCCAAGGACATTCCTTTTTACAGGTGTGCCTCACTAGATACGGAGCCCAGATTATCGCTGCATATGCATAAGTATTTAAGAAATTTCACATTCAATTTACATGATCACCAAGATGATGGGGAGTAGTTATTTTCTGCAAAGTTTTCTAATCCCCCAAAACTTCAAAAGAAAAGAATTATACAAAAGTTTTACAACAACTAAAGCTGAACATACCAAGTTAGAAGGCAGACACCTCACAAGGTAAATACCTTATGAAATACTACCAGGTAACTTAATTACCAGGACAGCTAAGAGGATTAGTGGATAGATAAAGTGCCAGGTCTGAAGTTAGGAAGATCTGAGTTCAAGACACTAGCTGTATGACCTTGGGCAAGTCACTTAACCCTGTTTGCCACAGGTTCCTCATCTATAAAATGAACTAGAGAAGGAAATGGCAAACCACTCCAGCATCTCTGCTAAGAAAACTCCTAATGGGGCCATGAAAAGTCAGACACAACTGAAATGGCTGAACATACAAACTTGATCATTTAAAGCTACCATCAAATATCCTCAGAAGCAGCATAAGCAGGTCTTCAGGCTGGTGCTTCAAAGTTGAGTTGTGAGAGTCCCTCCTTTGTACCCTTTTGGTAGTATCTCATTTTGACCCATCATTCCACATCTCATAAGAGGTAACAGACACTAGTCTCCTTAGCTTCAGGAAGGCAAAAACTATTGGGGGACTGTAAGTGGAAGATATGGTCAGGGCAGAACTGGCTAGAAGAGGCCAAACTTCTGTGCCTGAGGGGAAAGGGACTAGAACTCTAACTTGGACCAGTTATGTCCCCCAGAAATTTAATCTAGCAATGGACCCAGCATTTCCTCAATACAGGATGCAGAAAATGCCTAGCTTCAAGGAAGAGCTGTATACCAGGAGAAAGGGGAGCAGATTGAGGTAAAGCAAAGACAAATGACTAGGCATATAAGAAGAGAAAGGCTGAAAGAGCAAAATCCATGGAAGAAAACTTAATTATAAATCTAGGTCACAAAGCAGAGAAGCCAATGTGAAGTCAGAAGTAAAAATGAGTCAAAAGTCAAAGGGAGACCAGAATATAGTAAACAGTTTTTGTACTCTGAAGTAAAATGAACCAAAAATACATGACCAAAAAGAGAATTATATGGATGCCCAATAGGACAACTATAAAACCCCAGAATGATTCAAAAGAGAAAGGCAACTTTAAAAAGAGGATATAAGGCTTGAAATAAGAATTGTCAGAATCAAACAAAAGAACACAAACAAAATGGAGAAATTAGGAGACAAGATGGAGAATATCTTTAAAGAAGTCAAGGTTATGAAAGAGAGAACAGAAGATTTGTATCTCAAAAAATTTAGAAGTTGAAGAAAATATTGCAGATAAGAAATAAAAGGTAACAAGTTTAGAAGATCTTATGAATTCTAGATAAGCTAAAGCAACTGATACATAGAAATAATCTATTTCCCAGAAGAACATGATAAATCAAACAACCTGAAATGTCATGCAATGTAAAATAATACAGTAAAACTATTCAGACACATGGAATACAGTAAACAAAGCACACACTTCTGAATATAGCAAACAAATCCACAGATTGTTGTTAGAGAAAAATCCCATGCTTGAAATTCCAAGGAATGTAGTGGTTAACCTTCACACTTTCAATAACAAACATCAAATTTTGCAAGCAGCTGGGAGACTTTCATCTATAAAAGAATATTAATTCAAATATGTCAGTAGTAATACATAGCAATGATAAATCCAAGGCAATGTTGGAAAAGAGCATTCCAAATAGCAAAGAACCTGAAGCTATAAATAAAAAGAATATGTTCTTTAGGGGTGGCAAGGTGGCAACGGGCCCTGGAGTCAGGAGGACCTGAGTTCAAATTTGGCTTCAGACACTTAACACATACTAGCCGTGTGACCTTGGGCAAGTCACTTAACCTCAATTGCCCTGCCCTCCCCACTCCAAAAAGGAAAAAAAGAGAATATATTCTTCAAAGCTGAACTTAATCATCAGCCTAAAAAATGGTCCTTTGAAAAAAAGGCAGGTATTTGAGGCATTCCTGAAAAATCAATCAAACTTAGAAGTAAGCAGAACATTGGACTTTGAAATTTCTAAACAGAAGAAACATAAGAAGGGTAAGTAAGCATAATTACTAAAGAAAGATGAATAATGAAATCAATATTATAAAGTTTATAGGCTACAGTTTAAAATCTTGAACGGACAGTTAAAAGAAAGTTAGAAGAAAATCGAGGAGCAAAAAGGACTTACAATTTAGGGGAAACTTAAAGAATCAGAAGAAGATGAGAAAGAAAAGTTGGATGAATAATTCAGGGTATAAATCTAGTGATTTTAAAAGCTAGAAAATCAATATAAATGAACCAAAAACCAACACCAAAGAGTATATATTGGAAGGTAGCAGAAAAAAATAGATGAAAATTGAAAGCAAAACACACTGGTCAGTGACCATATAATAAAAGGTAAATACTACTTACACATGAAAACAAAAACACTACATAAATAATAAAACTAAATGCTAACTCATTGAAAAATCTTATAAAATAAACAAAACATTTGCTTACCTGATCAAAAAAAGCAAGATTGCCAAAATAAAAAAATTAACACAGTAAAATCAGAACAAAGAAGAAACAAAAAGAATGATCAGAACCTATCATACACAGTCATATGCTAGCAAAACTAAGGATTCAAAGGAAATGAATTATTATCCTCAAATATAAAAAATGTTCAAATGATCTTTTAATGAAATAGAGATCTTAAATCACTCCCCATTATGGAAAGTGAAATTGAACATAAGGGAACTACCAAGGGGAAGAGTTCCAGTCTACCTAGGTAAAGTCTAACAAATGTTTATAAAGAGTTATTAATGACTATTTCTTTCTTTGAGAAAGAAAACAATTAATCAAACTATTTTTATGAGTTAAACATGATTCTAATACCCAAAGTAGGGAAAGATAAAGCAAAGGAAAAGAATTAGAGATCAATATTATCAATTAATATTGAGACTTTTAAAATAAAATTTCCCAAAAGACTATAGCATTATAATAAAAAAAAAATCCAACTATGATCATTGGATTTTTGATAGCACCTTAAGTGTGGTTTCACTTTAGGAAACCAATTAACATAATCATATAAAAACAAAAACAACCAAAGCCATACGGTTATAGCAATGCATGCAGGAAAAGCCTTTGAAAAAGTACAACCCTCATTCATGTTAAAAACTCTAAAAAGCATCAGCATAGAAGGACTATTTTAAAAACAAAATAAGCATATATCGACAGCTAAAATCTATCATTATTTACCATGGGAAATATTAAGGAAAACATTTCCAGTAAATACAGAAGAAAGAATGCCCTCTCCTCTTAATATTATCTGTTATAATTCATGAGCTGCTACTGGTAGCAGTAAGACAAGAAAAATAAATTAAAAGCATAAAAAAGGGTAAAGAGCTAATAAAGTGTATAGATGATATGGTGGTTCATTTAGAAAACCCCGGAGAATCAACAACAAAAAAAGCTAATTGAGAAATTGATAGTAGCAGGATGCAAAATAAGTCCATAAAATCATCAGCATTTCTAAATAGCTATAATTTAGAAAGAAATAATAGAAATAGAACTTTAAAAATAACTAGAAAATGCATAAAATGTCTGTAGTTCAACCTACTGAAGCCAATTGAAAATGTATAAATATAACTAGAAAATATACTTTAAAGAAAAAAATATTGGTTTTAATGATTAGAGGGATTGATTGCTTGTAGTTGGCCAGTGACAATATAATAAAATGGCCACACTGAAGTTAATTTACAGACTAATGGATACTCTATTGAACTAAACAACTTATTAATATGATTTGTTTGGATGAACAAATAGTTTATAATTTCAAGGCAAATCATGAAAAAGTGGAAATGAAGAGGGAATAGTGCTTTCTGACCTCAACTTATAAAGCAGTTATAATAAAACATATTTAGTAGTGGTTAGAAAAAATGTAAAAAAATTCAATGAAGCAATCTAGATAAGCAAGACTCAGAAATAATTGAACTCAATAAATAATACAATGTTAAATAAACCCAAGAACATAAAATACTTATGAAAAAACTCCCTAATTTAAAAAAATTGTTGGGAAAAAGTTTGGCAAAAGAAAGAAAATATAGAAAGGAAGAAAAAAGTTTATAACAGGATCTTTTAACATGATAACTGTCAGCTCTTTTTAAAATATGTATATATATGTATGTACATATATATATTATTTTTTATTTATGGAATTAAACAAGCATTTCCATAACAGTATAACAAAAATGCACATGAAACTGCAAATCTGTTATATACAACTTGCTATTCCTTTTAAATTCGTAACAAAATTTTCTTGTAAATTTTATGTAAATTTCCTGTAAAGACACTAAGTTCTGAAAGCATATTTGACATAAAGTTCTTATCATTAAAAATAGAAGAAAATGGATATAGGTATCTTTAACAAGTATGACTAAAAGAATAACTATTAACCAAATAAAAGGAAGAGAAGATCCTCCCAAAATAAAAAAAAATTAATTTTCATTTCATGAAATTAAAGAAGTGTGGGGGTTTTTTTGCTTTTGTTTTTATTTTTGCATGAATGGACTCATTGCAGCTTGAATCAGAACAGAAATGGTTGAGGGAAAATATTAGTAACAAATATCCCATTAAGATCTGATAACCAAGATACATATATAGGGAATTAATGCAGATATATTAGGATCAAAGAGGCATTCTTAATGGATAAGAAATCAAAAGATCTTAACATGCAGTTTTCAAAAAAATTTTCAAGTTATTAAGAAACATTTGAAAAATTGCTTCAAATTACAACTATTAATCAATCAAAAAGCATTTACTAAATTTAAGATACAAAGACAAAAAATGAAAAACTCTGTACTCGCTACATTCTAATGGAGGGGGACAACATATACATATTTAAGAATGTACAGAATAAATATATACAAGAAAAATGTCAGTTAATATGAAGCTGCCTGATGCCTTTCCTGATATCCTCAGGTGCTAGAGATGATCCTTGAGCTGTGTCTTAAAGAAAGTTAGGGATTCTGTGAAGAAGAAATGAGAAGAGAATGCTTTCCAAGCATGGAAGGTGACCACTGCAAAGGTGTGGAGAAAAGAGTCATGTGTGAGGAACAGAAAGAATCTAGATTTCTTGGACTATAGAGTAAGGAGAGGGTCCTAGTGAGGTGGGACCAAGATGTTAAATAGGCTTTAAAAGTCAGTGAGAAGAATGCAAAGCAATACAACTTAATTCATGTCCAGCAAACTGGCAATGATGAACAATAGAAATAGTCCATTTTGGAAGGAATGTGGGAAGACAGGTATGCTTATACCCTGTTGGTAGAGCTGTGAATTAGTTTAAGTATTCTAGTAAATGATTTGGAATTACACTAAAAAAAGTGACTAAAATGTTATACTCTTTGGTTCAGGAGGTATACTGCTAGTTACATACCGTAAGGATGTCAAAGACAGAAAAGTCCAATAAACATCAAATATATAATAACAGAAAACTGGAAACAAAATGGGTACTCCTTGATTGGAGAATGGTTAACTAAACTGGGGGGAAAGGAAGAGAGTAAGCATTTATATAGTATATACTGTGTTCCAAGAACTGGGCTAAGTGATTTTACAAATATTGTTTCATTTGATCCTCACGATAACCTTGCAAGGAAGGTACTATTATTATCCCCATTTTATAGTTGAGGAAACCAATATAGAAGTTAATTGACTTGCTCAAAGTCCCATAGTTCCTAAGTATATCAGACTGGATTTGAATTCCTGACTCTATATTTAGCACTTTATCCTTTATGATACCAGCTGCCACTAAAATGAGATAAATTTAATAACACATTCCTGAAATGTAAGAAACAATGAATGTGAATTCAGAAAATAAATACACTTAAAACTGTCAATAACAGAGGTTCACAATTTCATATGCAATTCTGATTTTCTATAAGTTGAAAGGTTATTTGTTAATTTCACAATTTTTAAAAAGATACAGAGAAGCAGAGGAAAACATATGAAGTGATAAAAAGCAAACAGAAGCAGGAAAACAATGTATGTAGTCACTACAAAAGTGTAAAAGTCTAGAACGACATAATGAAACTGGACATCATGTAATTATAATGACCAAGCTTGGCCTCAAAGTATTTGAGAAAATGCCCCTCCCTTCATTTATTGCTGAGGTTTGGGACTATGAACATGGAAAATTGTTTATTCTTTATTTGTGACAGCATGGTTGATTAATTTATTGGTTTTTCTAATCTGATTTTTCCCCTTTTCTTCACTTTTTGTTACAAATTGACACTTGTTGAATATCAGATATGGGAAAGGATATATTTGGAAATTATTCTGATGTCAAAACAAAGACATCCATCTATATAGCAATGAAGAAAAACTGCATTGCACCCCATGGTCCAACCCAGGCCAATATTCTCTTTCTGATAAAGGTATTAAAGGTACATTTTTGGGCAGAGCATTTTGTTACCTATCCATGATGTCTGGCTCAAAATTGAAGTACAAGTTCCTAACACCCTTGGTTTTCTTTTCTAAGCCATTAAAGTCTATCATGCATGAATGTCTCTAAATACTTCTTGGACCTCCTGGGCCACCTCTTGAGATAATGACTTTCAGAAGTTCATCCCCTACTGTGTAAAGTAATAATAATAGCTGGCATTTATACAGTGCATTTAAGTTTGCAAAGTGCTTAATATATATTGTCTCTTTTTATCCTTAGCATCAACCCTGGGAGGTAGGTGCTATTATTATCCCCATTTTACAGATGAGGAAACTGAAGCAAACAATTTGAGTGACTTGCCCAGGGACACCCAGCTAGTAGGTATCTGAGACTGGCTTTGAACTCAGGTCTTCCTGACTCCAGGCTCAGCACTTTATCCACTGTTCCACTGGCTTCCTCGGATTTACCACCAGATACATCATGCCTCATTGGACCTGTGAGAGTGAATTTCCTATTTCCTAAGATTTCCAAAGGAAAGGCAGAGAAGAGTCCTCATTCAGGAATGATTTATCTGGTCCATGTAAACCTATTTAGTCTCCTCAAGTGATGGCATATAGTTGACTATTCAGAGTCTGGCTAGCATGGTGAGATAGGTATGGAAAGGAAAGTCATAATTTGTATTGAGATAAGACCATGTTGATTCAAGGAATGAGAGTGCTATTGTAGACAAATTCCTTGAGGGCTAACATGGAGAGACAGTTTCCCTGTGAGTATTCAAGGAACCACCTGAAGTATTGTTTATTTGTCTTCTCTACCTTCTCCATTTGTCTGTTTGCCTGAGAGTGGTAGCTCATGCGTATCTGGATGTGTATGTGAAAAATTCTGATGCACACCTCCAGATATGTGTCAGAGATCATTAGTTATCTACCACACTTCTTTGTCACCCAGGGTGGTCCCATAGTAAAGTTGTATTTCAGGCACTACCCTATAGGGAAAACTTTATCACCAAACATCTTAGCTAGTTTTTCCTCATAATAAAATCATACGATGGCTTTGTCTTCACTTATTTTAGCAGTATGGACAAATAATCATGGGACTTTGCAAGGAAGTCCCTCTCTCCCAGAGATAACTGTCTCCTGGACAGGGTAGGGCAAAATCATAAATAGTATATGCAAGTCAATCATACATCTTGACTTCAACCATAATGACATCTTGACTTCAGTATGCAAAACTACTGGAGGCAATTCAAAGATCAGTATAATCACACTGGAAATTCACCCAGTGAGCTGGTGGGAAGGGCTGAGGGCTGCAGATATCATGGGAATAATAAAGAACAATGAGGACAGCTCCTCTTTGGTTATTTATAGTACTTCCTACAATGTGAGTAGGCCACCACCTTGGATGAGCACTGTTGAGTTAGGCTGGGCTAGGTATAGCCTGGTGATTCTGGGATGCCAACCAGCCATCATTTCTGTCATGCTTAAAACACCGACACAATAGAAGGTGAATTGCCCTCCTTCTGATACTGTCAGTGATGCATGGCTGACAACCAAGACATACCTCCTTGACATAGACGTGGAGCCACTTGACGGCTGGTAAACAGAACCATGCACCCTCGGTGAAAGCCATACCCTCCACACAACGCTGCTCAGCAGAGCCAGCTGTCAAACATGCCAGGATGGGGAAAGTGCAAAGGTGGATTGTAGGAAGAGAAACAGCTGTAGTTATGCAGCAGTGGCAGAAACAACTTGATGCTGGTGATCTGATTCTGGCCACTTGCCTTGGCTGGCCTCTATTTTAGGTGAGGTTGGTTATTATTTTGTGAAACTCTGTTGGCTTTTACATTTGGGATGTTTGATCTAGGAACTCCTCATTCACAGCATCTGGATTTTGCACCTCCCCCCTTTAATCATATAAGGTGGTTCCTCTTCTTTGGGACTTTCGAATATAGGTTTGAGTTGGGTAAGGGTCCTATCAGTCCATATCCATGGACAGCAGAAAGGGACCAAGGGACTGTTACTAGCAATGACTGATCATGAATTGACTAGAGCCTTGACTAAGTGGGTTTGTGACTGACAGTCTTGTCCCGATGTGCCTCCTACCCCATTTGTAGAGACCCATGCAAATATATCCCTGGCTTCCTTTAAACTCCCACTTTACAAGAAACCTTCTCTAGCCCTTCTTAATTCTAGTACCTTCTCTCTGTTAATTATTTCCCATTTATTCTGTTTATAGAATGCTTTGTATATATTTATTCGCATGTTGTCTCTACTATTAGAGTTTGAGCTCTTTGAGGGCAGGGACTGTCTTTTTCCTCTTTTTGTGTCTTCAGTTCTTAGCACAGTGCCAGGCACATTGTAGACGCTTAATAAATGTTTATTGATTGATTGATAGAATGTCCCCACGGAGGCCATCAAGTGAAAAAATGTGTTCCTATAAAAGCTGTGAAGATTGGTGGGTACTAGGGAGGTAGGGTTCATGCTAAAAAAAAGACATTTGTCAAAGATTTGCTGTGCCATGGTCTTTAGAGCCACGGTAATGATTATACCCACTATTGTATGGGCTATCAAGGAACCTTAAGGCAGGCATAGGTGTCAAAGGATGCTCTATATTGCTGAGTCCCACATAATGGTAAGTCACCAAAATGTCCCTCATTTTCATTGCTGCTTATTTTGGGAAACCAAGTTTCTGTTCATGGTGGAACTATGATACAACTAGAGAGATTGAAATTAAAGCTGCTGCTCCCTGTTTCAGCAGAAGGCATCCACCATGATGGGTACTCAGATTGTTGGGAACCACAAAAATGATCATGCAGAGAACAGGGTTCATTGGTTGTAGCATGTTGGATGTGTTTTTCAGAATGGAGGTATTCTAAGTTTTAGTGACATGGGAACTTGTAGTAGATGTTATATGTCTTTGAATAAGCCAGTGAATTAATGAAAAAGCAATTACTGTGTACCTACTATGTGCAGGGCACTATTATGGTTTTGAGCTGATTTTCAAAGGTAACTTTAATGGCCAAAATCTCCCTGTCATAGATATCATTGTACCTTTCACTATGTATCATTTTTTTTAGAGTAGACAGTTAAGAGATGGAAAAAATTTTTTTGAGACCCCAGGGCTTATACACATAGCTCTTATCTTATAAACTGCAGGGAGGTATCTGCCTCTATCATGAATGTTTGCTTGAGATCAGGTCTGATTAAATAGGAGCTTAGGTTCAGCTTGAAGGCAGTCTGAGTAGCTGGAGCCCTTTGAAAGTGGGTGCCTTTTAAAATAAGTCTATGATGAGTGAAACCTTTGGCAAAAGCGGTATGTAGGAAATTGGTGAACCTAAGGAATTACCATACTATGGGAGTATTGGTCAGTTGGCAGTTCCCAAACTGTTACTCCCTTTTAAAGTAGTGCACCAAGGGAGATGATAAAGGGAAACAACATGGTGCAGTGCAATGGAATTAGAGTCAAGAAGGACTGTGGTTCAGATCCCAGACCTAGAACTTAACTGAGTAACCAAGAGAAAGTCATGTAACTGTGGTTTGCCTCAGTTTCCTCATCTGCAAAGTGAAGATAACAATGCCTGCAATAATTACTACAGTGTTATTATGAAGAATCATATGAGTTAGTGTGCTCTGAAAGCCTTAAATGATTTGTAAATTCCAGTTGTTATTATAATATATTCTGAAAATTCCAAGAACTTTTGGTAAAAATCGTATCTTTCTAGTTCAGTGCATAGCCATCTGGAAAGTACTGCAGGAGAGTTTTTACATGCTGGGTGTACTTGAGTAACATATTAGAGAAAATTAAGACCACATCAAAGTGATCAAGGAAATCTCTAAAGATGTTACTGGCAATAGAATGTTTCAGGGGCATTATATAATCCAAATGGCATAATTTCAAGTATTCATAACTTACCTGGAATACTGTTTTCCATTTTCAACCTTCACATATTTAGAATAACCTCCTTATGGTTCTAATTTAGTGAACGATTTGTTCATTTGCAGATTTTTTCCCTCTTTGTGAACAAAGAGAGAAGTAGTGAATATTTATTTTAGAAGGTCTTACAGCTAGAGAGATATTATAGCGTATGCTATATATTATAGTATAGTATTTTATATATTTATACTCTATATAGTAGAGCATAGTATACTATATTAGACTTTATAGCATATCCCCAGGCCCCAGACTTAGTCTTTTTCTTCACTGGGACTACCGAGGCCAAGTGTAAGCTCTCTCATCTCTTCAGAACTTCTTAGTATGACTGCCTACTGCCTTTTTCTTTCCTATGGTCACTGAAGAAGAGATAACTCTACTCTTTAAAATTCACTGAATCTCATGTGGGTGTTCCATATAGCAGTACATATCACAACCTGTCCATAACTTCTCATTCTGTGTGACTCTTGTCCATCTTCTCCTATGGTTCTACCACAAAGGATCAGTCCAATATCTTGGAAGTCTTTCCACCTTTTGACATCCTATGAGTACAAGAGCAGCAACTGCTTGTCTGTCTTCCCTTGCTCATGCTATATGAGCAGCCTATCTCCTTTTCTGATTACATATTTTGCTTTACTCTATTGGTATACAACATGTCCCAAAAGTCTTAGCACAGAGTTTAAGCTTTAATAACTCCAAACTTACCTAATACTTTTGAGACACCTTGGTGATATCTTGTAGTCTGCTTGTAATCACAGTGCATCTCTCCATTGGATTGCCCATAACTGGTTGTTTGGATACAATGGTATAACAAGATTTGAAACCATCTAACATCACAGAAGAATATTTTTTTGTATGTGTTTTTTAAGCGGGGTTTTGCACCATTGAGCACCTTCAATTGTTGAATACACCATATGAATTCCAAAATGAAATACATCCTGTTTCCTTCTTCCTATTTAGTTCTGGATATAACTCATTGTCCATCTATAGTGCCAATTTCCAGTGTATGAGCTGATACATATTAGCTCAATGGACTGGCAATCCAATTGCACAACATGATGTAGATGATAGGCATTTTCCATCCATTCCTATTCTAAATTAATTCCAAAGAATTTCTACCCTAACTAAGACTTTAGTCAGGAAACATTCTTATTCTTTTTTTTTTTTTACTCTTTTTGGAGGGCAATTGGGGTTAAGTGACTTGCTCAAAGTCACATGATTAGTAAGTGTGTTAAGTGTCTGAGGTCGGATTTGAACTCAGGTCCTCCTGACTTCAGGGCCAGTGCTCTACTCACTGCGCCACCTAGCCGCCCCAGCAGTCTTATTCTTTACTAAGACTAATTCCTTTGCCTGTATCATTGATTCCATTCCTTCTCTTTCGTTTCTTTCTTGAGCCAGCAGTCATCCACTCTCTTTGCTCTCACCACTCTCATCAATATATAAATATGTTCATGTCTCTCTTTTCCAAAAAAAAGCTTCCCCTTGATAATTCTACTCCATCTAGCTATAACCTCATCTCTTTCCTCTCTTCTGCTATCTAACCTTGATACCTCCACTTCACCATCATTTCACTTGCTAAAATCACTTTCTATTTCTAAAAGTTAGTTACTGAGTTTCTGAAATCTACTGAAACTGCTCACTCCTAGGTCATCCATGATCACAATCACTAAAACCTTTTTCTTTTTTTTTTCTGTTCTCATCTTCCTTGTTTGTCCTTGATGTTTCAGCCACATTTGTCTTTGTTGATTACTCTCTCCTACTGAATGTCTTTTTATTTCTTAGCTTCAGGGATAGCCCATGCTCTCAGTTCTCCTACCTCCTTAAGTACTTCTGCCTTTGTTAGCTCTTCAAGGTAGATGTTATCTAAGGTTTTGTCCTTAAAATTATTCTCTTCTCTCCTTATAGTCTTCCCTTTGTAAATATCCTTCATTTACTTGGTTCCAATGATCATCTTTACATATATGACAACAAAATCTCTATCTCTTTCTAACCTTGACCTCTCTTCTGAGCTTCAGACTCAAATTTTCAACTCCATTTAGATAGCCTATCAATGCTTACAGATTGTTATGTATTCTTTCAAATGTGTGTGTGTATGAGACAGACAGACAAAAAGACAGAGACAGAGAGAGAATATTGTTCTCATCAACTCCAGAAATACTGGTTTATCATATTAATTCCTTCAATAAGTCTGAAATTATAAGCATCACATCACAGACAAGGCCAGACTTCACTGCCTGAAGTTCCTTTTTTCATTGGGAGCACCCTATTACATTGGCCCAGGTTTTCTGTGTCTGGCCTCTTATTGTCAAACATGTAATAATACTATGTTGGTCTGAATGTAGACTTCACTTTTCCTACCTTAAATCTGGCTAGTTAAAAATCCGAGTGCTTATAATTTGTATTATTTTTCTGTGTTCACTTATGTACTTTTTCTTTAAAAGCAATATCATTTTAGGATGATATTCTGTATTTGGGGGCCTGTTTCAAATAATATGATAAATCACTGATAATTATAAAATAACTTAGAGAGACCTTGTTTATGTTAGGGGAATAAGGCATGGTAGCAGTTCCTCCACTGAAGGCTAAATACTCGACTTATTCATTGACAAAAAAAGCATCCTAGGTACTTACACCTTAGGAAATGAGCCATTCTGTATAGCTGATATCTCAGGTAGTGGGAAGGACATTTGTTTATGGTCAGAAGACTTGAGAAGTCTTGTAAGTCCTGGTTCCAGCACTTACTAGCCAAGTGACTTTGAGCAAGATTAATTTCTCATACCCACAGTTAACTCAGTTGTGAAATGGGGATAATACTTACTACTACCTACTTCACTGACGACCTTTGGCTATTAGTCCCTTCAGCACTGATGCTTATTTTAAAAAAAATTAACTATGATGAATGAATTATTTTAGAGATGGAACTACACTTTTTTGCCTTCCATGACATACCATGCCATGAATTTGGATTGCAGTTCACTGAACTAATATTTTACCTCATATATTTGGAATTGGCACTATAGATGGACAAAGAATTATGTCCAGAACTAAATAGGAGGAAGACCATAGGATGTATTTCATGTTGGAATTCACATGGTGCATTCAACAATTGAAGTCGCTCAATGGTACAAAACCCCATTTTAAAAAACCTAGAAATATTCTCTGATGCTAGATGGTTTAAAATCTTGCCATACAACTGTATCCAAGCAATCAGTTATGAATGATCCAATGAAGAGATGCACTGTGATTACAAGCATGCTTGTATATAGGATATCTCCAATAGTAACTTGTGCAAGGAGTCTAGCCAGA
This sequence comes from Petaurus breviceps papuanus, assembly GCF_028583685.1. NCBI lineage: Eukaryota > Metazoa > Chordata > Mammalia > Diprotodontia > Petauridae > Petaurus > Petaurus breviceps. Next base: position 62,068,772 of record NW_027185764.1, on the reverse strand, counting down.
AACTTGAGGGTCTTCACTTCCCAGACTGATTTTTTTTGACTAGATAAAAGAGACCATTCTTTGTCTCATTTTCTTTTATCCTAGTCTTAGTCACTGAATGGGCATTGCCTGAGTCAAAGTGAGAACTTGGAAAGACCTTAGCTTAAGAGGGCCAAGGTCTCCCACTGCATCTGGAGCCATCTCCAGTTCTGATTTACATTATGCCACTGGACCCAGATGTGTCTAGAGGGGAAAGGAAAATGAGATTGGTGACTTTGCACAGGCCTGCCTCACTTAAATCCCATACACTTGCAAATCATGACGTCCCCTTCCTGATGTCATGGTCCTCTTCAAGAATGAAGGACAAACAACAACCTGTAAGTAGTAGTAGTTGTCCCTTTTATCAGGGTTTTGATTACTTCTTTGTTCTTTCTTTTTCTATCATGTTCCAGATATGTAATTATCAGATAAATAAGTTCTGGATGAGTGCTATTTTTCTGTACAGGTGTCCCAAAAGTCATAGTGCAGTATTAAGCTTTATTAACCTCAGAAGTATAAATGCTTTCAACTAACAGAAATGATGTTTCAAAGTCTAATTATATAAAATTTAAAAATATTTGTATTTCTTATTGAAATGCTATCCATTGCTCTAGCCAATTTTCAATCTCTGTAAAAATCTGTATCAGGTGCTAATGACTGAAAGGATTGCATTTGTAATCCTACCTTTAATAAAAAATCCTAAAGTTTTGTTACAAATGACAGTTTTGACATGATCTCACAAGAAAAAGTCTGAGAAAGTGTCATCCAGAAACTCAGAAGAGATGTCTAATGATAGGGTGCTCCATCTTCTTAAAATTAAAATTTGTATTCAAAATTCACAAAACTAAATAAATACAAAAGAAATTTAAGTAGTTAAACTATTAAATGACTTTTTGGCATTTTGTAGCATTAAAACTTCTAATTTTGTCAGTTCCTTCTAATGTACCTTCCTTCTTCCATATCCTGTACCCATTTGTGGATATCAATCACAAGTTTTGTGAGTTGGAAGAAGTCCATTATAATCTATTTTTAAAAGCTATGAGAGGTCATTACTTTAATATTGTTTGAAGATATGGTAGAAAGCTACTTCTATGAAATGTTAGCTAGGACCTTCCCACAAGTTTGAAAGGGAAAATTATGAACTGAAATGACTTAAAAATGGGACTAAATAAGGTATTCTTTTTGCACATGCATGTCAAAGGCATTGGCAGTAAGTTTTATGGTCACTGTCTCTCTCTCTTTCTCTCTCCCCCAAAACACCTGAGTACATATGTACATGCATGCATACATATACATACACAAATTCACGCACAGAGGTGTGTCAATTTCAGATGAGATATGAGTTTATTCTCTGCTACTATCTCTTAGTAAAGAGATACAGTGCTTGGATCTCACAAATTCTCAGGAAGTACACTTACTGGCTTATTCTCAATCAGACTTTCTACTTAAAATGAACGTTCTGCACAAAATATTTGAAATATAAGCAGGTTTGCAATTAATTGATTGGGTAGTAGCTAGTTCCCATCCTCCTCCCATCCTATTTATAATTTAATATATTGTACCAATCTCATGGTCCCTGTTTATATAAATATATGTATATATATACACACATACATATATATGTATATACACATACATATACATTCCTATGTATATATACTAACATTAGTCTAGATTTAACCCTTAGTCCATAGTAGATTAAGGTCTGAATGCTGGTTCATGCCTGGAGTAGGATAATGAAAAAATCCCTAAATTGTGCTTCTATTTCTACTGACTCTACTTCAGTTCCAAAGATTAAATAATACTTTGTTTTGGTTGTGCTTTAATCCTCAATCAAAAGCATTTGATTGTGAAAATATTGACTGAGTTCATTAGCATAAAATGTAAGGTATGACATTTTAATATACCTCAGACTCCTAAACTTTTCATTTATCATGATAACAACTGGCCTGTAATTAAGATATAGCCTGCTAGCTAAATAGACAATGATTCTGTTTAGATCATAAGCATGAAATAATTCTCAATTTTTCTATTTGTTCTTTTTGTTGTAGACCTTAGGCTTCAGTCTTTATTCATATTATGGCTGAAATTGATATCTGCAGCATGGAGAACTCTTTGAAGATTGATTATGTTTATGTGTTTATAGTTCTATTAGGAAGTACTCACACTTCTGAGTCATGCTTTATGCTTACTCATGACAGCCAGTACATGTTAGGAGCAGGACTTGAACCCAGATTAACCTGACTCTGAGGCCAACTCTCTATTCACTACACTAGGCTTCCTGTCATCTTGTTATCCTAATAATTCATCAAATCATCATTTCAAAAAAAGAGAATGCAAAACCAAAATAGCCTACTTATGATTTGAATTATCATGAATTCCCAAATATTGGGGTATAAATTAATTAGATTATATTGTATGCACATATAAAACATATACACAAAAACACATTTAGCTCATGGTCCTGCATATTTCAGATTATTCATTTTGTGGGTTATCTGTGACAGGATCTAATGCCCAGTTTGACCTTATCTATCTGGCATGATTGAGGTCTATATTCCAAAAAATGAATTTCCCATTGAACTAAAACTTACTCCTTTTTAAAAATATACATATTTTAACCATTTTAGTGGAAAAGTTTTAAAAGTAGATTTTACAATTCTCAACTGTCTTAAACAGATTATATTGAAGAAACTTTTGGGTAGAGAGCTGGCCTTCAAGCTAGAAAGACACAGGTTTGAGTGCCATATACATTCTGGCTGTGGGACCCTGGGCTTCTCAGTATTCTAGGCCAGTCTCCAAACTGAGGCTGGGATCCCCAGGAGGTCATAGACTGACCCCAAAGGGTATGTGATCAACCATTCAGAAAGTTGGAAGATGGAGCAATTCTGCACTCCCCAAGATACCCATTTGTAGGACTTTGTCTCCGGCACAATCACAACTACTCTCATTCCCCAGCATCTCCCAACACTACCCTTTCCTTCAGCTATGAAAACTCTCAAGCGGCTTGGTTTCTCAGGATAGTTATGACCTTACTGCCGGAGGCAGTTGCATCACTGGGAAATTACACACACACACACACACACACAGACACAGACACACACACACACACACACACACACACAGAATTCTCCTGGTCCATCCCGTCATGGCTATGGCAGGCACCCCTCAGTTCTGAAATGGTGACTGAGGAGTAAGAGCTCTGCCTCCCCCCCCTTTAGTTTTGTATGGGTCATAATGAATTGCACAAGATGAGCAGGCATGGATGAATTGGGACAGATCACAGATCTTATTAAATACCTTTCCTCTGAAACCCACTTTTCTTCCAAACTTCCTTATTATTGTCAAGGGCACCACCATTCTTCCAGACACCCAGGTTCACAACTTCATCTTCATATTCTATTTATCACTCTCCTTAACTCTGCATATCCTTTCAGTTGTCAAATCTTGGCATGTCTATATCCACATCTTTTCTATCTTTTCACCTCTTTTACTCTACTCTACTTCTTCTACTAGCCAGTACTCCAGTTTAGGATCTTATCTTCTCTGTCCTAGATTAACGTAATAGCCTCACAATTGATCTTTCTGTCTCAAATCTTTCTTTTCTATAATTTATTCTCCACACATTGCCAAAGTAATTTTCCTAAATCATTGGTCTGGCCATGCCACTTCCCTACTCAACAAATGTCAGTGGCTCCCTATGGACTCTAGGGTCAAATATTACTTCATCTTTGACTCATACTTTTAATCCCTATTTTGGGGTAAGTTTTAGACTCAGTATTATGAAGATCCTCATTATCAATGTCTATTTTTAAACCACAGTGCAAATATGCTTACGCTTTCACAGGCTACTGAAGTGTCAGGAATCTTTGCCTTTATTCTTTTCCCCCTTAAATTTATTTTTAATTTATTTCTTGAATTATTAAATTAGATTTCCTTTTATTCTCAGTTCTCTCCCACCCTCCTTTTCCTCCCCCACACATTGGAAGTCAAGAAAAACAAAACTCATTATAAAAATGTATTGTCATGCAAAACAAATTCCTGCATTATCCATGTCAGAAAAAAGAAAGAAAGAAAGAAAAAAGAATGAAAGAATGAAAGAAAGGAAGAAGGAAGGAAAAAGGAAAAGAAGGAAGGAAAGAAAAGGAAGGAAAAGAAAATAGACTCAAATCTGCACTCTTGAGTCCATCAGCTCTTTTCTTTTTGGCAGGGGGGAGGGCAGGACAATTGGGGTTAAGTGACTTGCCCAAGGCCACACATCTAGTAAGTGTTAAGTGTCTAGGGCCAGATTTGAACGTGGGTCCTCCTGACTCCAGGGCCAGTGCTCTTTTCACTGTACCACCTAAACCCCATCCAGTGGCCTTTTGGTTAGAGGTAGATAGCTTGTTTCATTATGACTTCTTTGGAACTGTGATTGGTCATTGTGTTTACCAGAGTTAAATAAGTCTTTTCAAGTCGATTATCTTTATAATATTGATTTTATTGTATAATTTACTCTCCTGGTAACTTTGCTGTGCATCAGTTCATGCCAGTCTTTCTAGATTTTTCTGAAACCTTCCCCATTCATCATTTCTTACAGCTCTTTACCTCTATTCTTTTAAAAAAGTATTTATTGTATTTATTTTTTATTCTGAACTTAAGCAACAAAACAAGCATTTCCGTAACATAGTAGAGCAGGAAAAAAGATTATTGCACATGAAACGGCAAATCTATTGTGTACAACTTGCCTTTCCTCTTAAATATATGATAAAGTTATCATGTAACTTTATTCCCCCCAAGCCTAGAGATGGCTACCGTTAGACACAAACATGTGTATGTATATATACACACATAAATGCAACATATATGTATGTATGTAAAACCATTCCATCAGTGCTTCTGTTCATCAGCTCTCTCTCTGGATCCAGATAGTATCTTTCTTCATATGTCCTCTGTAGTTAATTTGGGTATTTATAACAGTCAAAATGACTTATTCATTCAAAATTTTCCTTAAAACAATATTGCTGTTACTTTAAACAACATTCTCTTGGTTCTGCTCATTCCGCTCTTTATTTTTTTTGTGCAAGTCTCTCCATGTTTTTCTAAGATCATTGAACTCATTATTTCTTATAGCACAGTAGTGTTCCGTCACACTCCTATACCACAACTTGCTCAGCCATTCCCCAATTGATGGACATCCCTGCAATTTGCACTTCTTTGCCACCACAAAGAGAGCTGCTATAAATATTTTAGAACACATAGGTCCTTTCCCTTTTTCCCTAATCATCTTAAGAAACAGACCTAGTAATAATATTTCTGGGTCAAAGGGTATGGGCAATTTATTAACTCATGGGCATTATTAATGACCCCAACTATGATTTTTTTGAGTTCTTATGTTTGTTTTTTATGATTTTTCCCCTCTGTTTCTTCATTATCTACCACTTTTAGTGCTATCAGTGTATTTGCCTCTCATAGTCTTCTTCATTTTTAATTTTTTGCTTTTATCAGCTGAGGACTGGGAAACCAGATGACACAGCTTGTCAGATCTGAACCTAAAAAAAAAAGAGTAAATAGACTCTTAATAAGAATTATAGGGGAAATAAAGGATGTAAGATTTACTAGAAGTGAATTGCATGAGCTTTAGTGCCTAGATTTTGTGACGTCTATTTTGACTGCCCTGTGGCCTTTTCTGCTTCCTTCTCAGTCCTTAGATGTCCATGATATCATAGATTTAAAGTTGGGAAAGGATCATAGACATGTTTTAGCTCTAGTCCAGCCTCCTTATTTTATAGATGGGAAAAACAAGGCCTTCAGAGTTAGAATGACTTAGAACAAGTAGGTAAGTAGCAAATGTGAGATTTGAACCCGGGTCCTCTGATTCTAAATTCAGTAGTCTTTGCACTGCACCATGCTATATTCCCAAGAATTATGATGGCCAGATGTGTGAGGTGTTATTGTGTATGTTTCAGGAAATGTGCACAGCCTATCCAGAATCCATAATATATCACAATCTGAACAATAATGAACTCTGTCACAATAGAGTTTTACTGTGTTCCTTCCAATGATCTTTAATCAAGTCCAAGGTCATTTGAGGTTTTTTTCTTCCCTAGAGGAGCCAATGAATAAGAATCTCTCAGGATCTTATAATGTGAGTAGTACAGTAGTTCTACCTTGAATTCTGTCAATGACTTGGGATGTGTCAACAATCCTTGTGTTTATTGTGTCATTAAAATGACCTCATATATGAAATCTTTGTATCATATGAAAGGTCAACTCAATTTTATCTGGGGGCTGTCAATGTCTTTCTTTGAATCAAGTCTTCTAACCAAACCATCATCCATTTATGAGTTGCCAATTTGTGTGCAAAGAACTTTTCTGATGATCTGTATATTAAGAAAACAACCAATCTGTGTGATTTTAGGGTCTTGGGAAGAAATTTTCAGTGAAATGATTGAGTATATTCTGGAACTTAAAATGTGTACAGCCAATGCATGCTCTGAAATTGGTCAAGTTGAATTCAGTCATTTCTCAGGGCCTACTGCATGATATAAACCAGTTTTACTTGGTTAATGTGAACAAAGGGAGGGGAGGAGAGGGGTTTCTTTGTTGCAATTCATCAGTTTTCCTGAACTGATTTTTTTTCTTGATCAGTTTTACCCCAATCTTTAGTCTAATGTATCCCTGAATATGGTTATGTCTCACACAATTACAGAAATCACTGAAGATGGCACTGTGCTCTTGTCCCTTAGAATGAGCTAGCAGCCAGGTGAGACAGAGAACGGGGAACAAAGCCACATCTGGGCCCATCATCTTAATGCAGTGTGCTTAATCTGAATTTTATGGCTTGGAGAACAGATTATAGGGCTTCTGTGAGAGCCTGAGAGCAACACTATGGACACTGCATTTCAATACCTCCTTCACTAATCTTTTCCCCCCACTGCTCCCATTCCCTGGCTGCTCATTTCACGCAGGCACTTAAACATGACGGATAATTGTGTTCTGCTTATCAATGTTTAATTTAAGGGCTGTTCCATCTGACCTGGATGCCCTCTGCCAGAATCGTGGCTCGTTATTGATTTCATGGTCACACCTGTGACATTACCTGCTTTGCAGGAAGTGGGCTCTGACGTCCCTATGAGGCCTTTGCAGTCAGACCTAATTGTCAAGGAGAATAATTGAACTAACAAAATCATTACAGCTGATCTGGGCATTACCACTGTTTTATCTGCCTCTAATTAGGTTGCAGGGATGTCAACTGGTAAGAGTAAGTTTGCCACGCTAGGTTTGGTGATAACAAACACCAGGGCCAACAGAAGAGCTGAAAGTTGCCTTCTTCACTCCCATCCATATTCTTCTAATGCTTTGCAATACAGGAAATCATTTAGTAATGACTGGTGGCTGACTAATATCTTAAAAGTGACATTCTTAGTGACTCTGACTTGTGGGAAAGGGAAGAATTTTATAGATACATTAGAATCTTTATCAAATGTTGGAATTGGGGAAAACCTATGAAGAAATGCTATCTTGCTCCATTTCAGAGGTCAAGACTGGAAACAGGGAGAGACTTAACACATATTATTAAAAAATGCTCACTAGTAGGACTTGACATGAATTTCCTCACCACTTCATACCAGTGGGCTTATTGGCCAGTTCCAGTAGGTTCTTGGATCTTTCTTTCTGCCCAGAGATAAAGACAAACTGAAGGACCCTCCACTAAGGGATGTCCACCTTTCCCAGGTATGCATATAGGACAATTTTCCCTGACACCCAGATTCAGTGGTATATGAAGGAGACATATGAAACTCACACGAATGGACAGGAATTTCCTTAGGGCGACCACTTTAAGGTACTCTCATTCCTTCCAAATGAACAGCAATCTTCCTAGCACACCGGAGCCAGCAGCCTGAAATGATCAACAGTTCAACAGCTAGAGTTATCTCTTTTGTCAACTTTTATTTCCTGGTTAGTGACTGTGTGAATGAAATAGGCTGGAGAGAAGAGTATGGATGTTTATCCCCAGTTCTGTCCTCTGTCCATGGTTTCATGAGGTTCTGTTGGTGTCTTTGCTTTCCTCCCTCTTTATGCCTTCTCTATCAAAGTGGTAGCTAACTTTGGCCATACTTAGCACTCATCTGCTCCAGGTGAGAGAACTGCTAGAGAGTCCTAGAGAATTAAGTGTCTTTTTCAAGGTTACACAGCATTGGTCTCCTGATTCCCACTCTGGTGATCTTTCCAATATACCACATTGCCCTCCAAATTAGCTCCCATAAAAGTGTCCATGAGTTACAAATTAAAGTCTGGTTTTTGCTGTCAGTTTCTGGAAAATTACTATACAGTTGTAAAATACTATTATTGCTATTTAGGGATTAGGCAGCAATCCAATATGAATGAGTTAGTTTTGTAAATTTTCATTAGTTCACATGTTAGTTTTGTAAATTTTCATTAGTTCACAGCTAAGGACCTATAACCTGGGGGTGGGTGTAGCATACAGTACCCTCTTTCCACAAATGTGAGAAGATGCTGGCATCCCAAGGGACATACTACAGAGGGTAAGAGAGAGGGCAGAGTCACTCCTTTTAAAGTCTCTTGAATGGGTATGTCCTCTTCCTGGTTTTGTGACCAATCCTGTTTAATATCTCCCCTCCCCCCCATCTACACCCCCCCTCCCCCCCCCCCCTCCACACACACATCATAGGAACCAAGGGATTCAACCAGGAACTTCTGGTTGCCCAGGTCCTTCAAAAAGAGTTCAGGACATCTGTGTCAATAGAAGTTGTCAGCGCATATGTTCAGCAACTCTCCCTTCCCAAACATCCTATCACAAGGAACAAGAGATCAATCTGGAGCTTCTGGCTGCTCGTGCCCGTTAGCAGATGCCAGGGCATGAATCCAGCCCCACAGAGCCAAAGAGCAGGTATACCAAAACAGCAAGTGAGGGTCAGGTATCATTAAGCCTTTGCTACAATGGAAACCCAGCTGAAGATAGGCAAGATAGGCAAGCTTTAGGGAGCTGAGGTTTCTTAGTCACCTCCCAAGGCTTTTTCCATGGGGCCACAGTGCTTCTTGTCTGAAGCTTCGTAGAATGAGCAATATTGCTGATGAGACATTTCAAAGGAATTGTTCTACCCTTTGTTTCACAGACAGAATTCCCGTGCTGAGTTAAATACAGCCCCAAGACCAGATCACACCCCAGATATCATAAAGGTCTTTGTTCCAGGAAAGGATGAATTTATTTCTTTCAATAGTATGTTGCATTTTCATTTAAAATTAGAAACGTTCAAGTAGATTGTTCAGAATTGTGTGCAGATGATGTGTCCACTTAACATAGTAATTTCATACCATTTATCCATAATACAATAGGAAAACTCAAATACTTCCTGTCTTTTGGGAGCACATCCTATATTCTCTCCTTTATGCAAAAGAGACAAGTGTACAGAGAGGTATCAGGGAGGGATGGGAAGAGCAGTAATGAATGGGCAATAAGTCGGGAGACAGCTTCTAGTCCTGCTCTGTTGACTTTGGAACACATTTGATTCTAGCCTTGTTTCCTCTTCTGCAAATAGAGATTGGACTGGATGAACTTTTCCAGGTACCCTTCCCACCCATGATTATAAAGCGATCAGTTTTTGGCATGGGTTTACTGAGGGTGGAGGGGGGGAAGCAAATTCCAGAAAATGTCCTAGTGAACAGATTCAACCAGATCTACCCTAAGGTTCAATACCAATGTTGGGAACTTTTTTTCCCCATGGAGGGTGACACAGAAAAAAAAATTAATAGAAATTCACACTCAATATAAATCAACTTAATCTAGTTGGGTTTTGTGTTTTTCATTTTTTAATATTAAAGAGCTATTTATTGACTTAGCTCTATGAAGAGATTAGGGAGGCCTTATCCACATTGCTTGAAAGTCATATTGAAAGCAGCATTTTTCCCACTGTTTTGAGCCTTTAAAGAAATACAAATCCAATTTTTCAGTTTAGTTGGGTGCTAATGGAGGAGTAGGAATAAAAGTAGTAGGTACAAAAGGGCAGAGAAACCACTTGTTGGTGAAACCAGGCCTTCAGAAATAAATGGATTAACCAGTATCTAGAGCTTTTCCTTCTCTGAAGCTTAGAGGACAATATGACCCTATTTCTCTCTCCAGTAATAATTGGTGGTCATAATAGGCTCTGAAAGAGCCTTGACATTGCTTCTGTATCAGTAGGACAAAGAAACTTTGATCCAGAGAACCAGAAAACCAAAGAATTTGGAAACTGGAAAAAACTCAGCAGCCTTCGTGTCCAATCCATAAGCAAAAGGGATGCCCACTATAGCATACCAGCCTCTGCTTGAAAATCCCTAAGGAGAAGGAACTCTCCACCTCTTGAGGTAGTTCATTCTACTTTGGGGCAACTCTAATTGTTAGGAAGCTTTTCCTGACACCAAGTCTAAATTTATCTCTTTAACTCTAGACATTACTCTTGGTTCTGCCCTTTGGGACCAAAGAGAACAACCCTAACACTTCTTCCACATGTCTTCAGATACTTGAAAACAGCTATCCTGTCCCCCTCCAAGTCTTCTTAGGTTAAACATGTTTCTTCATCATGGGCTCAAGGTCCTTCCATCATCCTGGTTGCCCTCCTCTAGACACTCTCCAGCTTAGCTTATTCATGCTCTTTTTAAGTCATGGCACCTCAGACTTGATCTAATATTCCGTATGTTGTCTGACCATGGCAGAGAACAGCGGCTCTATCACCTCTATGTTCCTGGAAGCTATGTCTCTTTATGCAGCCCAAGATCACCTTAGCTTTTTTGGCTGCCACATTCTACTGCTGTCTCCCCATTTTATCCGTATTTTACAGATGAGGAAACTGAGACAAACAGGCTAAATAACTTGTAGTCCACTAAAACCACCAAATTGTTTTTTCAAACAAACTATCTAACCATGTTTTCACTTTCTTGCACTTGTAAAATTGATTCTCTCTTTTCCTTTCTCTCCCTCACTCTCTTTTCCTCCTTCCCTTTCTGTTTCATCTCTGTCCCCCTCTCCTATCTGTTTCTTTCTCTGTCTCCCTTCCTTCATATATTTATACCTATATATGCGATATAATACATGTGAATATGCATAAATATACATCTACATACATGCATATATCTATCATCTATCTATCTATCTAATCCCTCTATCCACACACATATATATATATGGACAAGTGTAGCTTCTTTCTATGCAATGATCTTCAAAATGGGAGACCTAGACCCTGCTCTCACTCCACATATCCAATCAGTTGCTAATTTTTTCATTTCTATCTCTACAATATATCTTGCATTTGTACACCTCTCTATTCATACATCCACACTCTAATTAGGTCCTCATCACCTCTCACCTGGACTATTTCAACAGTTTCTTAATTGGTCTCCCTGTCTCAAGTCTCACCCCTTCTCAGAATATTCCTCCATAAAGCTGCCAAACTGATTTTCCTAATGGTGACAGGTCTGACCATGTCACTCTCCTACTCAATAAACTCTAGTGGCTCCCCATTGATTCTAGAATCAAATATTTTTTCATCTCATCCTTGTGAAACATCCATTTTTATATAAGTTCTGTAATATATGTAATTATTAGTATTATGTATCTAATTATGAGCAAATATGTACATTTTGTGGGGGAATAATCAAAATTTTATCTTTGTGTGTACATGATCAAAAAAATTTAGAGAATGTTGTCTATGGTATTTATTTAAGGGATAAATGTAGACAGTCTTCTCCGATCTTTTTAAAACTCTTTGGATAAGATTTATAAGGCATCTGGCAAATACATTCTTACCAGCCTTTGTTAGTTACACTCCATTTCTGAAGCAGATAGTTTTCATGATGGCTATATTTGTTTGCTAGAATATAAGTGCCCTACTTCTCCTGGGGGATGTTCAGAGGCATGCTCCTATTCTTGTTTCTGAGCTGGATTTGATACAAGGCTCATTCCTGGGAAGGAAAACCTGGTATATTAGCAACTGCAAGATTTCAGCAGTCACTGTACCACTGAGCTGGTGGAGTCTTCCTCATGTTCCTAAGACACCCTCTTCCCCATCTAGCCCCTAACTGCACCTTTCCCTTTACATTTAGATGAATGGTATTTCCCATTGATTTTGCCATGTGCACTATCATCTCTTGGTGTCCCAAAGGCACATTGTATGAAGTCTTCTCTCTGCTTTGGTAATGCATAACAGTTATGCTGTGGAACACAGAGAGAGGGGCTTCACCAGCCATCCCACTACCACCTGAATCCCCTCCATTTTCTCATATATCCTTTACAATAATTAATTACATCTCTAGTGGCTTCATCTCTTTCTTTTGTAATCAGGTAGATAAAGGGAGAATTTTTGTTGGTGCCCTGTGGTATTCAAAGTGAAGGGCTTTCACACTGTCAGGGTAATGAATTCTGCAAGGGTTTGAAGGGCCTGGGCTGGGAGGATCTTTGTGTCATGTGTCTGGGAGTGACAACCCCCAGTGGTTAATTACTGCCACATGATGAGAGCTGAGCTGGTAGCAAAATGAGATAAGTTCATTATGAGCTAAATTTGAAGCTAATTGGATTCACATTTTCCCCCATTAGTATACATAGAGAGATTGTACCTAGAAATGTTTTTTAGGCTATTATAAAAAAGTCACATTCAAGCAAAAAACTGATAAACTGGCAATGATTATTCCCTATTATCTACTATAAGGAACTTTTTGGGATATTTGGTGGATGGGCCTGTGGTTGGCTAGGATTGCAGATCTCCTTATATTGGCACATTTGGAGCAGAATATTTGTGTATAAATGAAGACTCATAGGATGTCAGAGTTGGAAGAAACATTAAAACTTATCTAGACCTGTACCATCATTTTATAGATAAAGTAACTGAGACCTGGAGAGGTCTTGCTCAAAGTTTTAAAGCTCAGAAGTAGCAAAGTCATGGTTATGAACCCAGGCCTCCTGTCTCTGAAGGCAGTACTCTTTCTATAAAACTATGCTTCCTTTGTATTAAGCAGACCCCTTCAGGTCTAATACTTAAAATATATTTAAATGTATCTTAATATGAAGATGAAATAGGGAATTTACACAGAATGTAAGACCAGAAGCCATTCCCTGGTAGACAAATTGTCAAAAGGATACGAACAGTTTTCAAAAGAATTATAAACTATTAACAAATATATCAAAGAATGCCACAAATCACTAATAATAAGAGAATTGCAAATCAAAATAGCTCTGAGTTTTCCTCTCACACCCAACAAATTGGCAAACGTGGCCCTCCAAAATGGGAATGATCAAGGTTGAAAAGGTTGTAGAAAGGCATGGTAAAGGTATTGGTAGATATACCATTTTCTAACCATTCTAGAAAGCAATTTGGAATTATGCTAAAGAAAGTCATTAAAGTGTAAATACTCTGACCCAGAGATCTCTCTGAAGTAAAAAAAAAAGGTCCCATAACCACCAAAATATTAATAGCAACATTTTTTTTAGTAGAATCAAAGAACAGGAATAAAGTAGATGACCATCAGTTGGTGACTATCTAAATGAGCTGTGGTATGTGAATGTGATAGGTTGTTACTTTGCTGTAAGAAATTACTCACGGGGAGGCTAGGTGGTACAGTGAATAGAGCACTGGCCCTGGAGTCAGGAGGACCTAAGTTCAAATCTGGTCTCAGACACTTAACACTTACTAGACGTGTGACCTTGGGCAAGTCACTTAACCCCAATTGCCCCTCCAAAAAGCAAAAAAAAAATTACTCACATGAGAGACAGCTTAGAGTAGTAGACAGAAGGCTGGTCTTGGAGTCAGGGAGATCTGTTTTCAAGACCTGACTCTTATACATACTGACTATGTGACCCTGGGCAAGTCCCTTAATTTTTCATTGCCCTAAACAACTCTCTTAAGACTTGTAAGGAAGGAACAAATCTGCATTGGTAGAGAGTTTCAGGCTTCCCTATACCAAGGAAATCTCAAAATAAAAGGATAAATGAACTTCTGCCCTGTGGATTAAGTAGAACCAGGAAAACTATGTACCATATGACTACAACAATATTAATGGAAAAAACATAGTAAATGAAAATGAATGTTGTGGAAATGATAATGATCAATCTTGACCCCCGAAAAGGTATTTGAGAATGTACCTACCTCCTTTCTTTGCAGAGGTGAAAGACTAGTGTATGGAACACTAGACATAATAGCAGTTTTGGTTGATTTGTGGATTGATTACTAAACTGTTTCTTCCCTTACCCTGCCTCCTCCCCCATCCCCTGCCTCCCTCTTTTTTTATTCTTTATTTAAGGGATGGCTCTTGAGGGATGGGGAGGGATATATTGGTTAATGTGAGTGGTATGAAAACAAAAATAGCAATAAATTATGGAAAATACATTGCACCCTTTGTGCTAAACTTACCCTGTCTCAAACCTAGTCTTTGCTAAAGCTATGCAGCCAATCCATGATTATCTATGGGAAGATTATCTGAATTATGCATTCTCTCTGAAGTCTTAGAGCTGCTACCCCTTTACTCTTCTGTTTTGGGATGGACTTGAGTCAACTTGCTCCCCTGGTAGTTTCAATTGAATATTGAAACAAAATGAGACACTTGTAAACCATTCAACAGTGAACAAAAAGAGGTTTCCTTAGCCATGGAAGGAGAAGGATATGCAATAAGGATAGGCTTTGAGGATAGCTTGAGTTGATTCAGTTGAGTAAATTCTCAGGCAAATTCCCTTGCTTGAATTATCCATCATGATTCACCAGCCCAGCCTCCAAGTACTCAGGTGATGAGGAAGTGACTCAACAACCTCTACCTTTAGTCACCAGAGTCAATCAAATCTCAAGGATTCTCTCAGTACCTTTTAGTCTAACCTGCATGGAGGGGCAGGGTTAGGATATCATTCCTGCCACAGGTTCCATTAATTCTGAGGCCCTGTCTCCTACCCATATTTCTCTAATGCTTTCTCTCACTCTTTTTTGTTTTTTACTGAATCTCTTATAGTGTTTAAAGAACTGAAGTTTTTTCTTTTGTTTTGATCAATTTTGTTTCTACAGTTTGTTTTTGTTTGTTGGTTAATCAAGGCTGTATTTGTACTCTTATCACGGTCACTGCCACTGCACAGGGCAGAGGACAATGTTTGAATTCACTTTTAATATTCCTAGACTCTTTTTGGACATTGCCAGAATGGCCATGCTGCTTCCCCAACCCCTTCAACCCCTTATCCATGGTTTAATCCCTCTACTTTAAGGACCTGGAAGTTGTTATAACAACAAAAGGTGTCCTTTGTAGACCATTCAGCATTTTGTACAGATTATGATGCATCACCATTGTGGATAATCAAAAAAATGAGGAACATGCTTTTAAATTCATCTGTTAGTACTTACATAACTTTCCCATATGGTGTGGGGGTCAGAGAAGTAACATCTAGCCATGTGGTCAAATCAATTCCTCTGGTGACCTTATTCTTTGGAGTCCTACCCATAGCCCAGGGCCTTTGGGGCATCTCTGAGAGTCTTCTAACTAACCATGGAATTTAGGGACAAAGGGACCCACAGCTAGTGAGATTTCCTACTTCAGATGTTACAGATGCATAGATTTAGACTGAGAGTCAGAAGGGGCCTTTTTAGAGATTATTTAATTCAAAAAAAATTTGTTAAGTGCTTATTATGTGCAAGGTACTGGAGATATGCAAACAATGACACAGACTCTACCCTCATGGAGCTCACAATGTATATTTAATCCAGCTCTTTCAAACCCTATATTCTATAGATGAGGATATGGATATCTTAGCCAACTTTGGGTCTGGGTTCACTACGAAGAGGCCCTTTGAACTATATCCTCCAGGCTGCAAGTGAAGTAGTTTACCATGTATAGCCAGAGAATACCTTGGACCTATGTAGATGGCTTATTCAAGAAATGAATACCTTTGTACTTCCTTTATGCCTGTCTCTTTATGCCCATTGGGTGGCAGTGAGATTTCCAGGAAAGCAAAGACACAGCCTTCTGACTGATGAATTGAACAAGGTGCTATTGACTTGACACATTTCCCAGTTCAGTTCTGAGAGCCAACGTTGTATAATGGCGAGGGCACGGAACTTGGAGTTAAGAACCCGTAGGTTCAGATTCTGCTTCAGATGCTTACTGTGTGACCCTAGACAAGTCACTTAATCTCTCTGTGACTCAGTTCCTTCATCTGTAAAATGATGGGGATAGTCTTGGAGGTTTTTCCATATTTAAACTTACGATTCTATGATTTATACCCATACTGCATAAAAGAGCTAAGGAGGTCTTGGAGATTCCCTAGAATATAAGGGAATGGTCCATTTGGGCCTACTCTTTAGCATAAATGTTTCATCCATAGGCAACTTATGTCCTCAGGGCTTCCCACCCACTTGTTATAGTATCTGAGCTTCACTAATAATGACCAGGCTTCTCTGCAGACATTACAGATGATGATTTGCTTACTCCACCAATAATAAGAAACAGGGAAGAGAAGGACCAAAGAACTCCTGCATCTTCACTGCCTATTATGCTCAGCCACCCTTCACCACTGGATACTGTGGGGGAAGAAGAAGTAAAATTTAAAAAAATTACTTTCCCTGTAATTTCCTAAAAAGGAGAGTCACATAAAGTCTCTAAGGTCTGGCTCCATAATTCCAGGTGAGATAAAAAGCAACAAGAACAAATCATATCATTAAGTGTAAATACATACTTAGAAGAACAATACTAGGGGAGAGAATGGGAGATGACAAAGAAAGCATGGATTATAGTAGAAACAATATTGGGTCATGATGCCTGTATTATGGTCCCAGCTCTGCCTCATACTGGGTGACCTTGAGTGAGTCACTTCAACTTTCCAAGCCTCAGTTTCCTCATTGTAAAATGGGGACTATACCCAACATGCCCATCTCTGAGTTGTTGTAAGGATCAACTGAAATGACAGGTGTGGGAGTGTTCTGCAAAGTGTTATACAAATGTAAGTCAGTATTAGGTGATAAATAGAACATATTTCTTCTTGGAGAGAAGATGATAAAAGCCGAAGATACAGGAGTTACAGAATACCTGTAATGGCCAAAATCACATCAGGTAAAATGAATGGGATCATTGAGCACATCAACTCACTGATAATATTCAGACAGTCAGCACCTCCATTTATTTTCTCTGGGAAATATAACTGCATGAGAAAGCCACACATGACTTGTCCAAGATGTAATAACATCCCATTAGTTGTAGTACTTATGGAAGAAACCCAAGTACATTAATTTTATTTATTTATTTTCAAATTCATTTTCTGCCATCAATAAAATATTTGACTCAATCTCAAGTGATATTGATAATTTCTTCCTTGGCAAAAAATATGGAATGAAGATGTGCTGAGAAATTAAATTGAGCACATTAACATCCTACCCAGAATCTATCATTCAAAACACAGTTTTAGAAATTCTTATTCTTTATAAAGTATTAGAAGTGAAACTAGCATGCAGAGGTGCTATAACATCTCAAAATTACCTTCCATGCATTCAGACTATCTCCCCCCTTATCTACTATTATTAAATTTATGATTGCTCCTTGACAGAAAAAATAAAGCTTTGAGGTTCTAAAAAGGGGATTTAGAAGGGAATGCACGCTTTTTCTGTGTTTAACATGGGCTCCATTGGGCAAATACATTATAATAATCTATCTTGGAAATAAAAACCTACTGCTAACATCCCAAGCTTATAGAAATAAAAATATAATTCAGTGCTAAATGGTGAAAATATCACAGTTTCATGTTCCAAATTTGAGGTTAGTAGCTTGAGCCCTGGATTAAAGATCAGAATAGTTGGGTCCTAGTCCCAGATTTATTCAAACCTTTAACTAGGAAAGAATAACAGTGAGTTGTGTTTTTGTTGTTGTTTGTTTTTTTAGCAGTGTAGCAACACTTCACACCTAATGTGTTGCTGTTCATTCGTTTCAGTTACGTCTGACTCTTTGTGTCCCCATATGGGGTTTTCTTGGCAAAGATATTGGAGTGGTTTACCATTTCCTTCTCCAGCTAATTTTATAGATGAGCAAACTGAGGCAAACAGGGTTAAGTGACTTGTTCAGGGACACACAGCTACTAAGTATCTGAGGCTGGATTTGAACTCAAGGGACACCTAGTTAACAAGAACAATTAGAAGGTAGATGTCCTATAGGTGACCCCATCCCAGATTAACCCTTCCCCAGGCTGCTATGTCTCATACTCTGGTTCCAGAATCCCTAGCAGCATTTGAGGGTACATTTGGTGTCATTTGAGTGTATATTTTGTGTCTCTTTTCCTGGGTGTGTTTTGTCCTATTTTGATGGACTGGTTTTTTGTTTGTTTGTTTGTTTGTTTGTACAATGCCCAGCACATAGTGTCTAATAAATGTGTGCTTTCTCTTTCTCTCTCTGTCTCTCTCTGTCTCTCTGTCTCTGTCTCTCTGTCTCTGTCTCTCTCTCTCTGTCTGTCTCTTTGTCTGTCTCTCTCTCTCTTCAAAAATTACTAGTTACATTTCTGGCTTTGTCAATTGCCAGCTATGTTGCAATTGGAAAAAATTATTTCACATTTATGAATCTCAGTTTCTTTATCTCCAAAATGGGGAAAAGAATCCCTCCCCTGCTTTCATCAAACAGATGAGTGAGAAAATACTTTGGAGATGATGATGTGCTATATCATTATAAGGCATTTTATCATTATTATTGGAATATAAATTCCTCAAGGGCAGAGATTGTTTCATTTTCATTTTTTCCTCTGTATTTCCAGTGCCTAGTAGCAGATCTGGCACATGGTAGATGTATAATAAATGTTTGTTGAATTGAATTATTATTGATAGAGTAAATGAAACCACTTTAATTACTAAGATGATCACAAGGTTAACTTAGATGTTTCGCTTTTGCTTTTGCTTCTCTGACAGAGGTCAATATTTGTTTATTTATTCTTCCAAAGTTCTTGTGACATATCCTCTAAGTGGAACAGCTCTACTAATAAGAACATCACATTATTAGCCTTATCATAGAGTAGTAAGGTCTAGTCTAAGATTTGTTTGTTTCTTCTAATAGGTTAGTTCCAGGATAATTTATCACAATTAAAAAAACATATATTTGTAGATTCCTTAATTTGTATTTACTCTTGTAGGTATTTTTACTATATGATATAATTAAATATATGACACATAATTAGCATCAACAAAGATGTTCTCAATATGTTTCAAGGTTGTCGAAAATTTCTGTACCTATCATCATATATTATATTTATGATGTATTTTTGTGACAGTTATCCTATCTTGAATTATCAAAAATGAACCCTTTATTTTAGATCAAAACAAAACAGAACTACAAAACCATGTTTTGTTTAAAACACAAATTAGCCTCATTACATAATCTTTAATTAAACTCTTTTTTGGGGGGGATACACACTTCAATTCAATAATGAGTTATTTATGTATGTTTTGTTAAATTATATTTCATTTGACAGACATTTGAAGCTCTCCCTCTTTCTACTCAAGCATTTTCCTCTTTTGTAGTCAGACTTCCTGTTAGAATCATCTCAGTAATCTGAGGTTAATAAAAATGAATATTAATCACTTCCTTTCTACCTTCTTTGTGTGGTCAAGTAATTATCTTGATCACATATTATTTGTTCTTCTTATTAAATTATTATTAAACATATAATAATATATTTATTCACATAATTCCCCTCTTTCCCCTTGATATTTTCACTCTGAAGTGGGAGGAGGGGAAATTTTTAGAGCATCTGGGGCAGAGTCAACACACACTAACTTTATTTGTTCAGATCCTCAACCATCTTAATAAGAGAAAATAAGTTACCAAAGTTACAGTGGGAATTGATGAAGATGTTCAATGGAATTTAGATATCCCACTGTCGAGCTCCTTTCCTTTCATTTACGTCTGTTTTTGGACAGTGTTGCTTGGAGTGAAAAAACACAACTTGAATCAAAGACTTAGAGAATTATTTTCACATGTAAAGGAGACAGTCTTTATATGGCAGCATATTTGTTATAAGGGAAAAGTTCAGAAAGAGGATTTGTGAGAAGACCATTGGCCTTGATGACTGGAAGGCAGTGTTTTCATTTAGGTCTTCAATTCAAATTTCAAATTTGAACCAAGGGAAGAAGGACCAGGTCACTGATGCTGCCTCAGATTATCCTCGTGCATTCTCATAGGTTGGAGGCACAATTGAAATTGTTTTCTGAAATTGAAATTCTTTTTAAAATGCCCAATGTGTTCAGTGGCAACCGCTACAAATGGAGTAGCACCAAGTTCACTGGGAGTCTGAGGAGGAGGAAGGAAATGAAGAGATGGGGAATGGGAAAGAGACACGTGGGGAGGGGCATTAATGACTCTCATAGCCTTCTCTTGTTAATAACTAACAACCAGATGCTGCTGCCTGCTACTTCCATGTGACCTTCTGGTCAGGATAAAACACATTCAACTTCATGTTTGATAATGGAAGAAGGAATATCGAGGATGGCCCTTGTGTGTTATGTTTTGATGGTTATAAGGAAAACACTCTCCTCCAAAATTTCTTCCCTCAAAGTTTACTATGTATGATATTTTACTATTAACAATTTAATTTTGGGAGTTAAGATACAACTCAAGGGGTGGAATACACGAGCATTTTAAAAGTCATTAACACTTTAGTATGAATTAGTTCTTAAGAGACTTTCTGGATGACAAGCAAGTTTTGAAAGGAGGGGAGATGGAAAGATTGGTCCAGAGCATGGTGAATACCCAGGAGGTACTCTATAACAGGAGTATGAGTGGCCAAGAGGCAAGATGGGCATCTGGGTACCCAAAGTGGACAATGTTACCTGGGAGGAGATGCGGCGGATGCCGGCGACAAACTGCCTGTTCCATAATTCCTCCGCGGTCCAGCCCTGGAGAGAGCCCAGTTATAATGAAAGTACGGCTCTCTAAGTTTTATTGCTGTAGATAACCCTGCTTCCCAGCTGTAAAACTGATTGATGCTCTTTAAACCCTAGAGATGCGTCTACTACTGGAAGCCCTGGTCACTTCCTCAAAGTAGGAATATGGGAGGGGGAGAAATCATACAAAGAAAATATTTTTTATTCTCCTCTGCTCTCCAGATAGGGAAGGCAGGAGGGAAGAATAAAGCAAGGGAGAAAATAGTGAATAAATACAGTAATAATAATACTATCCATTTGGACTTACACTCTGTGGGTGTGTGAGAAAATCAAACTTTCTAGAGTAGAGAAAATAACTGGAATGTAATGAGTATTTTCTTATATCGCAGGAGGAAAGGAAATAGAAATTATTAGAATCTTCGAGTTGAAGAACGTCTCAGGAGATCATATAGTGTAATACTCTCATTTTACAAATAAGGAAACTGAGTAAGAGAGTCAGTGATTTGCTCCAAGTGTTCTAGAAAATTATAGGGAGGGTGGCTAGATGGTGCAGTGAATAGAGCACTGGCCCTGGAGTCAGGAGGACCCGACTTAAAATCTGGCCTCATTAGCCATGTGACCTTGGGCAAGTCACTTAACCCCAATTACCCTGCCTTCCTCCCTCCAAAATTCAAAAAGTAAATTAAAAAAAAAAAGAAAATTATAGGGAGAGCTAGGACTAGGACTCAAGCCTCTTAGCTTTGAATCTAATTGTCTGAACTCTATACCAAGACTCTATGCCCTTCCTGCTTGTCATTACTTAAGCTATTGATGACTAGGGACTCAGCACCTTCATAGACATTAATTTCTTTGCTCTGAGGTCATACTGTAAAAAAAGGTGAGTAAAAATAAGAAAAATATGGGGGGCAGCTGTGGTTCAGTGGAAAAAGCAGATGATTGATGGGGCAAGCCCCCAGAGATGTGGAGATGGGATCAAGAGTGTAGGTAGAAAGTTTGGTCTATCAGGGGTGGAAAACCTGTGGCCTTGAGGCCACATGTGTTCCTCGAGGTCCTCAAGTGTGGCCCTTTGACTGAGTCCAAACTTCACAGAACAAATTCCCTTGAATAAAAGGATTTGTTCTGTGATACTTGGACTCAGTCAAAAGGCTACACTCAAGGATCTTGAAGGACACATGTGGCCTTGAGGCCCCAGGCCCTCTGGACAAAGAGGACCTGTAAAGGGGAAGTAGGGCAAACTATAGGGGAGAAGATGGAACTCAAAGCAGATGGCCTCTTTTCTCAGTAAAGTAAGAGAGGATATATATTGGGGGGGGGGTATAAAGGACATAGTGGTGCCATGAGAACAGAAGTTTTGAAAAAGCAACTGAGGACAATAAAATAGAAATTTAAGCAAGGACACTTTTTGCTCTGCAGCAGTGTGGGCCTTCTGCAGGAGTATGCTGGTAAATTTTTAACAAGTGGCTTACCAGAAAAAATAAATTGCATAACATACTTTGAAGTTTAATGTGAATGATTAACATTTTCTCCATTGCTTTCTTAAGTCTAGACAATCAACAAAATGATAAATCAAGCCCAGATTTGTAGCATTTGATGATTTCCAAAGTTTCACATTGAAAATTTTAAATGCTCTCTCAGGGGCAGGTTTGAGCTGGCTCTTGCATACCCTTGGCTTCCTGTAAATTGAGGCTTGGATGATATTTATGGGCCCTTACAGTTCTAACCTTCAAGGAGCTATCCATAATGGAAGTAGGTTCCCTTGCTGGGTGTTGATTGGGTTCCCTCTCCCAGGAGAGCTTCAAAGACTGAATGACAACTTAATGGGGATGTTGTAGAGGTGATTCTTGGTGGGTACATGTTGGACCAGATGGCATCTGAGAGCTTTCCTTCTCAGAGATTCCGTGATCCTCTGACTTTCTGATCCTATATGAAAACCTGGGACAAGGAGTGGCTAGGGGACCAGGCAGCTTAGGTATTCCTTTAACGACCCATGATCTCTGAGACAGGAAACATGGTGAAGTAGAGGGAATATTGCATCTGCAGTCAGAAAGTTCTGGGTTCAAATCCAGACTCCTGAATTTGACTTACTAGCTGTGTGATCCTGAGTAAGTCACAACCTCTCTGAGCCCCAGTTTCCTCAGCTGGAAAATGGGGATACTTGAAAGCCTCAAATGAGATAATCTATGTAAAGACTTTGTCAATTTTAAAGGTCTACAAAAATGTCAGTTGCTATTTGGTTATTCTGTCTTTATAATGTTAATAATATCATGCTGGTAGAAAGTCATTTGATATCATTTGGTCTAAATTAGAGGTTGCAAACTTCGGGCCCAATCTGACCCTACCTCTGACTTGCTAGAATGATTGTAGCTTGCAAAAGCAAGCAGTGAGCCAAATTTGGCCCCGGGGGCTGTACTTTCAAAATTCATTAAAATTCTTAGGAAGAGTTTTTGTTCAGTGGTTTCCATTCATGCCCACCTCTAAGTGACCCCATTTAGGGTTTTCTTGGCAGAGATACTGAAGTGATTTGACATTTCCTTCTCCAGTACATTCTACAGATGAGAAAATTGAGGCAAACAGGGTTAAGCGACTTGCCTAGGGTCACACAGTTAGTAAGTATATGACCAGTTATGAACTTGGGAAAATGAGTCTTCCTGATTCAGGACCTGCGACTCTACTCATTATACCATCTAGCTGTCCCTCTTAGAAAGAGAATTTATACTTAAATATGTTTTACAGGCATATTATTTTAGGGTGCTTTCTAATTGGCTCTTTGAAGGTCAGAATATGTCCTGCTTCCTAGCAGTCTACAATGAGATAAAATTGGTGACTTGGCAACATTTTAATTAAGTTGATTTGATCACCTACTATGTACCCAACTCTCTTCTTTCAATTCCTGAAGATATCTTAACAACAAATACACACATTGAGGGAGTTCAGGACCATTTATCTTGCCAAGTCAGATAACTGATGTCTAGTTGAACTGTTTAACCTAAAGCAAATCATCCCTAAGCCCAAATAGAGTGGGCAATCCATGTGATCAATTAATGGCAGATATTGACAACAGTCATTAGTGAATGCTACAGAAGAAACAATATATTGGATTTCTTATGGGGCTTACATTATTGAAATAAAAAGCTTAATGATGGTCTCCTTCCAATGCTTACTTTTCAATAGGTGACACTATGATTAAGCTTCCAAATTGCAAATTATAACAAGCATGCACCTAGTAATTGTATAGGACTTGTTAAGAAGATCCTGTTTTTTTCACAAGTTCCTTTCCTGTATTTATTTCTGCAGACTCTAGTTAAATGAGTGTGGAAAGTGAACCCAAGTGTCCTTACCCAAAGTAAATAGACTAGAAAATATCGACGACCTTTTATGGTCTTGTCAGAGGTCCCTGATTCTTACACATATACATATGTGGAGAGACACTCTCGTTCCCTTACCCAAGATAGATGATAAGGAGCAGTGACTGCTGGTGAAATTTCTCCTTTCTGATGTCTCTGGTGCCAGGTTAGCTGAGTTTGCGTGGTCATCCTGAACCACCAATGAGATTCTCTGAGCTGCAGTGACAAAGTTGGACTGCCAAACCACTGGGTGTTTTATTGATGTGCTTCTGGAAGTATTAAATTGTGAGGCAGGCTCCTGGAGGAAGTGAAGTGGAGTCTAGGTGAAATGAAAGCTGACTCCATATAAAACAGGAAATTTATAGGTGAATTAGTGTTCAACTAGGAAATCACTAGAGCTATATAGAAGCAGTATCCCAATAGAAACTGGCTGACTTCTTTTAAAAAAAAGTCTCCTTTCCTTTCAAGGGACTCTCTCTTTGCCTGATAATGGGCCAAATTTAGACATTTCACCCACTGTGCCTTCACGGGAGAACAAATAAATTCATTCACAAATAAACCACTTCTATATGTGGCAGGCATCTAGAAAACCATTTAATTTGAAAAAAAAAACTAGGTAAGGAGAATAAAATGTGCGTAGGATATCATGTTTGACAACCTAGATAATTGGTCGTAATGAAAATTGCATTGGAAACTTTGTGTATCAATCAATCAACGAGAATTTATTAAGTCCCTACTATGTGCTGGTTACCATGTTAGGCATTGGGGAAAAAGTCCAAAATGAAGCAGTCCCTGAATTTAAGTTTTTGTTCGTTCAGAGGAAATGATTTGTGTGAACTTTGTGTGATTTCAGAGCTAGGGATGTTCTAGATGGAGTTTCCACTTTTTGAAGTCCTGTACCTCAACTAAAGCAAACTCAGTTTGCTAAATCTGTCTTGAAGTGATGAAGGACTGAGCTAGAAGCCTCCTATGAGAACTGGTATTTGGGCCTCATTCTAGGGTATTTGGTTGAGAACTGATAACTGAACTATATCCCAGTTTTGCTGGTATTAGTTCACAAAAGCCCACCTCATTGTTCATCGGCTGATTTCTGTAAGCAGTTTATCAATTGTACCTGGAGTCAAGGAAGATCTGAGTTCAAACCTAGCTTCAGACATTTACTAGGTACACGACCCTGGGCAAGTCACTTAACCTCTGTCTGCCTTAGTTTCCTCAACTATGAAATAAAATAGTAGCAACCACCTCCCAGAGTTGTTGTGATGATTAAATAAGATAATATTTATAAAGTGTTTTTGCAAACTTTAAAGCACAATGTAAATATTAACTATTATTTTATTAGTCCTGAGAAATAGAGAACCTGTGGAGTACATTAGAATTAATGAACATAGTACTTTATATTTCTAAAATGTTTTCCTCATAAAACTGTGAGATTGTACAAGTATTATTAATCTTATTTTAGAAATGGAGGAACTGAGGCCCAGAAGGGTATATGACTTACTTTTATCACACAGCTAGTAGGTGACAGAGCCAAGACTTGAATCCAAGTATTCTTGAACCTTGTTGAGTACTTACTTACTTACTCACACATTAAAGTCAAATGTACAAGGGCAATTAAAAAAAAATACCAATCAGTCATTCACCAAAAATTTACTTAAAGTCTACTATGGGACAGAGTCTATGCTAGGTGCTGAAGATACCAAGACAAAAATAAAATAGTATCTGCCCCCAAGGAACTTACAGTCTACGAGGAAAGGCAATATGAATGCATATAGGTATATATTAAATATCCACAAAGCTCAAAGTTATAGGAGGAGCTTTATTTAAAAATGGGTACTTCCCAATCTTACTGAGTCATGACTTTGGGGAGTGGTAATTGGAGCCACCCAATTAAGCTTGCAGGTGGTTTCCATTCCTTCAGAGCTTTCCAATAAATACATTGGATTTTCATCCTGTTTTATGAATTTAATTAATAAGATTAATGACAAATTAATGACATGACAAATCTTGATTCAGTATTTTAGAAATTGATGATTATTACTCAATTCATTGAACATCTGGATAACATCTTCTATTGATCTTTCTCCTTTTCCAATTCCTCCCTCCATTGTTTTCTATCTTCCTTCTTTCCTTATTTTTTCTTTCTTTCTTCCTTCCTTCCTTCCTTTTTTCTCCCTCCCTCCCTCTTTTCCTTCTTTCCTTCCTTCTTTCCTTCCTCCTTCTTTCCTTCTTTTTCTTCGTTCCTCCTTCTTTCTTTCTTGTCCTCAGTTTTCTTATTTATAAAATGGAAAGGTTGCACTAGATAACCTCTAATGTCCTTTCCAATCTGGGTTTATGATCCTATGATTGTTCCAAATGATGCTCTTTAAATACCTGAAAACATTTGTCATGCTCCCCAGTTATCAAACAATGCTTAAAAGTCTTGACCTTGAGGCCATTCGCCATCTTGCACCATCCTGGTCATCCTCTTCTACAGCTGTTCCGGCTTATCAGTGTCCTTCTTATAATGTCGTTCCCAGAATGAAACACAATACTCTAGATGTGGCCTGACATGGTTTTGCCTCTTTATGCTGGAAACTGAGCCTCTCAATGCAACACCCCAAAAGCATTAGTGTATGTATTGAGTGTTGTATGTGTGTGTTGACTCACATTGAGTTAAGGTCCACTAAGCCCCAGATCTTTTCCAAACTATTGTCTAGGTCTCTCCCATGTTGTATTTTTGATTTGACATGACTCGGCTAATAGTTCTGTTGGATTCTATTGACTTAAGCTTTACAGAGCTATAAATAGATAAGAGAAATATTTTTTTCTCTGAAATTTGTATTTGTGAAGATCTGAACTGTGGCCACTGTAAACTTTTTTCTTTTCTCTGTCCTCTGTACTGCTGCCTGTCTTAGAGAAATAGGGTCAAAATTAGTAAAAAATATATCAGCATTCATTGGAACGTGCTTTTAAATCTAGAAGGAAAGGTGCTTAACATGAAGAAATGTGACAGTCATAATTACAGTAGTGAGCACCTCAGCAGGCCTGGTCAGAATCTGGATAGTTGAATTTTCTGGTAAATTGAGTGCTAATTCTTTTTTTCTTCTATTTATCTGCAGTGAAACCCTTGCATGAGATTTTCACTACCAGGACTCCCTTTTATGTGTGCATGAAATTATTTTGATTATATTGGGAAGCAATACAGTACAGAAAGTGAAATGATAGATTAGGAGTTGGGAGACCTAGGTTCTAGTACTGCTTTTTTCACTTGGTAGTGGTGTGACCTTGTCAAGTATTTTAACATATTTCAGTTTCCTCATCTATACCATGAGGAGTGTTGCCATGTGAATCAAATAATACAAGGTATAAATTATGAAGGAATGAAATGTGTTTCCATTATGCTTTGTTCCTCAAATTTAGGCTCCCGTGACCTCTTTCCTATGATAACTCCCCAAAGTTTTTTATCATTTCTTGTTTGGGTTGTTTTAACTTCCTTCTTCCATCATTGTTCAGTTATGTCTGACTCTTCTTGACCATATCTGGGGTTATTTTTTGGCAAAAATACTGGAGTGGTTTGCCATTTCCTTCTCCAGCTCATTTTACAGATGAGGAAACTGAGGCAAACATGGTTAAGTGACTTGCCCAGGGTCACACAACTAGGAAGTGTCTGAGGTCAGATTTGAACTCAGGAAGATGAGTCTTCCTGACTCTAGGCTCAGTACTCTGTCCATTGAGTTACCTAGCTGTCCCTATTGTCCTATTACAATTAATTTATAACCCTAAGCTGCTAGAGCAGAGGGATCAAATATTTGGACACAAACTGAAAGCAGCAAAAGCAGATTAAATGTAATTGGGGAAAAATATATATACACATAGCTTTTTGGAGGGCAGTTGGGGTTAAGTAATTTACCCAAGGTTACACAGCTAGTTTTTTTCTGTGAGTGTTAAGTGCCTGAGGCTGGAACTGAACTTGGGTCCTCCTGACTCCAGGCTGGTGCTTTACTCACTGCACCACCTAGCTGCCCCTTTTTTTTGGTTTTGTTTTGTTTTTTTGGAGGGCAATTGGGGTTAAGTGACTTGCCCAAGGTCACACGGCTAGTTTTTTGTGTTAAGTGTCTGAGGCTGGATTTGAACTAAGGTCCTCCTGACTCCAGGGCCGGTGCTCTATTCACTGCACCACCTAGCCGCCCCGGGAAAATATTTTTAACAAAATAAAAATATGATATAACATAGATAACATTACATTTTAAAACTAAGTTAATATGCAGACAGGAATCCATCAGAATGGATCAGGGGCTCCCATATCTATATGAGTTTGACACCATGGTCCTAGAGGACAGAAATACTGTCTTCCCCAGTCTTTTTAAAGATCTAGTATAGGGACTATTCAACAGGACAGATAGATGACTAGTAGTATTCTCTCTTTTTTAAACAGGATTTATCGATGTATTTTCCTTTTACTTCCTAGTCATTTTAGAAATACCGTTCTTTCCCCTCTCCCCTCCTCCTTTCTCCCTCTTCCACAGCTTCCTCCCTCTTTTAGGAAGTGACTCATCCCATTTTCTTCTAATAAAAAAACTAAGCAAAAACCCTTGGTACAGGGATGTATCTGACAATGTATATACAGTTATCCCTTCCACATAGTGACTTTCCCCATGGTGGTTTTGATATATCACAGATTGGCATAAGAAATTAAATGGTGGGGAGGGTAGCTGGGTGGTGCAGTGAATAGAGCACTGGCCCTGGAGTCAGGAGGACCTTAGTTCAAATCCAGCCTCAGACACTTAACACAAAACTAGTCATGTGACCTTGGGCAAGTCACTTAACCCCAACTGCCCTACCTTCCCCTCTCTAAAGAGTGAAAAAAAAATTAAATGGGAATTTGGGGGGAGTTTTATAGAAGCCACAGCTAATACACAAAGGTCAGCAGAAGACATAGAAAAAGTTTAGAAATTCAGAAATGCATACTATATATACAGCATTATATAATATTTTATAATTTATAATTTTATAATACAATTGTTTTATATAATATAACATATTTTATCTTTTAATATCATAATTTGGACTTCTTCTCTGGTACAAAGAGAGGGTAAAAAATTTTATGTGGATTTTCCATATCACAGAGGCATTGTACCCCTAACTCCTCTGCAATGTGGAAGGGATAACTGTACACAATTCTGCACCAGTTTTTCCCTACTTTTCTCCCTAGAGGAATTAAGTATGTTTCAATTTCTATTCTCCAAGATCAGTTTTAGTTTATAAAGAGGCAATTATTATTTGATGATGATTAATATTTTTACTTTTTCTTATTAAAAAGAGTGAGGGCCATCATTGTGAATAAGGATTTTGATTTTTTCCAGGGAGTTAGATCTACCATACATTACTACTTATAGCTAATAATATTAACTGACTGTAAAACCATGGGAAAATCCCTAAGCCTCTCTGGACCTCCATTTATTCCTCTCCAGTTTGATTAGGGCATAGAATATAGGTTAGGAATTGTTGGGATGCGGGGCTGGAGGTCTGAGTTGGGACTATATAGTAGAGGGACTTACTGGGTAGAGGAATTTGAATTTGTTGGGTGGTGAGGGGTGAGATATTGAAAGATTTTTATCAGGCAACACTTTAATAATCATTATAACTAACATGTAAATAACACATTAAAGTTTGCAGAGAGCTTTACATGTGTTATTTCATTCGATCCTCACAACAACCTTGTGATAAGTGCCAATGTTATCCCCATTTTATAGATGAGGAAACTGAGGCCAAGGGAGGTAAGTGACTTGCTCAGGGTCACATAGTTAATAAATGCCTGAGATTTGGGCTCATCTTCCTGACTCCAGTCTAGCAATCTATTCATTGCACCATCTAGCTTCCTGAAAGTGATCTTTAAGATTTCTGATTCTGTAATTTTCAAACATTTTGAAACTCTAGTGAGATTTTATATATAGTGAGATAGTTGCCATTATTGTCCCAATTTTACAGATGAGGAGTCTGAGGCTGAGAGGTCCACGGTAAGTCTTCCTGACTGTAGGTCCAAAGCTTTATCCACGACACCACTCTGGTTTTCTTGTACCACCATCTGTAATAGTGAAGCTAATTTAATGCATTTAGACTCAACTTATGATCTCAATTTTAAGACAAGTTTCATGGGGAAAGTCAATTATTCTAGTCTCTTTTATTTATCTGTCAGTTTCGCAAGGAGCATCCCACAATCTGTCATTTTTCACTATACAGAGAGTGCTGCCTAAGGGTATTGAGATACATTATTATTAAATATTCTAGGTCCCTTAAGATCAATTGCTTTCCTTTTCCATATCCTCTTCCCTTACTCATGTCACCAGACTCTTCTCTTCTCTCCCTGGTTGCTATGAATTTTAACCAGAGTTTAGATTGTCTTTGGTATTGAGCATTTAACTTTTTTGAGGAAAGTCACGGTTATGTTTTAGAAATAAACTAAGGTTTCACTTTTTAAAAAAAAGTATTCCAGAGATAAATGGTTTGGAAACTATAAGAATAAGAAACCTGAAAATTCACAAATGGGAAGCTGGGGCCTCATACTTAACTCACCTTTGCATCCCGGAGACCTTCAGAAAAAAACATTTAGTCGACACATTAGCAACAGCATTGGCTGCTACTAACAGCATATGCCTGCAGGAAGGTCATGTTTGATTGGTGGGATGATTTAAAGCATCACCTTGCTAAGGGCCTCGCTGAGCCCTTAGCCAGGGTTGTATAGAGTAATTTATTATTAGTCCTATGATAACAGACTATCTGTGAGAACACTCAGGTTTTAGAACCCAATAGAGGCATCAGTGTTGGAAAGCATATGTCAGCCAATAAGAAATTTGTCTTTTTTAGAGAGAACCATTATTAGCTAACTGCCTTTCCCTGGATTTGTTTTTCTTTATGGCTTTGTTCCAAGATGAACCAAGGATGGTGAGGTCACTCAGCTGCATGTTTTTAGGGTCTTAAAAGCATATTTAAATGAGCAAATTCAATTATTCAATTTAGTGGGATGTCAAATGCCATAGCGGGAGCACAAGGTGCTGGAATTTCATAGATCATAGGTTTAAAGCTGGAGGGCACATTAGAGGTCATTGAGTCCAATATCTTCATTTTTACAGATGAGAAAAATTAGTCCAATGGAGTTTAAGTGACTTTCCCAGGCTTCCATAGCTAATAAGTGTGTATGTACACATATACTTATGTATACATAGATAGCATAAATATAAAGTTAATAAAAACAAATATATCCAAAGTAGCTATGTGCAAGGTATTCTGGGAGGGAGGGCACTGTTGATTGAAGTGAGGTCAGGAAAGGCTTAGAATTTTGTACCTGAAGGGCATTTTAAAGAAAGAAGGACTCTATGAGGTAAAGGAAAGGAGGAAGTTCATTCCAGGCATAGGGGATGGCCCATGCAAAGATAAAGAGACTGAGATGTTGTATGAAGTGCAAGGAACAGAGGAAAGGCCTGTGTAGCTGGATTTCAGAGTGTAGGAAGGAATGTCATGTACAATGAGGCTGGAAAGATAGGATGGGGGGCAAGGTCCTGCAAGGCTTTAAAAGCTAAACAGAAGAATTTATATTTTATCTTAGAGGTGATAAGAAACCACCTCAACTGGATGAGTAGGGAGGGATAATGCAGGGTAAGTGGCATAGAAATGTCATCAGAGGAATGTCTGATCAAAAGAAAAGATGCAGGGGCAGCTAGGTGGCACAGTGAACAGAGCACCGGCCTCAATGTGAGGAGGACCTGGTTTCAAATCCAGCCTCAGATGCTTGACACACTTACTAGCGACCTTGGGCAAGTCACTTAACCCCAATTGCCTTGCCTTCCCTGCTTGAAAAAAAAGAAAAAGAAAAGGAAAAATGCAGTCACATAGCTAGTAAAGTATGTGAGGCTAAAATTAAATTCAGATCTTCTTGGCTCCATGTTCAACACATTAGCCATAATGTCAATTCGCTGCCTCAAAATCAGGGGTTCTTAACTGTTTTTGTGTGATGGGCTCCTTTGGAGAAACCCATGGACACCTTCTCAGAATAATGTTCTGCTTAAAAATTCATAATTTTAGGAAATGCTAAATTTTAGTTTATGGTTGGTGAAAATAAAAATGTGTATGTTTTTACCCATCCAAACTCATGGACCCCCTGAAATCTATCTATAGACCCCATGTTAAGGTCCCCTGTTTTAGATACTTATCTGGAACAGGAGCCTCCTAAGGAAGCTGCTGGTTCCTTAGAATCCTTTCATCTGGGAGCCTGCATTCCATTATGATTGGGTCACATCGATAGCTAAAACCTTGGAATATCCAGATAATTCAAGGATCCCAGAGCTCAGGAAGTGAGTGCCTGCACAGACTATGGGTCTGTTTTAGGGAACTGTTCCCTTTCTCATTCCTCAGGCTTATCTCTCATCCTAGAGCTGTAACTAGTGTTTGGTTTAGTTGCTGGGAAGTCTCTCCTTAGTTGCACTGTGATACCTTTTATTATTTTTTTTAAAGCAATTGGGGTTAAGTAACTTGCTCAAGGTTACACGGCCAGTTATTATTTCTGGGTGTGGTGCTGAGTATCTGAGCCCGGATTTGATCCAGGTCATCCCGACACTGGAGCCGGTGCTCTTACTCGCTGAGCCACCTGGCCGCTCCCTTTTATTATTTTTTAACAAAATATTTATTATTCCCTTAGTAACTCTTTTTCTATGATTAGGAATTGTCCCCATACTTTCATTCTACATGGAGATGGCTAATTTGGAGGTATTGGGGGTCTGGGAAAAAGGAGAGAAGAGTCCTGGAAGATCATGCAGTAAAAGACATAAGTTTCAATGTTTTTTATCCAAGTTCTATATGGCATCAGCCACAGGGCCACAAGGTCCTTAGAAGTCAAATGACTTGCCCAGGGTCACACAGTGTATAGGTATCAGGCAGGGGACTTGAATTCAGATCTTCCTGGTTTTGAGGTCAGCTCTCTGTTCTCTAAACCACACTCCCTCTTTACCAAATAATACCATGGGGGTAGGGGAAGGGGAAGTGCCTTCCCCTCTAGAGAGCTTCTTAAAGTCTGGAATTGTGTCTTAATCATCTTTATGCACTCTACAGAACCTGGAGCCTTGCACACAGTAGGCCCACAAGGGAGGCAACAGTGTTATAGTGGAAATAGGGTTGGATTTACTCAGAAGCCTTGAGTTCCAGTGCTGGCTCTGCTACTTATATCCTGTGTGAGCTTGAAAAGTCCCTTCACATCTTACCTGTCAGTTTCATCATCTGTAAAATGGGAATAATTACATTTGGATAATATTTAAGCAATCCCCCCCAAAAAGGACACATATACACACATAGGTGATATCTTTATGAGATGGAGAAAAGGATGTCATCTGTACCTGTTATGATGTTACAATTGTTATTGTTACTGTTGTTGGTATGGATGGATTGTGATCAGTATAACTGGATGAAATACTCCTATCTATACTATTATGGTTCATTGAAGTATTATTATTGCAATTAAAAATACTTGTGGATTGAATCAAAGCATCCTTGAGACTTTAATGAAAGTAAGAGATAGCTCTAGAGTCAGAGTCACGAGCATTTGGAGACATTGTTCTCTCTGGCTTCCATGAAAATCCTACCCTGAGGCCTCTTGGTTAGAAGGTGGCCCTAGTTTATCAAAAAACTATGCCAGTGGAGCAGTCTGTCAGCCAACCAGAATTTATTAAGCACCTATTATGTACCAGGCTTTGTGCTAAGTCCTGGATATACGAATATTAATTTCATTGTCGACATTCTAAATGTAAAACCCTTGTCCAATGATGAGTAAACATGGCATCAGAGGAAGTTAATATTGACTTTATTAGTCTAAGTGAAATTGGAAGATATAGGGACACTACAGTTACATGGAAGGATGTATCATAGAAAGGGGCTGAGAAAGAAATCAATGCTTACAAAGGCAACAAGAAACATAATTTCATGGAAAACATGGCCATTGCACCTTGCTGTACTCATGGGCAGAATGATGGCCCATAAGCCCATTTATCCCTGTTTGCCTCAGTTTCCTCATCTGTAAAATGAACAGAAGGAAATAGCAAACCACTCCAGTATCTTACCGAGATAACCCCAAATGGGGTCACAAAGAATCAAATGTGACTGAAAAAAATGGCCAAACAAGTACAGTGCTTTAAGGTTTACAAATTATTCACAAATGTTATCTCCCTCGATTCTTAGAATTGTACCCTGTTAGGTAGGTGCTATTATTATCTCTCTTTTATAGATAAGGAGAATGAGGCTGTGTGGTTTATCCAAGATGGGATTTGAAGTCAGGTTTTCCTGACTCCAAGGGCAGTACTCGATTCACTACGTCTTGTAACATTTGTCTAGCATATAATCCATTTTGGTTGAAATTAATTCCTTTGGTCACTTTTTAAAAACAGATTAGGAAATTGAGTCTCATATGAGGTAAAAGGACTTTTGCAAAATCACTTGGGCACCAAATATGAGAAAAAATTTTGCATGAAGTTATTTTTGCATGAGTCATTTGTACAATAGCTCCTGGGGTATTATCAATGGGAAGCTTTCTGTTTTCTAATCCAAAGCCATTACTTTTATAGTGATAGTGTAGCAAAGTTGAGGAAAAAAACCCCAATGTATTCAGAGTCAAAACAGATCATGGTTTGAATCCTGCCTCTGACAGGTCCTAGCTGTGTGACCATGTGATAGGTCACTTAACATTTCTGAGCCTCAGTTTTCTTGCATATAAAGTGGGGAGAATAATAAAATCCACCTCATAGCATTGTTGTGAGGATCAAAAGAAATAATGTGTGCAAAGTATCTTGCTAACCTTAAGGGGATATGTAAATGTCAGAGATCATAATTATTATTGTTCTACGGGGTCTTATCTCATGGGCAAATGATGCCACAAATAGGAATGATATTCTAAGAAACTTTCACTGGAGATGTAAGTGATCAGCCTATGCTGGTTTTATTAACATATCCTTGCAAGAAACAAATCCCTGGGGAAAGATGAAAGATTGGACATGCGGTAATGTGCATTCTGCTTGCTAAAGAGAACACTGGACATGTGTTCAGTGGAAAAGACAGAGAAGAGTGAACATCTTGGCCTCATTTCCTTTTGGTTCCATGACACCCTGGGGAATTTCTTGATGTGTCTCATCAATTTGTACCAAAGCTGTTTTTCATGTTTGGTGCCCATGGAGAGTTTTAGCTGCCAGAAATTGTTTGGCACAATGCTTTTTCACTTCATGCTCCATTTTGCCAAGAGAGTTCTGTTGAACATTTAAGTTCTATTAGCTGTTTTTGGTCACCGTTTTTTTTTTATGTTTGTTCAATTCAACAAGGATTTATTAAGTATTTACTCTATGCCAGTATAGGGTGCTGAAGGCACAAAGACAAAAATGAAACAGTCCCTGCCCTTAAGGAGCTTACCTTCTATAGAGAAGAAACAAAATTTATATAGAAAATAAAATACAAAAGTACATAAAGCAATTTCGAGGAGAGGACACTGGCAACTGGGAGGGAGGAAATTCTGATAGACTTCCTGTAGGTGGTACTTGAGCTGAGCTTTGATGGTAACTAGGGATTCTAGAGTTGAGGAAGAAATGTATTCCACATGTGGAAGAAAATCTATGCAAATGTATGGATGAAGAAGGGAAACAGAATGTCCTATATGAGAAAAAGTAGGTAGCAGCTAAATTTAGTAGACTACATGAGAGTAAGATACAAAAAGTCTGGAAAGGTGGCCTGGAGACAGATGATAAACCCTTTGGCTTTAAAAACCAAACAGAGGAATTGGTATTTGAATCTAGAGACTGCAGGAAACCAATAGAACTTCTTGAGCATGGAGGTGACATGATCAGAGGTATGCTTCTGGAAAATTAATTTGGACACTGGGGTGAAGTGTGGATTGGAGGGTAATGAAGTTGGAAATAGAGACCACAATAGAGAGGCCATTGCAATAGTGCAGGGCGGGGATGACAAGGACCTGAACTGAGGTGGTGGCTATGTGAGCAGATAAGTGGATAGATGTGGAACTATATCTTAGAGGTGGATAATAGACAAGATGATTTAGCCAGTGATAAGGTATGACAGATATGAGAGACAGAAGAGTCACTAAAAGGATTGCTAGGTGCAGTGGATAAAGTGCCTGGTCTGGAGGCAGGAAGCCTCATCTTCCTGAGTTCAAATCTGGCCTCAGACACTTACTGTGTGACCTTGGGCAAGTCACTTTACCACGTTTGCCTTAGTTTCTTCATCTGTAAAATGAGCTGGAGAAGGAAATGACAAACCACTGCAGTATCTATGCCAAGAAAACTCCAGATGGGGTCACAACGAGTCAGACACAAATGAAAAATGACTAAATAACAGCAACAACAAAGGATTCAATATAAATAGGAAAGTTAGGGAGAAAGAAAGCTTGTCTTTGCTTTAGCCCATAGAAGACAAACATTTATTAGTATTTGTTCTGTTCTCTATTGTCTTTCTTCCTGTGGGTGGTGAAGGTATCATTATAAGGTAAGGATAAGAATGTGACCAACCTATCAGGAATGTTTTTCTAGAAAACTACTCTAGGAAAGGTAGAGACTAATATTTAGGAAAAATAAAAAGACTACAGAAAAAGGTAGAAAGTGGATAAGGCTGTCTTGAGTTTCAAGATGTTATCACACAGGGAGTCTGGAAGAGGGAGGAGGACTTTGGATTGGACATCAGCTTGACCAGTGACCAGATGCCTAATTAGACAGTATACTGAGATAGAGACTAGCTTAGAAATACAGTAGCGAGGTAATGCTATGGAGATCCCATTAGACCCAGAGTCAGGAAGACCTGAGTTCAATAACATTTGCAAAGTGCTTAACAAACCTTAACGTGCTTTATAAATGTTAGCTATTATTAATTACTGTTGTTGTTGCTATTACTATTATTATAATTCAGGATTGATACTTACTAATTAGCAATACTTGTTTGCCTTACAAGGTTATTGCAAGGCAAGCATGATAAAAATGTTTCCCAAATTTTTTCTGAAATATAATTTCCTCCTTTTTAAGGTGACAAGGGTGGGGGTTGAACTAAATCAATTATTATCTTAGAATGCAATGAAAGGATCTATGCCTATTCTAACCCAGGAAGTCTTATTCCCTTGACATCCCGATTTACTCAAACAACATCTGAGTTATGATGTTTGGTCCTTCATGCTCTGTTGTAAGGAGGTCATTAATAAGATGGAGAATATTGGGAAATGACCAGTCACGTTGGTGAAGGAAGTGGTCTTGAGAATATGAAATGAGGATTGGCTGAATGAAGGAACCGGAAAATGTTCAGCCTGGAGAAAGGGGAAAAAAAAACTCCTGGGGAATGTGATAATTGCCACCAAGTATTTGAGGGATTAGATTGATTGTAGTTGACTCCAGTGGACATAACCAGAAGTAAAGGGTAGAAGTTTTGGAGATACAATTTGGGGCTAGACCTCCCCCCCCAAAAAAAATTTTTTTTAAAACCTTCCTATAAATGCCCAGACTTAGAATGGGCTGTCTTGCGAGATGGTAGGTTCTCCTGCACTGGTGGTCTTCAGGCAAAGACTGGATGACTATTTGTTGAGAATGGTATAGAGGACAGTCTTATTCAGGTCAGATTTCTGATGGCCTCTGAGGTCCCTTCCAACTCAGAGGTTGCGGTATCCTGGATGATCCTGTGTATTCTATTGTGCCCAGGGAAATTGTAGAATTCCTGAGCACCAGGAACGTTCTACCAGAGACTGTGTCTAATTATGCATTCTTAAAATATATCTCTGGTACATCATTGGTGCTTAGCTAATCTCATTATTTTCATCTCTATGCTAGTGATTGTGGCAATGATGGTAATCATGTATAATAGGGATTAGAGTGTGTAGAATGCTTATCACAGGTGCACCCCCAATGGTGACTACCTCACATGAGAGGAGAGAGCAGAGCTGATAGATAAACCAAGATGTTTGACTTGTTTAAGGAGGAACAGAGATAGAAAGTGTCTTCTTTTGAAGTTTTCCCTCTACCCTCTTTTAAGTTTCAGGCTAGGGGACAGGGAGGGGGGCAGGGGAAGAGTCAAAACTTAATGCAATTAAAATTACAGTTCTTTTTTTGTTGGAGAGATCATCAAAGGTATTTGATGAATGGAGCTAGGAGGTAGATGACGGGGACTCAGCATTTTGCTTCTGTACCAAGGGGTTTGTGTGACATCAAGATGTCATGGTACATTCTCACCGTGGAAGGATGCCACCGAGCTCACTTCATATTTCAGTGATGTATCGTCCCTCAGGTCTCTCTCTGTTTCTGCATGTCTGCTAAAGGGCTCTCCTGTCCTCTAGAAGTCAGGTCTCCCATCACACTCTCAGTGCCTTTCTATTTGTACAGGGTTTTTAAACCTTTTTTGGGGGGGAGGGTGCTATGGGCACTTTGGCAGTCTGGTGAAGTATGTTCTCAGAATAATATTTTTAAATGCAAAAAATCAAATACAAGGGATTACAAAGGAAATTCATCATAGTAAAAGACATCAAAGTATGTTTAAAAGCCAAATCCACAGACCCCAGTTTAAGAGCCCCTGTATAAAGTGCCTTTGACTGAGTGCCTTAATTAATTCTCAAGCACCAATAATTCTAAAACAGAGGTTCCATATCTGGACTCTTTATTCCCCTGCATTGGCTTCATATGAGAGAATAAAGAATCGAGACACTTTGTTTTTGCAGCAAACAAGGCTTGCAAACATAGATTTTGTGTCTTGAAATAGAATACGTTTTAAGGGTTACCTGAAGAAATAAAGATAGCTTGGATATTTCCATTTTCCTTCCTACTGCTGTTGCTGCAGGCAGGCATCAAGACAGTGGCTGAGAGTTCTGAGCCCTGGGCCTGGCTTCTCAGACCACTTCCTGGCTGTGCTATTTTTCCTCCAGGAGGGCATTGGGTACATGGGGAATATCTTTTAGAAGGCAAAGTTGTTAATGACGTCATGGTACTTCTTCCCTTAGCAAAAGCTTCCCTAAGTTATTATTCTTCTATGAATGACCTAAAACTGGGTAGTTTAGAGATATTTGGTGGCTTGTTGCTATTGATTTTTAAATTTTTATTAAATTTTGGTTGTGAGTTTGAATTAAGTCTGTGAAAGACTTGTCTGTTACATGAAAATTTTGTGTCTCACTTCCACGCTTCATATGGAAAATGGAGATAGGGATATACAACTTCTATTTCCCTCAAAATATTTTACCACAATAATTTAGATGCAGTACGGGGCAGAGGGGAGAATCTAATTTCTAGTCTAAGCTCTGCAAGTTACCTTGGCCAAGTCACTTCAGAAATCAGGATTTCAAATTTCTCATTTTAACAATTTAATTAAATATTTATCATCTGCAAAATAAAGGGGTTGGACTAAATGACTCTTCTGGTTCTGATTGGAGAATGTCTATAAAAAGTTTTAACTTCAGTGCAAAAAATAACAACAGCAACAATAATTAATTCATTGCATTTACTATTTCTTGAATTTGCAATAAGCATTTCATTAATTTTATCATCACTGATCTTTTTGTCTTTTTTCACTTACATTGACACTCTCTGAACAGTCTGGTCTTATACCAACATGACTAAATGTGTTATATTTTAATTACACATATGTGTGTACATACACATACGTTGTATTTGTGTTTTATATATTATACATTATATATCATAGTGTAGAATATATATGCATTATATAATATATAATGTAAGTATTAACAGTATAAGTATTAACATAATTTTAAGTTAATATCAATAAGTATATTCATGTTATCATTGATATCATGTTTGCATATAATATATAGGAATATATATGTATACATATGTCTAATTTGCCCATGTATCCATACCAATATGAATATACACATATATTAATTCTGCGTCTCTATAACTTAGCTACATATTTGTATTTACAATACACGTGATTATGTAAATATCTAGAAATAAATGTACACAGAGATAAATCTCAGTGGGCATCTCACCTCATAGCTGATCAATTTCTATTGCTCAGTTTCATTTTATTATCTTACCAGGAATCAGGCAAACCTGGACCTATGATAGGAGTAGTAGACTAAAGGTCCTTTACAAGTTGGTGCTTCGGCTGATGTTCAAACGCGCGTGTTTTCTTTGTTTCATTCTGTTTCTTACCTTATAATGGCTTTCTGACTTTATAGCCAAAGCTTATAAAGAAAAGGCTCTTTTCTTCTTGCCAGCCCCGGGGTGGGGGTGGGGGGTGGGGGGTGGGGAGCCCACTTTGGTATTCACAGTACAGATATGACAAATGCATAGCCTGTGTTCTGGGTGTTTGGGGAAATGTAAAAACATGTCGAGTTGTTGCAAATGCTCACATGGTGATTTGTTGGTTTGATTCTTCAGGTCGTGATTTGGCAAGCACAACCCTCCCAGGATACCCTCCACACGTCCCCCCTGCTGGACAGGGCAGCTACTCTGCTCCAACTCTGACAGGGATGGTGCCCGGTGAGTTTTCAAAATGCAGCTTTTCTGAGGCAAGCAAAGTGCTTTCTGGTTGTTATATGTGGAGGCCGGCAGCCGACTGAGAGATGTGTGTGGAAAAAAAAATCTGCCATATAGTCCAAAGTAAACTCATATGAGTATCTGTAAAAAAAAAATACAAAAATGAATACTTGCACTAGCCTAGTTCTCCAATGAAATGGGGCTTCTGCACTTCACATTTGCAAGTAACAGATTATTCAGTCTGAGGCATTGATTGGGCTTTTTTTTTTTTTGGCTAATTCTTCTTCAAGGCTGTTTGATGCACCCAGTAGAGAGGATTGTAATTGGCAGGAATGCCCCTTCTTCTTTGATTGTCTAAATGTTTTAAAACTGATTAGGACTTGGCGAAGATTTGTTCAGAGGAGAGAGAGGATCCTTGAAGTAGCCTAAGTCTTGTTATTTTAATATACTCCATCAATCGATAAACATTTATTAAGCACCTACTATGTGCTAGGCATTGTGCTAAGCTCTGGGGATAGAAAGAGACAAAAGACAATCCCTGAGTTCAAGGAGCTTACAGTCTAATAGGGAAGAGAATATGCAAACAAATAAATACAAAGCAAGCTACAGAAAGTAATTGAGGTGGCTAGGTGGTGCAGTGAATAGAGCACCAGCCCTGAAGTCAGGAGGACCTGAGTTCAAATCCGGCCTCAAACACTTGACACACTTACTAGCTGTGTGACCTTGGGCAAGTCACTTAACCCCAATTGTCCTGCCCTCCCTCCTCCAAAAAAAAAAAAGGAAAAAAAATAGAAAGTATTTAATGGAGTTAAGGCACTAGAATTAAGAGAGCTCCTTCTTAATGCACTGTTCATACCTTTTGCAAATGGCATCTTCCTGGGTGATACAGTCTGTTATGCTTCCTGCCATCCATGTTTCAAAGGTTTTTGCAAAGTGGCAGACAGCAATCCTTTTGGTTAGAGTTGGTGGAAAGGCAGAAATAGCAATAGCCTTATTATGCATGTGGTAGAATTTGTGCCATAATTTGGCACCTTTGAAAGCTGAGACCCTGGGCAATCACTTGACTTTTGTAGGCATCAGTTTTCTCAACTATAAAATTTGAGATTTGGAATAGATGAACTCTAATTTCTAGCTTTACTCCAGGACCCTATGATTATTATTGCTGCAATTACTCCTATATTAATTCTCTTCTAACCTTCCCTGAATTTAGGAAAGAAAATAGAAGAAGAAATTATGACCCACATATTTCTCTTTTTATGCCCGACTTTAAAGCTACTCATTGAGAGAAGTCATAAAGTCTACCCTCTCCTGCCTCCACAAATATGACTCTTTCCAGCTGGCTTGTTGTTTTTCAATCATTTTTGTCATGCCCAACTCTTCATGGCCCCATTTGGGGTTTTCTTGGCGAAGATACTAAAGTGTTTTGCCATTTTCTTCTGCAGCTCATTTTACAGATGAGGAAATTGAGAAAAATAAGGTTAAGTGACTTGCCCAGGGTCACACAGCTAGTGTCTGAGGCTGGATTTGACTCAGGTCTTCCTGACTCCAGGCCTAGCACTCTATCCACTGAGCTACCCAGGTGGCTCAACTGGTAGGGGGTTGGTTTTAGGGAGTACATGGGCACCACAGGGGATATATGTACATTTTTTTCTCCCCTGATAGAATGGAAGCTCCTTGAGAGTAGTGACTGTTTCATTTTTTTGTCCTTTTATCCCCAGCATTTAGCACAGTGCTTGGCATACAGTAGGCACTTAAATGCTTATTAAATGTTTTCTCACAAAGTGTAACTGTATATCACATTTCAATGCTTGCAGCATCCTTGCCAGGCTGTGTTTCCAAAATATCCAATACTAATAAGATCTTAACATTTGTATAGCACTATATACTTTGCAAAGGTTTTTCTCCTCTATTATTGTGTTCAATTTAAAAATGAATTTTGTGAAATTCAGGGAAATGTAATTGCTGACATTCCTAGTCACTGTTTCTGGAGAAGCTTTTCTTTTCTCTGCATAGAGCACCTTTACAGTGAACTAAGCTTGCATGCAGAGGAGGAAAGGGGGGAAACGGAGAAAGGAGGGAGCAGGCAGAGAGGAGATTCACATCAGTAGCCCTGGGTTTTGACACACATACAAGGTGATTCACATTGCCTTCCTGCCATGAACAGAAGCAGGAGCAAGGAGAAAATCTGAAAGCCCAGCCAGTGCTCACAAGATTTTCTCAGCTCAGCTTTATAGACACAAAAGGTTGATCTAGTTCAGAGAAGCACCTGAACTTTTTACAGGATTATCCAAACGGAATCTGCACTCTGAACCATTGGAGTTTCTTGCAGCCTTAATTACAGTAAGGATTATCAAAATGACTCCAAGTTTGACAGAGCCCACATAGTTCTCAGAATATATGAAGGTTCTTTTAACAGTAACTAGAGCTACAGGAATTAAAGATTCGAACAAGTGCATATTTTTAATGATAAGCCTGCTGTGCCGCAGCTGTGTCAGATGCTGAAATGCTCTGAACGAGGTTCTTGGTGTCTCTGCACCCCCGTGCCAGTGATCCCCTGGAGGAGCTTAAGCACAGGCCTGCAGGTTGGTAAGCAAACAGTTTGGCAAAGGATAACCCAGTATACTGCAGGTGTGGGCAGCTGTGTCTTAATGCCCCCTAATGGTGCCACCGATTTTTCACACTTTGGTTTCCATTTTTATTTCAAGAGGCTTGTTGCTGGAAGGTGTGTGTATGTATGTGTGTTTGTGTGTGTATGGGGGTGGTGGTTAATGACTTCACACGTCACCTCCCTTTGTTCCTTGAGGGTAAAAATGATTTCTTGGGTGTTTGTAACCCCAGCTTTCTTCCTTCAAGTGCCTAAAGTACAGTGGTAAAAGTGGCTAAAGTAAAGTGGGTGCTTAAATTAATGCGCATTGTTTGATTTCAATAAGGCACTCTAATTTAGAGTCAGACATGGAGCTTCTGGACTGACTCCAGTACCCACAATCTCAGTTGATCTTTTCCCAGGATCATAGAATTGGAGCTGAAAGGT
Organism: Petaurus breviceps papuanus; assembly: GCF_028583685.1. NCBI lineage: Eukaryota > Metazoa > Chordata > Mammalia > Diprotodontia > Petauridae > Petaurus > Petaurus breviceps. Next base: position 62,025,040 of record NW_027185764.1, on the reverse strand, counting down.
ATTTCAGAGGCGATCTAGTTGATTTTACAGGTTAGGAAACTGAGACCCAGGGAGATTAGGTGATTTACTCAGGGTCACATATATGAGGAGATATTAAAACCCATTTCCTCTCATTCCAGAGATAGGGGTCTTCCCCCTCTTCTGTAATCCCTCTCTTTAACACATCTCAAGGTCATTCATTTATTCATCCATCAACAAGCATATTAAATGTTTATTATATTCCAGGTATTGTGTAAGGTGCCTGAAGAAAGACAGTATAGAAGAATAAGAAAATAATCTCATTAGGTCAGATATTTAGAATGTCTGCCTAGTATATGCCAAGCTCGGGAGTTTCCCAATTTTTAGCATTTCAACATTCATTCAGCAGACATTTATTAAGCACCTACTCTATTGTGCTAGGTCCTGAGGATATAAGGATAGTTACAATCCAAACTCTATTCTCAAAAAGTTTATAATACTTCTGTTTAAGCTGTGTATTATGTGTTTGCTATTTGAATATCAATCCAATATAGTCTCTCTGTCTCTCTATCTCTCTCTGTCTCTCTCTTTCTCTGACTCTCTCTCTCTCCCCCACTCATTTTCTCTTTGTCTCTACACCTGTCTCTGCTAGACCATTGGACTGAATCTTAATAAAGATAAATGTAAATTTTTATACCTGGGTTCAAAAAATCAACTTCAAAAGTATAAAATGAAAAGGCAGGTGTGGTTAGTGCTATGAAGCAGGTTTTCTAAAGTAGATCTGGGTTTATTTTAGTGAACTGCAAAGTAAATATGAGTCAAGGAAGCTAAAAAAGCTAACTTATTCTTAGACTACATTAAGAGGAGCACATGTTGAGGACATGAGTGGTGCTAAGTCCCATCTTACTCTGCCCTGGTCCCGCTGTATGTGGAGTATTTGTTCAGTTCTGGTTACCACATTTTAATAAGGACATGGATAAGTTGGAGGGCATCCAGAGAAGAGCCTCAAGATCACATCACATGAGAATGGATTGAAGAAACTGAGAATACTTAACCCAGAAAAGAGAAGACTCAGGGGAGCCATGATAGCAATAGTCAAGTATTTCAAGCGTGGGCATGTAGGAAAGGAATCTGGCTTCTTCTTCTTGGCCTTTGAGGATAGAATTAGGAATAATAGGTAAAAGTTGTAAAGAGGCAAATTAGGCTTTATATAATGAAACATTCCTAAAAGTTAGAGTGACCCAGAAGTAGAAGAGTCTGCCTCAGGAGAAAAGTAGGTCCCCCTCTTCAGACAAAAGTGGGGTGACCACTTGTTTTGTTGTTCAGTCATGTCTAACTCCTCATGACCCCATTTGGGGTTTTCTTAGCAAAGATACTGTAGTAGTTTGTCATTTCCCTCTGCTCATTTTATAGATGAGGAAACTGAGGCAAACAGGGTTAAGTGACTTGCTCAGAGTCACACAGCAAGTAAATGTCTGAGGCTGGATTTGAGCTCAGGTCCTCCTGACCCCAGGTTTGGTGCTCTATCCACTGTTTCACCTCACTTTCTAGGGTTTCTTATTGAGATGGAGGATGTATTGGATGACCTCTGAGAGCCCTCCTGACTGTGAGACTTGGTGATGCCTTCAGAGTGATAACAAGAAAGTTTGTCTTCCTTTGACCCAGGACAGTTACAAAAGTACTCTTTACAAGAATTATCTCATTTAATCCTCAGATAAAGCCCTGTGAGATAAAGAGAATAATTACAACTTCTCCACCTCCAAAGATCCATTATTTTATCCATGTAGGTATTTCTTTTTTTTGGAGGTGGGGAAGGTAGGGCAATTGGGTTTAAGTGACTTGCCCAAGATCACACAGCTAGTTTTTTTGTGTTCAGTGTCTGAGGCCGGATTTGAACTCAGGTCCTCCTGGCTCCAGAGCCGGTGCTCTATTCACTACACCACCTAGCCGCCCCCCCTCCCCATGTAAGTATTTCTTATACTGATGAAGATCACTTCTCTACACTTTTATAGGCAGCTAACTGAGCTTCTATGACCCCCAAATCTACCACTTCATGTTCAACCTTCTGGTGACTCTAGTCCTGCAAGGAAAAGACATTCACAGTCTGTCACCAAGCTCATGCTTGAAGTCTTTCCAGCTCAGTAGGACCTGAGAGAGCTTGTCCTGTGGTCTTTGAGAACCCAGAGTCATCTCTGTGACTCCTGGAGGCAGTGAGGGAGCAAGCTGGACGGAGCAGAGAACGTTGAGTCAGGAAGACCTGAGTTCAAATATTGTGTTGGACACTAGCTTGTGACCCTGGGCACCAGAGTCAGTTAACCTCTCTTTGCCTCAGTTTCCTCATCTATAAAAATAAGGATAATAAGAGTACTTTCCTCACAGGATCATTGGGAGGAAAATGAGTCAACATGTATTGAGTCAATGTCAGGTTGAACGTTGTTGTTATTTCCGTTAATGAGGAATCAGAATAACACTGTGTTGGAGGAGTATGAAATCATCATTCCCATTTTGCAGAAGAGCAGACTGGGGAACAGAGGCTTGAATGAGATCAGAGAGTAAGTAGAAGAGCTGGGAAAGGACAGTTAAATGGCTTGGTAGATAGACTGCTGGGCCCAGAGTCAGGAAGACTCACCTTCCTGAGCTCACATACATCCACAGACACTTACTAGCTGTGTGACCCTGGGAAAGTCACTTAACCTCTGTTCGCTTAGGTGGCTCAGTGGATAGAGTGCTAGACCTGGAGTCAGGAAGACCTGAGTTCAAATTCAGCCTCAGGCATGTGCTAGCTGTGTGACCTTGAGCAAGTCACTTGACATCTATTTACCTTAATCCATTGGGGAAGAAAATGGCAAACCACTCCAGTATCTCAGCCAAGGAGAGCTGGGGCTCAAATGAAGGGCTACTGAGTCCTAACTTGTTTTCCTATGTGATGTGTTTTAAGTGCTATAATTATATAGCTAAAGTGGAATCCCAATACAATTCTAATATCTAAGGACTAAATGAACACTTGATTTATGGGCTTTTATTGTAGACATTTTGGGGGTAGGATGGGAGGCAGTCTATCTGAATCAATGTAAAAAGAACTGTTAAATATAAATATATGTATTGATGCCAAGTAGAAATAGTTTGGGGATTATCTGTTGCTTTGGGTCATACAATCCTTTCTTGTGGGTAATAAGGACTTAGCTATCGCTTCCCTTTGGAATGTCTTTTTTTGCCAGATGCTTCAAAAATGTCTAGAGAGGTAGAAATGATAGACAGGTGCAGAGATTGATAAATGTATGCTGTTGTGTTGAAGCATCTCTCTCAGATGGAGTTCTGTCTAATCCTCGGATGGGTGAATTATATACATCAGCCCTCATTAAGGCCAGGGGAGGTGATCTACAGATTCTGACATTTTTTTGCTTCATAACTAGATGAGAATATGCACCTGTCCTGTCCACTAAAACCTTGCCAGTTTGGCCTTCCCAGGGCTCACCTAAATTCTTAGATGAGTAGGTGCTTGAAAAAGATTTGTTGAATCAAATGAAAATAAATGAATTTGAATTGCCTCCATATTTGGGAGATAGGGCAGGAGGGTTGGTGAAGGAAGCTTCCTAGGTCTGAAGCCTGATCTTTGAATTTCTCGGCCTCTGTTTCTTCAACTATAAAATGGTGACAATGGACGTATTGCCATAATAATCAAATGAGATATTTCTAAATTGCTTACTTAGCACAGTGCCTGATGAATAGTAGGTACTTAATAGATGGGTGTTCCCTTTCCCTCTCAAGTTTGAAGATATGTTACTTAGGGGTTAAGGCCAGGATTCCTGAGTTCCAAGTTCCTGGCATCTTTCCACCTCTTCACCCCTGTCCCCAAATCCCCATGGATTGAACTAACAGGTAGAATCAGTGAGGAGTCCTCTTTGGTTCTGGAAAAGTTACTAGAAGTACCACACAGATAAGAAAATGGGGTGTTTCTCTCTCCCTACTATCTTCCTCCTAGTTCTGGCTTTCATGAATGTTGGAGGGTATGTGAACTTCTGAATCTCTCTATGGGCTTCTCCCTGGTGCTCAAAGTGAGTGGGTACAGGCTCTGGGGAGGGGGTAGGAAAAGAAACTGCCGCTCAGATATTCCTGTTCCTGCTTCCAGGGATCCCTGGAGGAAAAAATCTTTGTCATAACCACCCAACTACTGGAGACCTTGGAGGGTGCCTATTTGCCATCATAGTGAGTCTTCTGAATAATCTCATGGAGTCAAAAAATGTGCCCCCTCCCTCCCTCAGCCCCCACCTGCAGGTGACTTTTACATCATTTTACAATATAAATCCTGAATGCAAGACTCTGCCACTGGTGTTACATACAAATGTATACATGGGATCAGAGAGCATGGAAAGGGAACTAACAATCCAAGTGGAGAATGCAATGAGATAGTTATTCTGGTCTTCATTTGTTTGGTGGAATCATTGGATTGTTCTCATTGTGACAGATGTTAGCCTTCAGTGGTGCTGAAAGAACTTTGGGTGGGATAAACTCAGCACCGATATATATCCAGTTTTCATAAACGTCCCAGCAGGGCTTTCTTGACTAAAAACAAAGCAGGATAAGATACTACCCTTGCTTAAGACATAGGGGAAAGAGCATTAAATTTAGAGTGAGTGAAGTTGGCTTTGAATTCTGACCCTATCATTTAACTCCCTGTGTGAACTTGGGTCCTTCCACCTCTTCTATATGGTTGGACTAATTTATGTTCAAGGGCCTTTCTGAGTTCTGCATTCTATCGGTCATTCTCAACTTTACTAAAATGAATGATAGACTGCAGATTCTTTGAGGTTTTTCCTAGAGGAATTCCTTTGGCAATACCATTGTCTATATAATCTTTGTTCTGCCACATGGGGTTAATTTTTACCTCATTAGAAATGCAGCTGAGCAAAATACAAAGGGGCCTTGAAAGTGTTTTACATGGAACTGGAACAAGGCAAGATGACACTTGGATGACATGAGGCATGTTCTGCGACGGAAGCATGTGTATTGTGAAGCTTTCCCCCCTTACAGTAATGGTTACATGACACACCTTTTCTCAGAAGAAAGAGATTGGTATGGACGTCCTCCACTGAGCAACCACTTCTGTGATTGCTGAAAATAAGTGGAACTCTCTTAGCTCCACGTCTCAGCACTGGCTGGGCTCCTTACCTGGATTCTCTTGCTTCCCACCCCTGCCTCTTAGGTACCCTGGCTTCCTTCGAGACTCGGCTCAGTGACTCCCTTCGGTAGGAGGCCTCCCCCATGCCCTTAGCTGCCAGTGCATTCCTTCTGCTCTGTAGAAGTCTTGCATTTACTTATTTATTTGGAGGTTGTTTCTCCCCACTAGAATGTGAGCTCCCTGAAGGGAAGGACTCTTTTTTGGCTTACTTTTTTTTTTTGGTATCCCCTTCTCAAGCGTGGTACCTGACAGGTAGTAAACACTTAAAAACACTTAATAAACAAATGTTTGTTCATTTGACTTGAATTGATTAGTTCCCAATAAGTAGTAACTCTCAGGGTAAGGTGAAGGTGCTCATCCCAGAAGAAAACTAATGACCCATGGGAATAAAGGAAATAATGATGAATTACTGATACCAAACTAATTCATGTAAAATCCTAATCCCTATACAAGTAGCAAAAGAGGAATCCCTTGAGATCAATGTCCCAAAATAGCCACATACAATTGTCCCTACCACATCGTGACTTTCCCCATTGCAGTTTCAATATGGCACCATTTGGCATAAGAAATTAAACGAACATTTTGGGGGAGTTTTGCAGAAGCCACAGATGACAAACCAAGGTTAACAGACAACATAGAAAAAGTTTAGAAATTCAGAAATGCATAAAATATATGGATCATAATATATTATACATATAATATATGGATCATATCAACCCAAATTTTACAATAAGGTATTGTAAAGACTCCACAAAAGAAAAAGAAAAAATTCAGACTTCTTCTCTGGTATGAAGGGAGGGCCAAAAAATTGTAAGCAATTTTCCAGATGGCAGGGCCACCATGCTCCTAACCCCTGTGATGTGGAAGGGATAACTGTTTAACAAAGTGTTTAGTGTGTACTACAGTAACACTAAATTTAGAGAGTGTCTAAATGTGTTTGAGTGAGGTTAGAGATTCTAAGACATGGTACAAGGAAGGGGCATGGTCATACAAGACAGCATACAAAGCAAGACTAGATTCAGCAGAGACAAAGCAAAGCAGACCAGCTTTATTGAAGGAAAACATTCATACTATGAGGGGCAGTCAGATAATGGAAAATAGGTCAGATCCCACTAGGGTACTTAGTGGAAGGGAGGGGGTGCCAAAATCAGTAGCTAGTGGGTTTTTATGAGGTTTTAAAATGGGTCAAGTAGAACCAAACATTGGGGGAAGGGATGGGGAGCCTGAACCTGGGAACTGGTGATGTTGGAGGCAGGGGGAATGCTTGGAAAATTTACTGCTAGTTGATTCCCTATTTGTAAAATGGGGAAATTGAGGCAAAAAGCATTTAAGTGAACTTCTAGTGGTTGAGTTCATATTTGAATTCAGGTCTTCCTAACTCCAGATTCAGCACTCTATTCACTGCATCAAGTAGCAGCCCAGGATGGAGAACCTAGACTTGGAGACTGGTGCTGATTCCTGATAGAAGTGGGGATGGAATACCTGGAGAATAGGCTTGTCAGTTGATAGTCACATTACCTGGGGGTTTTCAATCATCACTGATGGCCTCACTTGGGTCTAGTGACTCAGGACATTCGAATTGTCCAAGGTTACTTAGTTTAATGGGTAGAGAGGCTACTGAGGTCCTTTCAGGGAGTCAGTTAATTTCAGACTCAGTCAAATTTAGGATCTTCTTGTATCTATTTTTGGAGGGTTGAAGGTCTGTATTCATTTATTAATTTATCTATTATATGAGAGGCTAGGGAGACTCTCATGAGCGATCTGGTTTATATTCTGCTGTTAAACACAGCACTATATCACTGGAAATTTGGCCTCCAGGTAATGATTTTTTTGACCAAGGCAGAATATGAAATAGAAAAAAGGTACAAAATGGTGCTCCATTTTTCACAATCCAATTAGGCTTCTGAGCAATGGCAGAGGAATGATAAGAAGTGGGCAGAAGGTGCCAAGAACTATCTGCTTCTCAGACCATCTCTAAACTTTCACTGTTGGCTCCCTTAATTTAAGATCCTTGTTCAATGACTAGCAAGTTGATATACCACTGGAGGAATCAAACCACATCCATATTGGTATTTATGCTATAAACCAGACAACAAAGAAGTTGTAGCTAAATGGGAGGCTGGCTGGCCAGTGTCTCTTCAGGAGGCAAATAAAGGAGTTGGCATAGTTCATATCATCATACACCCAAAGGCAGTAATAAACACCATTCTACCGGATTCTTGGTCCTTTTCTTGAAGTGCTCATGATGAGCATAAGAAGTCAGTGAGTCAATAAACATTTATTAAGCACCTACTGTGTGCCGGACACTGAGCTAAGCTCTTGGAATACAAGGAAAGGTAAAAGACAATCGCTGCTCGGTAAGATCTCACAATCTAGTCGGGGGCGGGGGGAGACAAAGCTATGTACAAACAAGCTATATAATAAAGGATCAGCTAAAAATAATCAACAGAGAGAAGGTACATATCTGGTGATCCTTTTATGAAATGCAAACTCCTTTCTTTGATGAAATTTAAGGGGCTGACTTCATGGGACATGCATTTGCAGGGCTTTATAATTGAATCATAAAGAGAATTCCATACTAGGGGTACAAGGTTGGGAAGTGCTTTATGGGGATGGTACCAGGGATGGGAATCCCCACCCTGCATCTACTATAGGACCTAGAAACAGCTAGAGAGAGGTACCCTTTCCAGAAATTCAAGAGAGTTCAAGGAACAATGACACACTCCAGATAGAAATGGATACAGAAGGGCAGTCACTTGAGGGATGACACAGTTTGAAGGAACAGGACCATTGCCAACAGAGAAGAGGACCAGCTATCAATTCAAAAGAAAGTGAGCCCTAGCAATTGAGAGTCTAAGTGTGAAGAGGAACAGAACTTGAGAACTCAGCTGAGCAACCCATTGCAGCAGAAATGTTGCACCTAAGGGGAACTTCACAAGAACTTGGAAGAGAGAAAGAACTTCTAAGCTGTGCAGTACAAGGAGTTCTTTTCATGTGTCTTACAAACATGGCTTACTACCATTGTGTTGGGGGGGGGTACTGGTCTCATCGGGAACCATCTCTCTGACCACAGCTAAAAGATAAGTTTGATCTCTTCCTTCTCTTGGATGTCGTATTTGTAGGAGAGAGCTCATGGTTTGTTATGGGGGATGGATTTTTATAGCTACTATTTTTACTATGCCATCCGATTAAATGACTGCTGGGAACTAATTGTTTCTACTCACTGATTGTTAATGGTGAGTACATTGGTGAGGGTTTGTGAGCTAGGGAATAACCACCTAAAAGGTATCCTAGAAACCAAGGTGGCTTCTGTTCATTGGGGGCCCAATCTACGAATGTGCACAAACTAGGAATGAAACCCAAAAAGAGTGTTACAAGATGGGAAAATAAAGGCAAAAAGACACTTTATGCAGCTATAGAGCAGATCCAATTCAACCTTTTAAAACAAGTTTTCAACTCCAAAAAAGGAGATGAAAGTAAAAACATCAGCTCTTCTTATCATACTTTCTTTGAAAAGATTATGAAATATGGCACATTTATCTAAAAAACCCAGACACTTCTGCTAGTAAGTACTTAAATTTCCTTACTAGACAGAGCACTATAGCTAAGATAAAAATGAGTTTTGAATATGAGGTCATTTACAAATATTATTGGTGAAGATGTTGGAAGACAATGAGCATTATCATCTCACAAAAATAGACGTATTGACATGAAATCCAGCTAACCTAGATGATCCTGAGAACATTTACAGATAAAACAAGAAGGAAGTGTGCGGCTAGGTGGCATAGTGAATAGAGCACCGGCACTGGAGTCAGGAGGAGCTGAGTTCAAATCCAGACTCAGAAACTTAACACAAAAACTAGACATGTGCCTTGGGCAAGCCACTTAACCCCAATTGTCCTGCCTTCCCCCCTCCAAAAAGCAAAAACAAACAAACAAACAAATCAAAAGGGAAGGAAGTCACCAAACATATATAAAATAGAAAAGATCTGCAGGTGATGATCTGTTATCATCAGGGATGATAATTATAATGGTATCATCACAATTTTATTTTGTTCTACTGCCTCAGTACCTGGTGTTCTGAGAAACTGACGATTGTGCTTGAGAGAGTTGGGAAGACTGACTGAACTGAGAAGTTATTATAACAGAAGAGATCCATGCAGGATTTGATAAGATTTTGTAAATGCTTATGGATTGATTTTTAAGATAGATGGAAAAGGGGAAACTTTGCAAAGAATGGAAAAGATCATAGAGAGTACTTTTACAATGAAAAAGACAACCAAGACTGCATCAGCACCTCATGATTGATATATCTGCTTTCCTATATCATTAAATCTTTGTGAGAATTGCTTATGCATCCAGAGTAACATTGATGAAAACATGAGAAGAAAACAAGTAGGGTTTGGAAGATTTCTTTTATGGTAGGCCACATATTTTATAGTTACAAAACAGACAAATGTAAGCTCTAACCATGACTACTGTTGGTCGATTTTTTAAAAACTTGATTTAATAGAACAAAATACATTGGGGGGAAAACTTTCCACAAATAGGGTGTTTCTTGTTCCTACATCAATATTATGCAAGATCCTTGAAAGATGTTTAGTATCATCACCTAGAATATATAAAAGTGGGAGATGTGTTTGTCTAAGGCAAGGGTTCTTGACTTTCTTTAGGTCATGGACCCCTCTGGCAGTCTGGTGAAGCATATAGACCCCTCAGAATGATGTTTTATTTAAAGGAAACCAAAGGTTAGTGAAAATAAGGATGTTTTGGGTGTTTTTTCCCCATTCAAGTTCATTTCTCTGAAATTTGTCTACACGCCTTCCACCTACCCCACCAAGGGGGTTCCCAGGTTAAGAATCCCTGACCCAAGATGTTAATTAGTGTCATGGAAGATATTCTTACAAATTCTAAACAAAAGAAGGATTATCTATTGATGATGAGTTTTTCCAAATGCTCCTATTAGCAAATGACATTGTACAGACTTCTGGGATACTGCGAAGCATTCTCAAATAGAAAACCTCAGTAATGGATAGCAGATTGATCTAACCATCCACATGAGGAAATAAAATGGATGAAAAAAGGTATATTGCTCATGCTATCAGCAACATATACATCTCAAATGGGTGCTGCAGATGGAGAAAGTGCTAAGTCCAGAAATGAGTACAAGGCAACCAGGCAGGATTGCATTTGGAAAATTAAATACCCAGAGGCATCAATGGCCCCACTGAAAAGTTTTAATATACAATAAAGCCTCATACTGATCCAGATCTTTACCTAGGTTCAGATCTATTAAAGAATAATTTGATTCAAATCAAGAAACATTTATCAAGTGCTTACTATGTGTTAAGGTGATGTGATCTGCTCTCTGGCCATCCTTTCCCCTTCCCCTTCTACAAGAACTTGGATTCTGCCTTTCTGACACTAGGCTCTGACAGAAATCCCATCTTTGTAATACCAGTTTGCTCTTAGAGTTGTTACATGGATACAGATCATGAAATACCATTAGCTCAGAATAGTTATATTCAAAGGCAACCTCAGCTGCAGTGGAAAGATGCATGGAGGGTGTCAGTGTCTGGTCCCTTAATACAGTGACAAAGTGAACCAGCAGAGCATTAAGGATGCCTGAAACTTTAGACTTAGATTTTAGATATTTTAAAAAGAGAGAATACTTCCTAAAAATGTTGTTACTCAGGGTGTAAGAATATTGTGCTGATGAGGGCCCAGAAATAGTCATGATGTCAATAAAATGTAGATAACCACGGAGGGAGGAACTCATAACTGGGGTTTGGGTACCTTCAAATTGGGCAATGCTTCAGTGTGTTTTTAGCCTTCTTGGTACCTCGTGATAATTTAAGGAAATACCTTAAAGCACTGATCAAATTATTGCACGAGAAGGCCAAGACTTCCAATACTCCATTTTTCCTCTGGATGTTCACTTATATTCACACCAGGGAGTATGTTTATGCCCTTTATTTCTCCTTTTAATTACTTTGATGACATTAATACTATTATTATTTATCGAGAACATTTTATTTATAAGGAGATTTATAGGCGTTCTTCATAGTTATTACTTTACAGCCGTCCTGGGAAGTAGGCTAACATGCCTTTCACAGTTGAGAAAATTGAAGCCCATTAAAGTGAAGAGACTTTTGTTTAACACAAGAAGGTCCTAGATCTAGAGTCAGGAAACCTGGGTTCCGGTCTTGGTTTTGCCACTTGCCAGTGCTATGACCTCGTTCAAATTACTTCATACTCTTTAAACCTCAGTTTCTTCATTGGTTAATTGAAGATGGCACTAATCAATCAATTAACAAACATTTATTAAATACTACTGTATTCCAGGAACTATTCAGGGTATTACAGATAGAAAGACAAAAATAAAACATTCCCTGCCATTAAGTAACTTACATTCTATTAGAAGACACAACAGGTACATATAAAAGTACATAACAGACTAAATCTAAAACAAATACAAGGTAGCTTAGAAAAAAGGGACATGGGGTGGCTATGTGGTGCAGTAAATAGAGCACCAGCCCTGGAGTCAGGAGGACCTGAGTTCAAATCCGACTTCAGACACAGAATGCTTACTAACTATGTGACCTTGGGCGAGTCACTTAACCCCAATTACCCTGCCTTCCTTCCTCCAAAAAAGGAAAAAAAAGGAAAAGAAAAAGGGGGTGCTAGAAGTTGCCAGGATGAAGAAAGTCTTCCAATAGAAAATGATACTCAAGCTAAATTTTGAAGGCAGTAAAGGATTCCATGAGGCAAAGGTGAAGAGGAACTATGTTCTAGTCATGAGGGTGTAGTAGAGTAGAAGGGACAACCAGGAAACACAAAGGCACAGAGGGAGGAGAAAAAATCTAAACAACAGAAAGGCTAATTTGTCTAGACAGCAAAATACAGGAAGATATGTACTGTATATTTAGTTTAGAAATCTTGGTTTGGGCTAGGTTATACATGGCATTAAAAGTCAGAGGAGTTTTCATTTTATCCTAAAGGCAAGTGGGAACCACTGGAATTTACTGAGTAGAGGAAAGATATGATCAGATTTATGCTTAAGGAAAAATCATTTTGGCAACACTGTGCAATATAGACTGAAGAAGAAAGAGAATTGAATGAGGGAGATTAAGTAGGAGCCCACTGAAATAGTCCAAGCAATAGAGAATGAGGGCATGGTGGTTATGTGAGTAGGAAGAATTGAATGTGAGAGATGTTGTAGAGATAGAAGCAAGACTATTTGAGAAATGGTTGGATACATGGGGTAAGAGAGATTGAAAGGTTTGTGATGTTCTAAGCAAGAATAGAGAAACTTGGAAAAGAGATGTTTTTTTGTAGGAAAGGTAATGAGTTATGTTTTAGGCATGCTGAGTTTGGGACGCCTATAGGATATCTAATTTGAGATGTCCAAAAAGTTTTTGTTGATATGGCACTGGAGCTCAGGAGAGAGACTAGGACTGGATATTCAGACCCAAGAGTTATCTGTATAGATATGATAACTAAAACAATGCTAGTTTATGAAGTCACCAATGGAGAAAGTATAGAGGGAGAAGAGGGCCCAGGATAGGGTCCTGGGATACAATCAGAGTTAGGGAGCATGCTATGATGAATCAGCAAAAGGTGACTGAGGACTGGGTAGCCAAAGGAAGAGAACCAAAAAAGAGTAAAGCCACAAAAACTCAAAGAGGAGAGAATATCCAGGAGGAAAGGGTAGTCAAAAGGGTCAAAGACTGCAGAGATGTCAAGAAAGGTGAAGAATGAGAAGATGCCATAGGATTTTGTAATTCAGAAATTATTGGTAACTTTGGAGAGAACATTTTCAGTTGGGAAATGAGTTTGGAAGCCAGATTGCAAAGGGTTAAGGGGTGAGAGGAGAAAAAAATGAAGGCAATGGGTAAAGATAGGTTTTTTTTCCTAGAAGTTTATCTGGGAATGGGAAAAGAGATAGATGATGGTAAGTTGAGGAGGTGGTAGGATATAATGAGTGCTTATTCAGGATGCAGAAATTTGGGTGAGTTTGAAAAATAACAGTGAAGGAACTAGAGAGAGAGAGAGAGAGAGAGAGAGAGAGAGAGAGAGTTTGAAGATTAGCATGGAATAGAATTGAATTGAATTGCATGGGATGGGAAAGCATTTCTTTAGTGCTTACTATGTGCCAAGCATAGAGCTTAGATTTTGGCAAGGAAAGTAACAGAGAAAATGGAAGGGCCATAGGGACCAAGAGGATAGTGAGTCCAAAGTTCAGAGTGAAATGGGCTCTGATATACTGACAGCAGAGGTGGGGATGTAGGGATCAGCATCCAGCTGACAGTAGATCTGCACCTGGTGGGAAGTGGGTAATGGGGCAATAAGGGGTAGGTCAGAGAAGGGAAGGGAAACATCAGTGACTCTTCTCAGTGACACCTCTCTTAGTCAACACAGGTATGTCTTGGCTTGGTCAAAGAAGGGGGAATCCTCCAGCTCCTCATCTTGCTGGTTGTTGGTGGCTGGTTTCTGTAATCAAGCTGCCCATTCTAGGGATGGTTGTAGTGGCAATCAGCTGGAGAAGGGGAGAGTCAGAATGGGATCAAGAGCATACATAGAGGGACAGATTTTGATGAAGATAACTGAAGGAAGATAGAATGAAGGATGATGTCAGTGGGTTTTGAGAGATAGAAAAAGGGAGAAAATGGAGCCCAGTGGTTTCTATTTTCTCAGCAATGATGAGGCAAGGTCCTCAACTGAGATGGAGTGGAAAAATGATGGTGTGGAAGACCTAAGGAGAAGGGGTAAGGTTTGGAACAATCTTCATGGGGAATGGGACAGAGAATCATTCAAGGAGGATATTAATCCTTTTACTATTACACCTCAGGGTTATTGTGAGGGAAGTGGTTGGTGAACTTTAAAGCACTATATAATGGTGAATTGCTATTATTTCTAGGATTGTTAAGGCAGAAAATTGACTTTTGCTCAAATTATTTAGAGCAATTTCTTAGCTCTTCAATTTGCTGCAGACATATAGCTCATATCGTAGATTAAGGTACATGTTTCAAAAAGTCATTTCCAAATTCTAGGGAATTATTTCAGGTTCCAAGGGCTGGAGTTAATATCCACATTATAGAATAATCATTTCATACCAACATATTTTCTTTATATAGTTTTTATGTTTTGGGAAACATAAGCCTTTCCCTCTCCCTCTTTAATCCATCCTCCTTACTACTATCAGAATAATTTTCCTAAAGCACAAAGCCTATCTTATCATTTTCTTGCTTAAAAAGTATCAATGACTTCCCCTTGCTTCTAGACAATAATTCAAACCCTTAACCTAGAATTTAAGACCCTTCACAATCTGGCTCCTTTCTAACCTTATTTCATGGCATTCCCCATCATGAACTTTAAATTTCAGCCAAACTGGACTCTGAACTCTATGTAACACTGAATTCAAACCTAGACCATTTGCTTACCACTCTTCCTATAGGTAGAGAGAATTATGATTCAATACTGAATACCTGTATGAGGAGAGGAGTTGTTTTAAGAGTTTGGAAGGCAAGAGGCAGTTGTCATCTTTCCTGATTTGAGAGATGATGGCTCTACATTGCTGGGAGAAAGTGAAAAGACTTTGGAATGTAGGTAATGATAGGTAAGAGGAAGCTGACTCCTCAATATGTCTACTTTACAAAGTCGTTTTTCTCTTTCCCAGGAGTCAGTAACCAGGCACGTCCTCTCTCAAAGCAAGAAGACAAATATCTCTCAATCTTCCCAACCTGTGGAGTTGTTTGCCCTTCATGTAGGGATGAAGCATTGAGTCATTATTCTTTTCACCAATGAGTCTTATACAAATGTTTTAAAGCTTAAACCAAGATTTCATTGACATTCTATATCCTGCCTTCATGCATTCATGCCTGGTACCTGGCATGCACTCTTTCATCTCCTTATTTCTGAATTCTGTCTTCCTTCAAGGGTTAGTTTAGGTACTACTTTCTTCGTGAAACCTTCTTTGATCCCCCATACAATATTGTGCTTCTCTTAACATAACCTCGACTTTACTTATCTGTGCACATGTAGTGTTCTTTATGTAAAATCTAAGCTCCTTGAGGGGAGGAACTATTTCATTTTGATCTCTGTATTCCCAGAACCTTGCAGAATTCCTTTCATGCTTTTTCATTTTAGATCCAGGTCTGTGACTTCATCCATGTGAAGAGCTTTCAGTATGAAAACTCCTTTCATAAACATAGATTTGAAACTTAAAGTCTTAGATATTTGCCTTTGGTACCAAGGGGAGAAAAAACTTTCCTTTCCTTCCCTTCCCTTGTCACAAAGCTAATATATGTCAAAGGTAGGACTTGAGGCTAGGTATTCCCTACTCTAAGGCTGGCTTTCTAGCCATCATACCCGACTGCCTAAAAATGAATGAATGAATGAATGAACGAATGAATGAATGAATAGATGAATGCTAAGCTTTGGGGATATAAATGTAATGAAGACAATTCCTGGCTTCAATGAGAATATATTCTGATGGGGTAAGATGACATATAAAGGGAGCTAGAAAGTGAGAAGGGTGGAGCATGTGCTGCCACTTGGTCTGGAAATGGCCAGGCAGTGGTGGCTTGGTTTGGGGAAGACTATGGTCAAAAATCTCATGTATCCGAGCCCAGGGTCTGAGGAGCAGAGTCCAAAATCCTGTGCAAAACAAAGAGGAAGGAGAGCCATAGTACAGAACATATCATTTTACACATAGAAGATACTTAATAAGCATTTTGATTTGTATTGAATTAATCTTTAATAGATCTAAATCTATATAAAAAGCTCTGTTAACATGGGACTCTATTGTATATTATAGCTTTTCATTTCCTTGGACCTCTAGCTAGCAAATTGTTTTGTAGTCTTGACTTTTTTTTTTACTGAGAATGATTGGAAGAAATCACCAAATGTTGTCATTAAGTCCTACTTAACTACTGTCTCTTATTCTGACCATTTATTTTCATCTTGGACCAGAGCATCATATAGTACCTTGCCAACATCTGTGAAATGCTGTTTAACCTCTGAAGCATTAGCCATGGGGACAGCAAGCAATTTGAACTTAGATCTTGGGGTTCAAACAGAATGTTTTACCAAAGGGGCCTTAATAGATGTCCGTGTTCCCCCACCCCCCATTTTAGCTTTACTATTCAAAAAAATAAAAACCCAAATCTCACAGTGAAAAGAGCACAGTGTATTCTGTTAGCTCTGGGTAACAAGGACAGCAATTAACTTCCTTTGCATTTTCCCCTGACCTTTTAATTGGTTTCCAGACCCAACACAGTTTTGTAGCCTAGGAAGGGGACCATTTGGAAATGGTCCTAGGGCACCAGAGAAAGGACACACTAGATTTTGGATTATAAAACAACACCCACTGGGTTTGTAGTATTCCACACACAGCAACCCTGTTCAGCAGAAAGGGCTTGAAGAGTCATGTAATTGAATTGGAATATTGCTGTGCTGAAAGAATCACCCTCGCTCATTTAAATATTTGTTATGGTTCTTGTGTTTGAAAATGCTCAGACAATGGCCCTTGTTACCCTCTGTTTTATTTATTTATTTTTTCACTTTTCCCTTCTTCCCTTCTCTGGGGACTCAGCTCTTGGCCTCATCCCTCATGTTTTCCCTTTCACTTGACTGTCATTCTCATTGTCCTCCTGGGGCCCTGAACGGAGGGTGACAGGAAAGGGTAGACGGTCCGGGATAGTGATGCTGAAAATATAGTCATTAATGGGACTCTCGAAACCCAGATGTCCTTTCTGAACACCGGTAATTTGTTTTTAATGAAAAACCATGCAGTGACCCTGAACAAATGAATTTTCTTTATAAGAAGTCTATGTGCAATTATCCAAGTAAAGGACCTCGAAACAGTTAGATCCAAAACCTGGATAGAAAGAAAGAAGAAAGGTAGGAAGGGGGCGGGGGGGGGAGGGAGAAAAAAAGAGACAGACACAGAGAAAGAGAGAGAGGGAAAGGAGCGAGAGACCCAGAGATAGTGAGAGACAGACACAGAGAAAGAGAGAGGGAAAGGAGCGAGAGACCCAGAGATAGTGAGAGACAGACAGAGACAGAGAGAGAGAGACAGAGAGAGACAGAGAGAGAGAGAGACAGAGAGAGAGAGAGAGACAGAGAGAGACAGAGACAGAGACAGAGAGACAGAGAGAGAGAGAGAGAGAGAGAGAGTAATTGTGTTATTTTCTTTTGTTCTTTTTTTTCATTAGAAACACTAAATACAATATCCCACCATTACAAAATGTGCTATTGCCGTCATCATTTTTGTTCACAATAACAGTGGGTACAGTGCAATTAAAGGACACAAGTTAATATGGGTTAAGAAGAAAGGACCAAGTTGGTTTGATTTGTCTTCTGTAAATTCTACATAAACATGTCCTCCTCCTTAAAGCGAGGGAGTGGGACCAGGTGACCTTTCTGGTTGATCCCTTCTTGTTTTATAGCCTATGATTCTTTATAGAAGATGGCACCCTTGTTATTATAATGGAAAGAAAAGTATAGCAATGAAAAAATTGAAAAGACAGTTCTTCTTAACTAGAGATTAGTGCATTTGATGTTTAAATGAAAGCAAATTTCCTTTTTTCCCTCACTCCTTCAGAGTGAAGGAAATCTGAGTTCTGGTCTCACATCTGACATATAATGGCTGCATGTCTCTGGGCAAGTGGCTTAATCTCTGACTCTTGTAGGCACCTCTAAGACCATAAATTGCAGAGAACTTGCTGATGTGTTGATAGGAGAAGTAAACAAGCATTTATTTAGCACCTACTATATGTCAGGCACCATACTAAGTGCTTTATAAATATAAATCTCATTTAATCCTTATTACTACAATCCTAGGAAGTAAGTACTGATATTATCCTTATTTTAAGGTTGAAGAAACTGAGGCAAGCGGAGGTTAAGTAGAAGTTTTCTTATCTGGAAATTGCCAATATCAGTGAAATCAAAGGTTCAGTCTTAACTTCTACCTAAATTTCCTTTTTACTTCCTAAAGCTTATCCAGGGATAAGGTCTTGTGTTTGCTTTGTTCCTTCCAAAGCCCATTCAGTGGCTGGGGTTGGATGTAGGCTTAGCCTTTTACAATCTTCCAGCAGGCTCACAGTAGATACATAAAACCAATTGAACATCAAAGGAAGTAGATAGTAATTAACAATGGGGAGAAGCAAAGGACATGTGTAAATGAGAACTGCGAAAGATAAGAGGACACTTGAAAAACTTTTCATGAGACTAACACGCAGGAAACAGGGACGATTTTCCTTTTCACATCCATGGAAACAAAAGATACAAGTATTGGATTTCGAGTCAGTATCTTTTTCATTTTTATACTGACTAACTTCAAAAGGGCAGTATTTTGCAGACTTAGCCTTCATAATGCCTATTGCCAATTGCTTTGTAAAAATTATGCCTGGGACTTTCCTATTTGGATTTATACTGTTTAAACTACAGCAAATAGCACCAGTTGGCCTCTCCACCTACATTCTACCTCCTGCTAGTGGGACTGACTGTTGGATGGAAGAAGCCTAATTGCAGAAGGTTTTCTTATAGTTAGACATGTTTAGTCCTGAAATATAGGGCCTGTTCTTATTCTTGCCACAGAGAGAGAATTATAAAATTCATTGAACCTACCTCCTTTCTTTTGTGGACACTACCCAGAGAACTAATTTTCCCAATGAAGAATAGAATTTTATATCTAGAAAGGATGAAAAAGTTTAATCCAATTTAATTTAATCCAATTTCCACATCTAACATATAAGGACATTGATGCCTGAAGAAATTAAGTGACTTGCCCAAGGTCACAAAGCTAGTTAGTGGCAGAGTCAGGTACAGAACTCAGATCTCATCATGACTTCAGTATTCTTTCCATTCAATATTTTTTTTCTATTATGCTATCCTGGTAGAAAATGATTTTCCTCCCTGTGATTATTTTGTTTTGTTTTTTCTTACAACTATAGGCCAATACTAGATAGAGTACCAAACTTGGAATTAAGAAAAGCTGAATTCAAATGCTACCTCAGACACTTAGCAGCTGTATGACCCTGGACAAGTCATTTAGCCTCATTCAGCTTCAGTTTCCTCAGCTGTAAAATGGGAATAATAGCCCCTATCTCAAAGAGTTGTGAGGATGAGAAAACACATATAAAGTGCTTTGGGAATCAAAGTACTATATAAAAATGCTAGTTATTAATATTACTAATAAACTCCAAGAGCAAACATTAATTTATCACCTGAATTCAGATGCCTATTTCCAAAGCCTACATTGAGCCATCCTAAATGGTGAGCAGACGGTGTTACTAGGAAGCAGTGCCCACTATATAGACCCATTCTAGGCCCATTTTGAGAGAGTTCTTCTCATTTCATTTCTTTAGAAACTATGCTGAGCCCTGGTGATTTAAGCAGGCATTGTGTTTAAATCTGTGCCAGGCTTCCAACTTGCTTTCCCCTTGACTACTCTAAAAATAGGTAGCTTCCTTCCTTTGGGAGAGACATCTCTGAACTCACACAGGACACAAAATCAGACTCTCAGAGCTCTGAGAGGGCCCTTGGAGGCCACCTATTCAAATAGGAAACTTCAAAATCCAGTTCAATTCATTTCAAAGCAATTCAAATATTTATTAATTGAAAGGAAGCACAGCATCAAGGATAAGGAACTGAATTTGGAGTCAGGATGATCTGGATTTAAATCCTGCCTTAGAACTTACTAGTAGGCCCTAGGGAATTCATTTGCCTTCTCTCATTTGCCTTAGTTTCCTCATCTATAAAATGAGGGAAGTGTATTTGAAGGCATCTTGAGGCACTTCCAACTCCAAATATATGATCCTAATGGCCTACTTTGTACCACTAATTGTCCTAAAGGCTATGGTGGTGTTGGGGAGAACCATATTTGTAAGCAAATACAAAAGATGCCCAAAGTCAGGCCTTTTGAGAGAGGTGATACTTTGAGGGGACAAGAGCTCAGAGGTGGGGCGGCCAGGTGGCACAGTGAGTAAGAGCACTGGCTCCAGTGTCGGGATGACCTGGAATCAAATATGGGCTCTGATACTTAGCACCTCACCTAGAAATAACTGGCTGTGTAGCCTTGAGCAAGTTACTTAACCCCAATTGCTTTAAAAAAAAAGCTCAGAGTCAAGGAGGGAGAAAATTCTAAGCATGGCACAGGGAGCGAGGATCCTCCTACCTGAAGGGGATGCAGGAGAGAGACTTCTGGATTTAGAGTCAAAGTTCAAATCCTGCCTGAGACACTTACTAGCTGTGTGACCCTGGGCAAATCATTAAAATTTTCTTAGCCTCAGCTTCCTCACCTGTAAAATGGGGATGATAATGGTACCTACTTCACAGAATTGTTGAAAGGATCATAAGAAATAATGTGCAGCTAGGTGGCTCAGTGAATAGAGCACCAGCCCTGGAGTCAGGAGGACCTGAGTTCAAATCCGGCCTCAGACACTAAACACAAAACTAGCCATGTGACCTTGGGTAAGTCACTTAACCCCAATTGACCTACAAAAAGTAAAAAAAAAAGAAAGAATGTGTGTAAAGCACAGTACTTTGAAAACTTTAAAGCATGGTTCTTATTCTTATTTTTCCCAACAAATGGTTATCCCTTGCTGGAAGACCTCCAGAGAAGGAGAGTCCACTACCTTCTGGTGTAGCTCATTCCATTTTTGTATAGGTCTAATTGTTAGGAAATATTTTTCTTCCAACAAGCCAAAATCTGCCTCTCTTCAGCTTCCATACTTTGTCCCTACCCCCATATCTAAATGAAATTGGACACGGATTGTCCCCTTAACTCTGTTTGGTTGTTGTTCAGTTATTTCAGTCATGTCCAACTCTCCATGACACCATTTGGGGTTTTCTTGGCAAAAATACTGGAGCAGTTTGCCATTTCCTTCTCCTTTTAGAGATTGATTTTATAGATAATAAAACTGAGACAAACAGTGACTTGCCCAGGGTCACATAGCTAGTTAGTGTAAGAGGCTAGATTTGAACTCAGGTCTTCCAACTCCAGGCCTTGCACTTCATCCACTGTACCACCTAGTGGCCACAATTCCTTTAGAGAGTCTCAATTCAGGTTAAAACCAGTAAAATAAGATGTGTGTTTTTCTTAACCTATTTTTCATATTCCTTTCAAATAAGATTTTTTAAAATGCAAAATATAATAGGTTGTCTGAAAAATATAAAGCATCAAAATGTTATTACCATTCTCTCATATTCTCCTTTTCTTTAGAAGCAGTCAGGTTTCTGGAGGAATAGTGTAGTAAACTTAGTTCCATTGTAATCACAGCAAGGAGAAAAGATGCTCAAAGTAGAGAAGACAGTTGTTTTCATCAGGTGAAAAAAAAAGAAAGTCTCTTTATTAATTGAATAATATGAATAAAATAATAATTAATTGAATAATATGAGGGGCTAAATTTAAATTGAGCTCACCCATAAGGTTTGGAACATTTCAAGCTTCCCACATCCATCCAGAGTTCCTCTTCTGGACATTTAGAAAAGATCATACCAAACTGGGGGCCTCTCTATAAAATATTAGAACCTGTAGCCAGTCCCACAGAATAGCCTTAGACAAAACATAGGTTTCAAAATAAAGCTACTTTCCAGTATTGTGTGACTAGAGTTAGCTTTTTCTCACATAAGATATCACAGAATGATTCAGTAGGAAAGGGTCTTAAGATTTTTTTAAAAATATGTCAGGTTGATGCCATTTTTATATCATGGTCATTCTAGCCCCCTGTGTCTACCTTTGCAGCAAAGGAAGAAAAAATAGCTAAGTAAAACCAATTGACACAGTGACCATGTCTAAGAGTATGTAAAATACTGTATCCATAGCCTTCCACCTCTCTACTGCAAGAAAGAATGTGCTTCTACATTTCTTCTTTGAGGCCAAGATTAGTCATTACCAATTACTCAGTACCTGGCTTTGTATCAGTCAAACCTTGTCTTTTTACAGAGGAGAGGAAAGAGGAAAGCCCAGAGTAGGAAAGGTCACAGAACCAAGCAAGTGGCATGACAGAAGTCAGATCTAGAGTCTTCTGGCTCTTTCTGCTATATCAAGCTGTCTCAGATTTGAGTGTATTCCAGATCATGCTTCCAGAAACATACTTTTTAATCATAAAAATAACCCAGAAAAATTGGTACAAATTATGATTTAACCAGTGTGCATATTTATACTCATAAATTTGTTGAGGTGGTGCCATTTGGCAAATGAGCTCTTGTGAGCAACCCCTAAATTAATTAAAACACAAATAAGTCAATGGTGGGGATTCTCTGCTGATTTATATCCTGTTTAAGACAGAGAGAGTGGGTGGGCGGGTGAGGTGGGTCTTCTTTACAGCTCTAACTCCTACCTAGCTAGGCACTGGACACATAGAAGGCACTTAGTGTTTGCTCAATGAGATCATTGGATCCAGCCTCCCCAGCCACTGAGACTTGACATATTCAAAATGTGGATTAAACCAATATGGATCTGATGGTTTGTAAAACTGTACTTTATTTTGTTTGCTAAATCAACTGAGAAATCATTTTTTAAAATTTATAATTTAGAAGTTGTGGGAGCTAGAAGGGCCATCTCTCTGCAGCAGAGAAAATCAGCTGGGTTCTCTTAGGCAACCTTTAAGCAGCTTAACCCAGACAGTGCTGTGTTCCTTCCCCATCCCTTATACAGTACAGTAGGGGAATTTCCAGCACCCTATAGCACAATGATTTTTTTTTCCCCTCTTCCCTCCCTACCTTAGTCCTTCCTCCTTCTTGTTTTAAAGTGAAACATTATGCACATCTAAATATAAGTAAGCAAGGCAAAGTGTGTATAAACAAAAGCCTCCATATTTAGAAGTGGGGAGGAGCAGAAAAACATATTGTATTGCTCCACTCTTTGGAAATTTCTATGCATTTGTAATAACAAAATTACCATAATTTGCTCGTTAACGCAGCTAGATCAGTCAAGCATTGTTCCAAACATGGGGAGGCTGTTCCTCACTCTGGGTCTGCCAGTGAGTTAAGCACGGTGAAAATTAGCATGCAAATGGTCCTAATTCGGCGGGCGAGCTGTCAAATTCACATTCAGCCGCTTGTTTCATTTGAAATCCCTGACAGGAGCGGCTTATGCAATCCCACCCTCAAGTAGCTCCAGCCAGAAAGAGGCACCAAGGGGGCACTTGCTGAGTGACAGTTTGGCTACTTTCAGTCAAATAAATCAGTCACGTCAACTGGTGACTGCAGTGGGGGGGAGAGGAGAAAGGAGTGGGGGAGCCTTTTCCTCTGGGCCCCACCACCAAACTTTCTGTAGCCCATCAAAGGCTGGGAGTGAGGCCTTCAGGTTTCCTTCCTGCTGTTTCCTAAGTGATTTTTGAAAGTGAGGGGCTGGGGAGAATATCAAGGAGATAGATGATAGATGGGGCAAGAGATCAAGAGAGATCAGATAGAGAGATACACATATCTCTTTAGAGACAGAGATAGAGAGCTTACATGTAAGATATAT
This sequence comes from Petaurus breviceps papuanus, assembly GCF_028583685.1. NCBI lineage: Eukaryota > Metazoa > Chordata > Mammalia > Diprotodontia > Petauridae > Petaurus > Petaurus breviceps. Next base: position 62,001,425 of record NW_027185764.1, on the reverse strand, counting down.
AGCCATATTCAGTTAAACTGCTTTGACTATGAAAGGACCTTCTCCATGTTTAAAGATGATGATTGAATGGAAGTTGGTGTTTATGGTCCCATTCCCTCTTAGTGAATCCAGTTAGGACCCACCTAATAAGAACAGACCACCACTGAAAGGTTCATCGATACAAGCTGATGAAAGGTAGCCATGGGATGAGTCTAGAGAGCTGGTGTAGGAGTTAGGAAGACCAAGGGATTAACTGCCCCCTCTGCTACAGGGCACATCAACTAACCTCTCACAGTCCCAGGCAACCTGAAAGGGCCAACCTTCATCACAAGAGGGAATTTCCTTACCTGGGAGTTTGCTATACCAATGAAATCACAGCTCCCTAGTGACCTTGACCTATAGAGCTTGTTTGACTAAGTGAAGCAAGGCTCTTGGGTAAGATATTACTGGCTATGCCAGTAACAGAGGCAGATGTTGACTGCTTCCTAAGATCATAGACTTGGAATTGGAAAGGATACTACTGCCAGTCCCCTATGCCCTCCCTTGTAACAAAGGAGGTAACCATGTTTTTAGCGTTGTTTGGCTTTGCTTCGGGAGGTGGGGAAACAGATACTCAGCCATAAAGCCCAAGTCAAGGTTTCCTCCCTATCCTTCTCAAATTGTAAAGGAAATTCCTATACTGAATTCTAGCAGATGTGAAGGGTGGTGTGTGAAAAGAATTGGAATAATTTCCCTTTAGCAAGCCTAGCCACAGTCCCCCAACCTTGGCCATGCTCCCACATCCATGTGCCACTCAGGACTTTGAGGAGAAGAAAAATGAGAGGGGAAAGGGGCAGGTAAGAGAATAATAAAACTTTTGCATCCAGAAAAAAAAATACCAAAAGATGAACCAGAGCCTAATGCCCTGACCAGAAGTAGTCACGACCAAACTTAAAACTCAGAACAAAATATAATAATCTTTAGAAAATGCACAAAAATGCACAATCTTTACGCATGTATTTTTAAAAGCATTAGCACCCTACTGACTGCATTATGCCTATTTCCCTAGGAGAGCTGGATGATTGGTGGGTCAGGGTATCTCTCTTCTGGTTTTTAGTTGCTGTTTATCTGGCATGTTTCTGGCTCTATCGAGATCTGCTGAATGGATTTTATATCAGTACCATTTTACTTTCTTGTATCATCAGGACTGATATAAAGTGTGGAGATAAGCCTTTCCAAAGCATGATATTTACTGTTTTTTTATTCTCCCTAAAGTTTTATGTTATTTTCATATAACCTAAGCAATTCTAAAAATATTCTGAACACATGCTGCTTCTGATTGTGGGCAGACACAGCTTAAATGATTCTCTATGCTGTACTAAAATGGACTCTTTTGTGTGCCCACTTGCTTAATGAACATGTAACTCAGTCGACTTTCAAGCTATACTGATCTGGTTAGTGACAGTGTCTGGGCCCCCAGTAGTGTGGACAAAGCTGAGTAAGAAGTGGGCCTGACTAGCGTGACTGACAAGGATGCTACCATGGACAGAGACATTGCTCCATAGCCACCGCAGATTTTGCACTGAAAATGGAAGGTCATGGACTCAGCTTGGGTGCTGACAGCAGGAGTGCCTAACCTTTTTTGTGTATCGTGAACTCCTTTGGCAGTCTGGTGAAATCTGTGGATCCCTTTTCAGAAAAACATTTTTAAATGCATAAAACGAAATGCATAAGATTACAAAGGAAATCAATTATGTTGAAATACAGTTAATAGATTTAAAAAAGTTTGTAGACTCTGGTTAAGAAGCCCTGAATTCTAGAGGGAGAAGAGACCTCTGAGGTCATCCAACCAATTTGAATTCCACAGATGAAGAAACAAGGTCCAGAGAGGTTGACTTGCCTAAGGTAACACAGGTAGTAAGTGGCAAGCCAGGCTTCAAAGATCCTTCAACTTCAAAATTAGCTCTCTCTAGTGTACCACACCACCTCCCAGTTCTGGATTGTGTTTAAGAGACCTTACAGATGATCCAGCCCATTACAGGAATTGAGGCTGAAAGAGATAAAGTGATATTAAAGGTCACATAGCAAATTTAAGGACCCTGGTGTTAGAGTCCTTAACCTGGAGCCCATAAACTCATTTGTTTTTATATTCTGATAGCAATATTTTGCTGTAATTAGTAGTTTCCTTGATAATCATATATATTTCATTTGGTGCATTTAAAAATCCTTATTCCAAAGAGAAATGAATCTATGGGCATCACCAAATTGCCAAAGGTCCAAAAAACAAGATTAAGAACCCCTGTTCTAGTCCTAACACTAGAACCTCCAAACCTGCTCTTTTCACTTTAGTATGCTGGTCTGAAGGGCAGCTAGATGGCACAGGATACAGTGCAGGCCCTGAAGTCATGGGCTGGTCAGACACTTACTAACAGTGTGACTCCAGGCAACTTACCTCAGTTCCTCATCTATAAAATGAGCTGGAGAAGGAAATGACAAACCACTCTGGTAACTTTGCCAAGAAAATTCCAGATAGGATCACAAAGAGTCAGATGCAAGTGAAAACCAGTAGCCAAAGTATGACCTGAATATGAGATTTCTAAATCCAGGGACTCCAAGTAGGGTTTGTCATCATCATAATAGCTCACATTTATATAGTGCTTTCTATATACTTCCCCTATCTGATCCTGACAACAACATGTGAGTTGGTGTTATTATTGTCCACATTTTACTGAGGAAGAAAATAAGAATTGGAAAGGTTAGGTGACTTGCCCAGGGTAACAGCTAATAAGCTGTAGAGATTGAATCTAGGACATTTTATGTACCTCCTCTGCCCCATTGTCTTCTCCAAATTTGGCCACAATTATGATGCATGATACTTATTTCTCTTTAACCTTTCAAACCTGATCCAACCCAAACCTAGCTTGAACATTTCTCTCCACTGCCTGGGAAAAAGAAAAGGCTTGGGACTTGACTAGGTAGATTTTGAAGCAGGTGGGGCTAACAGTGGCCATAAAAGTGAGCCCAAAATCTTGATTGTTTCACAGAGGCTGGATATATTGGGCACAGAATAGCATCACAGAGCCAGGTTTCAAAGGGAACTTCAGGTGATCTAGTCGAATATCCTCATTTAACAAATGAGAAAACTGAAGTTCAGAGAGATTAAATCAATCAATAAACATTTATTAAGCACCTACCATATGCCAGGCAGTGAGCTATATCCTGGAGATACAGTGGTTTAAAATTTAATGGGAGAGACAGCATACAATGATTTACTCAAGGTTACACACATAGTAGCAAAGCCAAGATTCAAACTCAGATCCTATGACACCAAGCTCAGTGCCCTTTTTACTCTATCACACTTCCTTCCAATAAACCTTGCCTGCCTGCCCTGGAGCCTCAAACACTACAGGCAATCCATCCTAGAATTTTTGCAGGATGTACTTGTAGTAGCAAGCACCCTAGCACACCCAGGATGGCCTGCTAGCACAGGCCCTTTGATCTGCTTTGCTAAAAGAAAGACAATTTTTAAGGGGTCACCAATCTTACTTTAATTCAGAGGGATAAATAGAAGATACAAGCAGAGAAGTTAGCACAGAAATTCAACAGACAGTGCTCCTACTGTATGAACAAAGTAATACAACAACCTACATACACCACCAGATAGGAAGGGCACAAATCTCTGAGTAGTCAGGGAACTGTTAACAAACAGCTACTCAAGAGTCCCATCCAGGAAATAAAAAGGTCCTTCTCATAAGTGAACCCCCAAAGCAAAATACCAACCTCCCAGTTTAATTAGTTTTCAATTAATAGGCTCAGAAGCAGAAGGCATCACAATCCTCATGACTCAGTGCCTAAGTAGCTTTGTACCAAAAGATGTGAAAGCCTCCCCTAAGCAAGCTTCCCCCAGGCAAGTTCCTCCCCAATTGGTTCTGTGTGACCCAGGATGTATCACAGCTATGAAAGAAGCAAGAAATTGAAATACCTGTGTACCTTCAGACCTGGCAACAAGGCTCCTGTTCCAAGGGAAAAGGGGACACATATGGTCACATAGGCCTATTAACGGACAGGGAAGATCTTTCTATTCCATTAACATTACAGTACTGGTGTCAGCTTGCCTTTCTCTGCATGTTGTAGTAGAGAGAATCTTGAACTTATAATCAGGAGAGATTTTTCCTCTATTATTTAATAATCATGACACTAGAGAAGTTACTTACTTTCTCCAAGTCTAAGGTTCCTCATTCATTAAAATAGGAGGTAGTGGGAGGGAGTGACTTCACCAGAGGTCTTCAAGCAAAGACTGGATGACCACTTGTTTGTGAGGGAAATTATACAGAGGATTCCTATTCAGGTCTGCATTGAATGAGTTGACCTCTGAGGTACCTTTCACCTCTGAGAGTCTAGAATTCTGGGATTATAATATTTATAATGCCTACCTATTTGTGAAGAAAGTACAGTATTTTGTTAAACTTTGAAACCTTACAGAAATGGGAACCACCATTGTTAATATTACCATTCATACCACATTATCATTTATATGATTATATAAATATTAGTGACATTAGTGGGGCAGTTAGGTGGCACAGTGGATAGAGCACTGAGTTCTGAGTCAGAAAGACTCATCTTCATGAGTTCAAATTGATCCTTGGACACTTATTAGCTGAGTGATCCCGGACAAGTCACTTAACTTTTTTTGCCTCAGTTTCCTCATCTGTAAAATGAGATGGAGAAGGAAATGGCAAACCACTCTAGTATCTTTGCCAAGAAAACCCCAAATGGGGTCATGAAGAGTCCAATACGACTGAAATGACTCAAAAAGGTGTTATTATTATTAATAATGATATTAATAAAATATGGTTTTATAGATCGAGCAGATTGTATTTGCTTTCCTCATAATGTCACAGTTGCTTATGGCTACTATTGTTTTCTTCATTTCAACCTGGGCTATTGCAATGTCCTTCTAATTAGTCTCCATGTCTCAAATCTCTCCCTACTTCAATTCACCCTCCTATGAAAGTGATTTTCCTATAGTTCATAGATGTCCATGTCACCACCTGCCCCCCTCAATAAACTCCAGAGTCTTCCTGTTGCCTTGAGGATTAAATATAGAATTCTGGCTTTACCATTTAAAACCCTTCATGACCTGAGTTCTTCTTCTTACATTTGACTCTCCTCCACATCCTCTCTTTCCTAGCTGCAGTGGCCTATGCACTGCTCCTTGTACCTAATGCTCTGTCTTCTGGCCCCAGGACTTTGCAGGGGCTGTCCCCAGTGCCTGGAATGTTCTTCCTCCCTTTCTCTATCCCCTCACTCTCCTGGCTTCCATTAAGACTCAGCACAAATGCCACCTCCTACAGGGGGCTTTTCACAGTGTCCTCCACCCCTTCTGTCTCGTGTCTCCCCTCTAAGAATACCTTCTGTCTAGTTTGTATGTATCTTGTGCATACATAATTATTTGCACGCTTGTTGCATGGTATGCATGTTGTCACAGCTATTTGCACATTATGTGCGGAATTAGGATTTGAACTCTTTGAGGCAGAGATGATGCTTTTTCTTTTCTTTGTATTTCCAGTGTTTTCACAGTGCCTGGTACAGTAGTAATCAATCGATTAGCTGGCATTTATGAAGCACCTACTATGTACCAGACACTCTGCTAGACAGTGAGAATACAAAAGCACTGAATAAATGTTTATTGACTATCTTTGGGAGGAAATAATTCCCTTTGTCAGTATAATAGCAGATGGAGTGATAAACCTGGAATCCGGAAGACCTGAGCTACTGAAATTAGTAAGCTGTGTGACAGCCTCTCTTAAATGGAGATGAGGAGGAAGAGGAGGAGAAGGATGATAAGGATAAAGATGATGATGATGATGATGATGATGATATTAATGCTAATATCAACAGTATTGCTTTACTAGTGTGAATACTATATACTTTAAATACAGGGATGATCAAATGCAAATATTTGCAAACTTTAAAGTACTACATAAATTCCCGTTATTTTTATTTTGTTATTATTGTCATTGTTAGTGTTATTACTATAATTCATTTGCTCATTGGCACCTCCTACCTTTGTTGTTAAATACCATGGTGTCCAAAAGTTTCAAGTACAAAGTCGTAAACCTGCATGTTTGTGGTAATTGTGAAGGTAAATCTTTTTTTTTTTGTCTCCCTGCATTGACTTTGTGAAGTATTTCATAAATATATCAGAAGCAACATTAAAATTTTATGGAAAGGCAGCACAGGTCGGGAATAGTACGGTGACTTCACAGCAAGGTATGTCCACCTTAACCTCTAGCTCATTAGTCACTGATGGGATGTTTGTGCCTTAGAATTGCTAAGCAATAAGGCTTGGGGGTAGGGAAAGGAGTGGGATGGCGAATATTTCTTAGCTCAGGATGTCTGAAAACTAGAATCCTTCATGACTCTAAAAAGAGCCTTAATCTCGGGCTAGTTAATATAAGCATAAAGGGAGGAGCTCTTACAGTTTCTTTGTATAGAAATAAAAATAAAACAGTCACCCCCCCCCCCCAAGAACATGTAGATGTTGAGAAAATAGATCATTTTTATGATTGGGGAGTTTATTGGAATATGACCCAAAGTGTCCCATTAACAACCTTTTAATAAAGCAAACCCCTAATAAACAGATGCATGGACAAGAATCAGGGTGGTTGTTTGCCTTTGCTGTTGCTATTGCTAAAGATACAGAAAACCAGAGCCTCTCTCCATATATATTCTCAAGAGTAGGTATAGATTTTCAAGACCAAGAAAGTATTTCTGTGTTTCTCAGGTAGTCTTTCTATTACATTCTGAGATGTCTCCTCACTGAGCTTAAATAGACCTACAGACAAGAACTCTTCAGTATTTTCACTGCATGTCACAGGGAAATAAGCCTGCAATTCAAAAGACCAGAACAGATTGTTTCCTGCTGGGTTTCAGGAAACATACAGAGCTGTTTAAAGAAGTGAAAGAGAAAACAAAACAAGGGAGCAAAACCCAGGTCACTACCTAGAGGAGACAAAGATGTTCTCTTTGCAAAGTAAATTACAATCGAGGTATAGTAAGGGAGATTGCAAGAATGGATATAATCACGTTTTAATGTTACAAAGGGATTTTGGTAATTTACACTAATAACCAGGAGGTTCGATGATGCAGATTACAACAATTTGGGCGATCAATTGAGTGAGTCTAAAAGTAAAATTATGTACAAGGATTAAAGCTACAAAACTTCCAGAAAATCTAAATCCATTTAAAACAAATGTGGGGAGAACAATGGAAATGATTGAAAAATTGAAATATAAATAATAAAGTGCCCTTTAAAGGTCTAAAGGCATGATGATGATGATGATGATGACGACAACATTTATTGTCTACTATATTCCAGGCACTGAACCCTAAGCTCTGGGCGTACAAAGGTCAAAAAACAATCCTTGCTCTCAAAGAGCTTACAATCTAATGAGGGAGACAACATAAGACAACAACATACAAACAAGATATAGACAGAATAAATTGGAGATCATCTCAGAGGGAAGGGGCCAAGATTATGGAGGACAGGAGAAGGCTTCGTGCAGTAGAGGAGACATTAGCTGAGACTTGGAGGAAGCCAGGGAAACCAGTGGGCAGAGGTGAGGAGGGGGAGTTCCAGGCATGAGGGCCAGCCAGTGAAGATGCCCAGAATTGGATAATGACGCTTCTTGTTCAAAGAACAGCAAGAAGGTCAGTGTTTCTGGGTTGCAGAGTATGTGGAAGGGAATAATATATAAGAAAATGGTTATAAGCCATTTTATATCCACTAGAATAATAATTAATGTTTATGTAACACTTTAAGGTTTGCAAAACACTTTGCAACTCTTCTGAAGTTCACTTGATTAGAAAGGTCAACCCTATTCAGATCATGGTAGCTGTTGTATACTAGCTCCAAGGTCATTCTCCCTCCTTTCTCAAAGAATTCAGTGCTTTGCTCACTGTCTTCCTCCCCTCCCCAGTTCCTACCCTTTTACTGGGGGACTTTAATAACCATGTAGATGTTTGTTCAATTTCTTTAACTTCCCAGTTCCTCAGTCTCATTAAATTCCATGTTCTATTCCCTCACTTCAACTTAGCCATATGCAGTGATGGTCATACTCTGATCTCACTGTTGCCTACAAGTATCTACTTTGTTGATCAAAACCTATGGCATTTCTCATCTCACTATAACCTGCAATCATTCCATTTCTTCCTCCTTATGTCTCACCTCTTCCTAAATCTATTTTTTTGCCCTCATCATGATCTCCAATCTCTCTGACCCTCCAGTACTTTCTCAGGCCATTACCCTTTCTCTGATTTCACTTTCCTCCCTTTACCATCTTGGTTCTATGGTCAACCAGTTCAATTTGACATAGTCCTCAACTGTCTAGTTCCTAAATCACTCAACCCTTGTGCGAAATTCCAACCCTAGATTACTTTTACCATTTGCCTTGACTGGAGGAATACAACATATATGATGATTTTGTTGTAGTTGAGTCATGTCCAATTCTTCATAACCCCATGAACCATACCATCCATGGCAAAGATGCTGGAGTGGTCCATCAATTTCCAGTGGATTAAGGCAAACAGAGATTAAGTGATTTACCCAGGGTCACACAACTAGTAAGTGTCTGAGGCCAGGTGTCAGGCCTTTCTGACTCCAGGCCCAGCACTTTATTCACTGAGCCACCTAGCTCTCTCCTATATAATAATTATATTATTATAAATTATAATATGATATTATACATTCATATTATCCAGCTTCAATTGGACACTCGCTGAAACAAGGTGATCATTTTATTCCTCCCTAATTGGTTCTCTATATCACTCCCTACAGAAGTTAATCCACACCTTCTCTTCTGTCTTCAAGCTACCCACATCTCTCCCCCACCCTGGACTGAGGACTTTGCCTCTTACTTTTCCTAGAGAATTATAGCTCTTTTGTCTGGATTTCTATGACACTATTCTATTTATCCTAATCACATGAGCCTTCCTTCTCCATGAGCTTTCTTTTCTTCATCTGAAAATTCTTTAACATCATCCCTGACTCTCTCTTCCTTTCATTCAATCTCTGATAATGAAGTGGCCATTCTCCATTCTCCATCATGTGCTCTGTCCCTGCCCCTTGGATCTTCTCCAGCAGATTGTCCCCTTGGTCATCCCCTCCTAATCTTTAGACTCTCTCTACTGGATCCTTCCTTACTGCCTTAAAACATGTCCAGATCTCTCCCATCCTTAAGAACCTCACTAGGCACTATATTCTCTTAAGCTATTGGACTGTTTCTCTCCTCTCTTTCTCAGCCAGACTCATGGTGCCATGTCTTCTCTCACTCATTTCTCAACCTTTTGCAGTCTGGCTTCTGACATCACTCAACTGAAACTTCCCTCTCCAAAGTTACCAGTGACCTCAGAATTGCCAAATCTGATCATCTTTTCTGTCTTCATTCTTTTTACTCCTCTATTACATTTGGCATTATTGACCACCCTCTCCTCTTGAATACTCTCTGCCCTCTACATTTTCATGACACTATTCTCTCTTGTTTGTCCTGCTTGTATGAGTATTCCTTCTAAGTCTCCTTTGCTGGTTCATCATCTAGAACATATTTCTCATTCTCTTTCCCTGTTCCTGACTGCCTTATGGGTCTGCCCTGGGGCCCCTTCTATTATCTTTCTATATTTTTTTTACTTGGTGATCTCATGTATTCCCATGGTTTTAATTAACATCTCTAAGGAAACTGCTCCCAGTCTACTTATTCAACTTTGGCCTCTCTCCTAAGCTCCAATCTCATACCACCAATTACCTTTTGGATATTTCAAACCATCTCAAACTCAACCTGTCCAAAATAGAACATATTTCCCCCACTCAAACTACAACTCTTCCCAACTTCCCCAATTTCTTTCTAAGGCAGCACCATTCTTCCAGTCTCTCAGGCTCATAGCCTAAGCCCTACTCTTGACTCTTCACTCCATGTATCCAATTAGTTACCAAATCTTGCCATTTTTTACCTACATAGCATCTCTTTCATTCAGTCCTTTCTCTCAACTTGTTCAGGTCTTTGTCACCTCTTGCCTTGATTTTATAAATAATTATGATGTAAAATATGGAGAAATGGTAGTTTTGCCAGTTTTGTTCTCAGCATCCAAGATAGCCACCTCCATTCTGCATTGGCTCCAGGTGACCCTGACTGTTCAGAGCTAGGCTTTGCTAGCATGGGGCAGTGGTAGCGGCACCATCCCCTGCCTCCAGTCTGCAGCTCTCCTGTCCTCCCTCATTTTCTCCCCTGCTTATTGTGATCTTTCTCCCGTTATGGCAGTCCTTTGACTCCAGAGGTGCTGACAACCATCCCTCAGGGGCTTTCTCCAGGGTTCTCACTCCCTCCTCTTTTCCCCTTCAGGTTTAGAAAGTCTTAGCTGTCAATCTCAATCTGTTCTCATCAGTCAGTGTAAAGGTTAACATTTTGAGGACCAAGAAGAGAAACTCTGTGGGAATTTCTGGGCTAGTTAGGAGTCCATTTCCAACATGTATATCTCATTGGCACCCAGAAGGGTCCTAATTGAATCTATGCTCCTTAATGATGATGATGATGATGATGATAACTAGCATTTATATAAGTCTACTGTATATGCTACTTTACAAATATTCTCTTATTTTATCTTCATAACAACCCAGGGAGAGAGATGCTATTATTATTCCCATCTCACAGTCAAGGAAACTAAGACAAACAGAGGTTAAGTGACTTGCCCAAGGTCACACAGCTAGTAGTTTTCTGAGACTTGATTTAAGCTCAGGTCTTCCTGACTAAACGCCCAGTACCTTTCTATTTCTGTCCTCAGTGCTTAGAACATATAGCAATCACTTAATAAATGCTTGTTGATTGGCTGATTAGCCCATGAGGCTAAAAGAAATTAAGTGATTTGTCCAAGGTGACACAGCCAGTAAGTGATAGACTCAGAATTTGAATCCAGGTTCCTTGCTGCCACATTTTGGTGACAATACCTGTGGAAGTTATTGTTCATCCTTTGTTCTCAATTAATCTTGGTGGATGTCTTCTTCACTTGCCCGTGAACTAGATTTAAGTGAAGCAGAGATGAGTAAAGTCATCAACCTCATTCTGTCCTCCTGAGTCATTAAAGTACAGTGGCAGGACAAAATCAGGACAATTGGTGATGTCCCAGAATGCAGTAGGTGATCTTGGCATCTTTGCCACATAAAATTATATTGTATGGTATGGTATATTACATTTAAAAGCATAGTTAATTTGGACAATAATCCAAAATTATTAGTTGAATTTACTTTTCATTGGGCTTAGTTATCATTACTAATTGACTGACAAGAAGCTGAACTTTAAAGTACCAAATCCATTACCTCAATTTTTCCTAATTTGTGAGATATGAGAATATAACAAAAATTAAAAAACAAGACAAAACAAAAAGAAAACCCAGCCTGGTATCATAGTAATATAATATAAAGATCATGCTGCTTTTTGTATTTGCTATACTATTATGTCAAGCAGATTTGGAAAACAAGGAGCAGAAGGGGGAAAAACCCAAACATAAAAGAAAAATCTAAATTCATTAATCATTTAATATTTTTTTCTTTTTTCTTTTGGAGGGGGGAAGGTAGACAATTGGGGTTAAGTGACTTGTCCAAGGTCACAGAGCTAGTTTTGTGTTTAAGTGTCTGAGGCTGGATTTGAAATCGGGTCCTCCTGACTCCAGGGCCAGTGCTCTACTCACTGCACCACCTAGCCGCCCTGTAATATTTTTTTTCTTTTTGCATCAAGTGCATTTTCCAAACTGCTTGTCACTAAAACACCTTTTCCCCCATATTCTCCGTGGATTTTTGAACAGCAAAAGTTTGTGAGATCAATTTCTCTACCCTTTCTCATGGTCGCTTATTTCTTGATTTTGGTTGTAATATTCTAAACATCCCAATTTCTTTCACACATTTTAGAAGATAGGGAAATATGAAGCAAGTAGGGTGTTGCCTGTGTTGCCAGGTAGGTTTGGGAGAGAACAAATTTATGATTTAACTGGTAGAGGGAACTCCAGTCCATTCATCAGCATTTACTAAGAATTCATTTTTCAGTTGTTTTTTAATTATTCCCAAATCTTAGGCCGACAGAGAAATGTTGTTTTTCTCCAGTTCTTTCAGTCCTGTCTGATTCTTCATGACCCCATTTGGGGTTTTCTTGGCAGAAATACTGGAGTGGTTTGCCATTTCTTTTTCCAGGTCACTTTACAGATGAGGAACCAAGGCAAACAGGGTTAAGTGACTTGCCCAAGGTCACGCAAGCATTAAGTGTCTGAGATGAGTCTTCCTAATTCCAGGCTCAACATACTATCCATTGCACCACCTAGCTGCCTGGGAAACTAGCTGCCTATGTACTCTGTCATGCTGCTTCTCCTAGGCAGAAGGGTTATCCTTGCAAAACCTCTGTCTGCAGGCCTGGACCAAATGTCAAAAGTGGTTCTGTCTGTTGCTGTGTCTGAAAGTTTCTTCCAATTCCACATCCTAAATGTCATTTGTTATATAATCCAGTCAAATGCATTATCAATGCCTGCATCTAAGAGATCTGAAGCATCATGAATTGGCAGTTAGCCTTCTGGTTGCTTTATAATATTTTACTTCCCTCTCCCCATAATTATAATCAGAGATACATGAATTTGCAATTAGAGGACCTGGGTTCAAGCTGAGACTTGTATGACCTTGGGCAAGCATTTGAATGAGGGGAGAGGGATGGACTAAATAATGGGAACTACTTACTTGTACATAAAGGATCCCTGTGGGCCTTAAATTGACTTAATTTTGAAATGTAATATAATTTATGTTTTTTGTATTTCTATTTATTTTGTTAAATATTTCCCAATTACAGTTTATTGAGGTTTAGGTTGCACTAGAGAGTATTACAGGTAGGAGACAGCCTGGGAGCTGAGAGCTTGACACCCCTACTTTCCAACTTTAAATCCATGGCCTGGATCAGCTGCTCTTAAGGTTTGTTGTCTGAAGATCCCTGGGGAAACCCCAAGTCCCTGTAGCAGGTCCTTAAGGTCAAAACTATTTTCATCATAATGATAAGACATTTGATGATTAAAATATTACTTTTTCCAACTACCTAGTTGTGTGAGACCAGATTTTCATCATATACTGCAGCCAAAACAATATATTGCAAGAGTTTTAATGCAAAAGCAAATATGGGGTTTAGTTGTATCCTAGACATAAAAAGATTTGCAATAAAATACATAAAATAATTCCACTTTTCTCACTTTTTTGTTTTGGAAAAATAGTTATTTTCATGAAAAATGTTATGTTAGGGGCAGCTAGGTGGCATGGTGGATAGAGCACCAGCACTGGAGTCAAGTACCTGAGTTCAAATTTGACCTCAGATACTTGCTAGCTAAATGATCCTGGGTATGTCACTTAACCCAGATTGCTTCCAAGAAAAAAAAATGTTACATTAACATGAAACAGATTTATTTTAATGAATTAATAAATCTTTTAAAATTTTATTATTTTCAATTTCTAATGCAGTAAGTATCAACAGATATAAAGAACAGTGTGTTGGCGTGTTAGTTTACCAATTAGCTCTTTTCCCTGCACTCCAAAATATATACAGGGCATATTTTTGAGCTTACTCTACGTTATTCATATTTTCTCTATCACTTTCCTAAGTCTAGACAATTAACAAAACAACAAATCAAATCCTGATCTGTAGTGTTCGCTTATTTCCAAGGTGTAAATGAAAATTTAACAACTGCCTCTCGAGACCTGGTTTGAGCTGGCTCCAGCATGCTCCTAGCCATAACCCACATAAACTTTGGGGTTTCTTTGGGGTCCTCAGCAAGTTTTTAAGAAGGCAAAGGGGTGGTAAAACCAAGAAGTTTGAGAACCACTGCTATAGATTGCATTGGATTTTTTTTTTGAGTCATTTGGAAGGGAATTTCTGAGCACTCTGATTCAGATGTACAGACTTCTGAAAAATTAACTTCAGAATATTTAGAAACTTTTAGTGTTGGGCGGACACAGAAAACACTGTCCCATGTTCTTCACATTTCTGGTTATTTTAAGTGACTTTTTCTGAAGAATATTTTTAAAAGCAGATTCTTAAAAGTTCATTGAGTTTATTCTACTCCCATATACTTTTTCCCCCTACGAGTTAGAAAGGTGCAGACCAGTGATTTCATTGCTGTAAGGCAGAGATGTCAAGTCAGCAAAACTCTTGACTGGGGCCAGAACCAGATTAAAATGTAATTGGGAAATGTTTAACAAAATAAATAAAAATATTATACAACATGGATAATTTTAATTTATAGTTTTCTAATTCACTATGAAAGGATCCATTTGTATTTGAATTTGACATTACTGATGTCAGGAACTCCCAGTGGGGAACTTTCCTTCACTGATAGAGATCAGTGACATAGATATAGATTACTTGTCTGTAACTTACAGTCTCAGAGACTGAACTTATAACCATTCTATGTCACAGTAGAGGTGGGTTGAGACTTGAAACTAAGTCTTTCTGATTCCTTTGCTAACTTTTTTATTCCTTTAAGCTGAGTCTTGAAGGATGGCAATTAAGTGAATTGTGTTTTGTTTTGGGAACAAAAGGTTTAGTAGCAGGAGACTTTCCCTTGGCACTCTGGTATTAAATACAAGGAAGTAGTATGACCATTTTAAAATGGTATGATTTGGTAATTTTGCTGAATTTTTTTAAAGTATGTAAATAAATTATTGAGGCTATGGGTTATTGAAAAGAGGGACAGAATGACTTGATAGGGAAAGCATTCGATTTTAAAACAAGGGACCCAGGTTTGAATTTGGTCTCAGACAATAACAAAGTGACTATGGACAAGCATCCTTACATCTGTGAAATGTGCTTATTTATCAAGAACATTAATTTTTACTTAATGACAATGGTTTGAGGTAAGATCCTTGTTGACCCAACGCTTACTATACATATGACCTTAGATGAGTCTTGAGCCTCAATTTCCTAATCATTAAAGTGGGCATAATAAACTTGTATTATCTACTTCAGTGGTTAGGAGGAAAGCCTGGGTGGCATCTTCCTGATTTCAAATCTGGCCTCAGACACTTCCTAGCAGTGTGATCCTAGGCAAATCACTTAACCCTATTTGCCTCAATTTCCTCATCTGTAAAATGAGCTGGAGAAGGAAATGGCAAACTACGTCAGTGTCTTTGCCAAGAAAACCACAAATGGGGTCACAAAGAATAGGACATGACTGGAAAGACAGAACATGAACAATCCTTAAAACACTAGAGAAATGTGGGTAATAGTGGTTATTGAGGACAGGGACCAGACATGGGATTTCATCTAACTCCTAGATGAGGAAACTTTCTCCACCAATGCAGGTCATTGCCTCTGCAAATTACAGTCTTAGAATGTTGCCTAAAAGCACTGAGAAATTGAACAAATTGCCCAGTATCATACCACCATTATGTGGCAGAGGCAGGACTTGAATCCAGATTTTCCAGGCTTTTAGGCCAACTGTCTATTCACTATACCATGCTGCCTAATAATAATATTGTTATTGTCAGCATGACTGAGGCAGTACTTTGTGGCTAGGTTTTATATACAGAGGAGCTCTTGTATTAACTAACATTCTCTGCCAGCCCCGCCTCTGAACCACAGGGTACTTTTGAGGTTTACTCTTCAAGAGAGGGAGGAGAAAGAGGGACTGGGGATTCCTGGGATAGAAGAATTCCACAGTGAAAAATTTAAACTGATGCTGCATGAGGAGCTGGGGCTTAACTGCATTAGTCATTCTCCCCCTTACTCTTGTTCATTCTCTCTGTCATTCTTTCCTTTTCCTTTTCCTTTTCCTTTTCCAAGTATCCTCTGAAGGGCTCTATAGGCGGCCTGAACTTGCAGGAAAAGGTTTTTATTTCTTTTTAATTGTGAGGGGATTTGATATCATGTGAATTGTACTCTCCACGTAGACATACGTGACCTTTAGTGAGTTCTGGTTTTGGTTTTACTGTAGGGCAGCAAAGCAAGGTTTTACTCACCTGGAAATGGGGGTGATAATAACACCTTCCTCTCTGGGTTGTTGTGAGGATGAAATGAGATAATCATTGTGAAGTGCTTAGCACAGTGCCTGGCAAATAGTAGGGGCTACATCAATGGTAGATATCGTCATCCTCATCATCCTCATCTTCCTCATCATCTCCATCATCCTCATC
>NW_027185764.1:61966239-61985253 GCF_028583685.1 Petaurus breviceps papuanus | reverse complement strand
ATCTTCCTCATCTCCATCATCATCATCCTCATCTTCCTCATCATCTCCATCTCCATCATCATCATCATCATCACTGTATATAGGAGGAGTTAGGTAGTACAGTAGCTAGAGTTCTGGTCCTGCAGTCAAGAAAACCTGAATTCAAATCCAATCTCAGACATTTCCTAACTGTATGATCCTGGGCAAGTCACTTTACCTCTCAGCGCTTCAGTTTTCTCAACTATAAAATGGGGGGTGATAATAGCATCCATCTCTTAGGGTTGTTGTGAGGCTTGTATCAGGTAATAATTGTAAGGTACTTAGCACAATGCCTCACATATAGCAAGTAAATGTTAATAATATATAACATAATAAATAATAATAGTAAATGCTAGCTGTCATTATCATTATAATATGCAGTATGTGAAAAATGCAGAGTGGAATGTAAGCTCTTTGGGGGCAGGGACTGTTCATTTTTGCCTTTGTATCCCCAGAACTTACAACACAATATCTGGCACACAGTAAGTAATTGCTTAATCTTTGCTGAGTTTAGTTCAGGAAAAGCCATAATCATACCAACCAGGAGTGGGGAAAATAAAGACAAGAAGTTTAATGTTTTATCACCTAGTGCACATAGGTTACAGGGTGAAGTTACCACATTTCTAAAAATTGAAAATAAGAAGTCTGCTTTTGTGCAAGGCATAGCAAGGCTAAACTACAGGGTAAGGAAGCATCCTTGTGCATCACTGTCCTCTTCTGATGCCTCATAATTCTAGGGAAGTGACCCTGTGTTCTAAAAGGCTAAATTGTTAGATTGCAAGATCCAGTGTGTTTGGCTATTCCAGACCTGCTTTGAGAAAGTCCTCAAAACAGAGTGCATATCTGTTGACTAAGAACCAGCTAAGACTGGAGAGACTCAGCACCAGTAGGTTCACCATGGCAACCTTAATAATAGCAGCTCATATTTACACAGGGCTTACTATGTGCCAGGCACTGTGTTAAGCACTTTATAATTATTGTCTCATTTTATTTTCACAACAACCCTTCGAAGTCAGTGCTGTTATTATCCCCACTTTACAGTTGAGAAAACTGAGGCAAACAGAGGTTAAGTGACCTGCCCAGAGTCACACAGTGTATGAAGCTGGATTTTAACTCAAGTCTTTCCGACTCCAGCCATAGAACTCTGTCCACAGCAGCCACCAAGGTGCCTAGTCAGTAAAAACTGAATCAGATCTTTTCAAAAGGACCTAATTGTTTCTCAATTCTCAGTCACACCATTTAAAATTAAAAGTCCCTTTAAAAGTTCAAAGTATGGGGCGACTAGGTGGTGCAGTAAATAGAGTGCAGACCCTGGAGTTAGGAGGACCTGAGTTCAAATCCAGCCTCAGACACTTAACACTTACTAGCCATGTGACCTTAGGCAATTCACTTAACCCCAATTGCTCTGCCTTCCCCCTCCAAAAAGCAAAAAAAAAAAAGTTAAAAGTATTCTATTCAGTGAAAGCCTTTCATTTTTACATCTATAAATGTACTTGATAAAGAAAGGCTTCCTGCTTATGTCCCTTTCTCCTGAGGCTAAGAGTCTTCTCCCCTTTGCAGGCTCATCTGTACTGACTGTCTGAGTCTATGTGACTTGGAATGGATTTAGCTAAACTGGCCTATTCATTATTTTATGAGTTTAAGAAACCACAGGTGGAAGGTTAAGAACCCCTAGACCACCTTCCCCTCCACACACACACACACACACACCTCCCCCCTTCTCATTTTAAATAAGCCTCAGAGAGATTAACCAGTTTGCCTAAGATCTGGCAGGTAGTATGGAACACAGCCAGAATTTGAACCCCAGGTACTCTGTCTCTAAGTAATAACAGACTTTGACATAGTACCTCAAAGTTGCAGTATCTCTTTTAATCCTCACCACAACCTTGTGAGTTAGCTTCTATAGATATCATTATCCTCATTTTGCAAAAGAGAAAACTGGAGCTTAGAGAGACTAAGAGCCTTACTTGACTCATAGTCACCTATTTAGTTAAGTGAGTGAAACAGGATTTGAACTCAGGGTCTTCTTGAATCTAACACTAACATTCTGACTACCATGCCATGGTTTGATCTTCTCATTACACCACATTGTTTCACCTCTATGGCCTCTACAGGAAGCTGGAATCTACTGGGATAGTTTACTGTAAAAATAAACTAAACCTCTAAATATCCCCATCCTACAACTGAATTTGAGTTAACTGAAATGTTCATGTGATTCTTATGTATCTCCACATAGCCTCAATCAATATAAAGAAATTTGTAGTAAAATGAATCTATATGTTTGAGGGTGGGGTTGATTGTTTTCCTGGAGTCATTGTCCACACAGTGACTGAAATGGAGAAAGGAGGGTGTAAAAAATGGACTCCCACTCTCCCAGCTCCCTCCAGTATTTTGTACTCCTCTTGGAATGAGTGCAAACTATTCTAGATTATCCTTCCTACTGTCTTTTCCTACTCTTCCTTCTTGGAACCTTTTTTCCCCCTGCATCCTTCTATTTCCACAGTGGCAGAGTTAGACCGAATATAGCTAGAAGAAAATAGGGCAACCTTTAATTTACTTCTCCTTTTTCCCATCTCAAGAATCACCATGGACAGCTCCAGCTTGGCTAAGCAAGTAGGGCTGGTCCCCATGAAACAGAGTCTGAAGCTTAGACTTTATAGCACCAAACATGGATGAAAAGTAAGCATTCAAATGGTGTCTTAATATTCAATTCAATTCAATAAGCATTCACTGAACAATTACGATGTGTAAAGCACTGTATTAGATGCTAATGAAAGACAAAAAATGAACAGTCTCTGCCCTCATGGAGTTTATGTTCTGCTGGGAGATACTGCCAAGTAGATAGGGTTAGGGAAACTCACTGGATCTGTGATGTCATTGGCTTAGGGAACTTCCTTGAGAGCAAATTCCCTTTACCAATGTAGAGGGTATGGATAAGTAAATAGAAGATGATTTGAGGAGGGACAGAGCACTAATGACAAAAGGAATCAGGAAAAGCTTATTATAAAATGTGGTTCACAAGTTGAATCTTGAACCTTGAAGGAAGTTTAGTATCCTAAGAGGGAGAGGGAGTGGGGAGGAGAGGGAAATTCCAGGCATGGGGAACAATATGTACAAAACGGTGGAGGTAGAAGATGAAATGTTGAATTTAAGGGAATAATAAAGAGTATACTTTGATTAAATCCAGTCCAAGTCCTATGGACTCAGACATATAGGAGTCAGTCAGTACATATGATCTTGCAAAAGAGAGAATACTCAACCTAAGGAGAAAAGGACCAAGGCATAAGTACCCTTATAGATCTAAAAATGAAGGAGTTTCACTGAATAGAGTACTTTGTACTTTTAAGGGGACTTTTAATTTTCAATGATGTGCCTAAAAGTTAAGAAATATAGGTCCTAAGAATCCAAATTTTTAAATATGATCCGGTCATTTATTACCTAGGCAGCTAAGTGGTGCTGTGGATAGACCACTGGAACTGGAATCAGAAAGACTCCAAAGAAAGTTCAAATCCAGCCATAGAAACTTAGTAAGCTGTGTAACCTTGGACAAGTGACTTAACCTTTGCCTCAGTTTTTCTTTCTGCAATATGGGAATAATAATGGCACTCACCTCCAGGTTTGTTGTTGTGAGGATGAAAGCACCTCATACATAGTAAGCACCATATAAGTATTAGCTATTATTATTAATCATTGTTTAGGAGGTTATGTGGGAAATACACATTTATTAAGCACTCTGTGTCAGGCACTGTTCTAAGCACTGAGGATAGAAATACAAGCAAAGAGAAAGCCAGTCCTTGATTTCAGAGACCTCACATTCTAACGGGAGTCTGAGAGACAGAAGCAGAACCAGGACAGGAATGAAGAGTGGCCGTCCTGGGCCCTTCCCAAAAGAGACCCCTAGGAGGAAGTCATCAGTGAGAGAAGGGGTCTAGCTTGGTGGAAAGATGGATCTTCCCTAGTGAGAGACAGTCAAGGCTTCATAGCAAAGTCCAAAAAGTCAGAAGCAGAGCCAGCAGGGGATTGAAAGTTGGATGGCTTGTTCCTTCTCCCTAAGATTCCAAACAGCAAGCACAGCATTGGTAGTAAATAGAGTTCCATGCCAACTGTTTGATAACTGTGTGGGCATGTGAGTTATCAAGTCAGATAGAATAAAAAATGTATTTCTAAGGAAAGAAAAGACTATATTTTATGTCTTAAATTAAGGTTTTTGTATTTTTGATAGATGCATAAGTGAACTTATTTTTTTACATTAGCAGGAAAAATGCTAGTGGCATATGACTTTTCCTTTTGTGTTCAGTAAAGTCATTTTAAAAATTCATTTATTTTGTGATCTCTATCATTTGCCTATTCCCTTGACCTCTAGAGGATTGAACAAGAAGTCAGAAAGAGGTGGTTTGAATTTTCCAACTTAAGAATAATTTTTGTTCTTCAAATAACATGGATGCTTCTTTAGAGAAAGCTTAATTATATAGACTATAAATAAAAGGTGTGGGGGGAATTGATTCATCTACTTGTGAATATCTGGGTTATACTTTGCTTCTTTGATATTCTGCACACTGTGTCATATTTGTCAACAAGGATCCATTAAATATCTAGTAAACCTACCCTGCACTATTTGTTTCTGTACTTTTGGGGGGGAACTCTTCAAAATAAGGGCCCTTGAAATGACATGACATACACAATATAAAACAAGAGAGGTGACTTGTATAGAGAGCTAACTTTGGAAGTAGGAAGCACACACACAGGCACAGACAGACAAAAACATACATACACACATACATACAAGATAAAAACAAAGTGGTAAAGTACTTGGTCTATATTTCAAAGAGATGGAAGAAAAAGGGAAAAGGACCTACAGGTACAAAAATATTTATAGCAGCTCTTTTTGTGGTGGCAAAGAATTGGAAATTGAGGGGATGCCCATCAATTGGGGAATGGCTGAACAAGTTGTGGTACATGATCATGATAGAGTAGTATTGCGCTGTGTGAAATGATGGGGAGGGTGGAGGGCTGGTTCAGGAAAAAAACAAGAAACAAAACCATGGCAAGACTTATATGAAGCAATGCAAAGTGAAGTGAGAGGAACCAGGAGATAATTGTGCACTATGAGAGCAATGTTGTAATGATAATCAACAGAAAGATTTGGCTACTCTGGTCAAGACAGCATCAAAGGACTCATGATGAAAAAATGCTATCTACATCTAGAGAGAGAACTAATGAACTCTGAGTCCAAATTGAAGTATGATTTTCTCTCTATTAATTTTTTGCAATATGGCTAATATGGAAATATGTTTTACATAATTTCACATCAATAATTAATTATATCATTTTTCTTGCCTTCTCAGTGGGTGGGGGAGAGTTGGGAAGGAGGGAGAGAATTTGTAACTCAAAATTTTAAAAGTATGTTAAAAATAATTAATAAAAATGGTTGAAGACTATAAAAATAATGATAAACACAAATTACAGGCATACCTTATTTTATACAATCAATATCTTCCTGAACACTTGGTGTGCAAATCAGATCTTTACAAAATATATTTTAAACTCACTAGGGTAACAGGCTATTTAAGAAGAATTCTGGTATAACTCTTTTATAAAGAAAATGACCAGTCATTAATTAATTGTCCTATTTTATCCAAATCTGGATCTATCAAACTATGCTTAAAATGTGGGCTACTCTTAAAATAAGTCCAGCTACTTTTTGGCTCTGTTCTTTGGCCCTTTGACTACTGCATTAAAATTATACTATGGGTGTGGGCAGGTGGCAAAGTGAATGGAGGACCAGCCCTGGAGGCAGGAGGATCTGAGTTCAAATCCTCCTTTAGACCTTTACTAACTGTGTGACCTTGGGCAAGTCACTTAACCCCAATTGCCCTGCCTTCCCCCCTCCAAAAAGCAAAAAAATATTATACCAGGGTAGCTGGGCCATGAAGGAAGCTAGGTATTTTAAGAAGCAGGGGAATCCATTCCAGATATGGAGGAAAGCCCATACAAAGACATGAAGGTGGGAAATGAAAGGACGAGTTTGGGGCATAGAAACTGGACCATACTTTAGAAAACAAAATATATGAAGGGAGGGCAATGTGCAAGAAAGATGGAAAGAAAGATAGGCAGGAGTGAGATTGAAAAGGGCTTTAAGTGTCAATCTGAGGAGTTTGTATCTTATCCTAGAGAAAATAGGGAACCACAGAAGGTTCTTGAGGAGAGGAGTGACATAATCAGGTTTGTGCTTTAGGAAGATGATTTTGGTAGCTTTATGAAAGATGGGTTGGGAAGAGGAGAAACTGGAAAGCAGGAGTCCCATTAAGAGGCTGTTGTCCAGGTGGGAAGTAATGAGGGCCTGAACTGGAGTGGCAGCTAAATTAGTTAAAAGAAAGGAACTGGTGGGCTATTTGAGTTCCATTATTTCCCCAGAAAAGGAAGAATCTTTCTCCAGCAGAGGTGATCATGACCTATGAACTCTCACAGCTTTTCACTGTTTTGGTGATTTCAGGCTAACCCACCCCGCTTTTTCAAGCACACTCAGAACAGTCCGGTACTCCAAAGGGGGAGCAATCTTGGCCCCATATTCACAGGACACTTCCTTTAGCGTACAACGCCCTCCTCAGGGCAGCAACCAAGGAGGATTTTTCTTCAAGACTCTGGAGTGTTCCAGTGTCTGCTGCGTTTAGATACATAGCAGCACCTGGCTCATTCTCACTTCACTAATCTGCAAATAACAGAGAAGCTCTCCCCAAACAGATGGTTTTAACCCACTTCTCAGTGATGATTTAATTGCAGGAAGCTGGTGTGGGGTCTCCTATTACCAAGAGTTCATTACTTTTATGAAACATACTGCAAGATATTTGCTAGGACACCATGAGGCATGATCATAAATAATTAAAACTAGGGGACCCTCACCAAAGCAATCGAGCTAGTCCATTTATAAAAGCAGGTGCCTGGCTTTTCACTGGGCTTGTTCATACACAGATCTGCAGGAGAGGCTTTGGTAATTGGCCAGGAGGCTTCTCATCATTAGTTTGAATTAGAG
This sequence comes from Petaurus breviceps papuanus, assembly GCF_028583685.1. Taxonomy (NCBI): domain Eukaryota; kingdom Metazoa; phylum Chordata; class Mammalia; order Diprotodontia; family Petauridae; genus Petaurus; species Petaurus breviceps. The sequence goes on along the minus strand of NW_027185764.1, from coordinate 61,978,205 downwards.
AAGGATTTTGCCCTTTGTTTTTGTATCGCCAATAACACAGTGCTGGGATGGAAGGAAGAAGAGAGGAAAGGAGAACATGGGAGAAAAGAGGAGAGCAGAGAAGAGGATTTATTAAGGGCCTGCTATGTGCCTGGTGTTGCAAGTGCTAGGAATACAAATAAAAACAAACAAGACAATTCCTTCCCTCAAGTAACTTATACTCTAATGGGAGAAGACAATACATAAGGGGTGTTGGGAAGGAAGAGATATCAGCAAGAGGGCATGTGGGAGGAGACTTCAGGAAGCTTCATGGTAGTAGAAACATAGTCCTTGCCAAGATAAGGCATAAAGCTCACCAATAAGAGCCAGGGGACATGTGTGGTTATTGTGTAAGACCCAGAAGGGATCTCAGAGGTCACCTAGACCAACCCCCTCATTTTACACATAAGGCAACTGAGGCACAGTGAGGTCAAGTGATTCTGGACACAGTTTATGTTGCCTGCTGCTAACTCACAGTGGATTCTTGCTAACAAATAGACAGTCCAAGCTGGTACTACAGACACATTTTTTCAATTGTCCAGGTGAGGGTAAGATCTTATACCTGTGAACATAGAAATAGAAGAAAAGGGGAAAAAAGAACGAAATTTTCCTTGGTAGTTTGTCCTGTTATTGGTAAAGGACACAGAAATTTTCCTCTCATTTCTAAAATAAATGGGTCTCATTCAGCGTGTGAAGGAGCACGTTCTTTTCAATAGAATGACCCCTATTACAACACCAGCTTGTTGGCAGCTTGTTTCAAGGAGGAAAATGAGTTCTATTGAATAAATATGGCTTGTTTTCCCACATTATTGCTCAGTAATTATATATTTTTCTCTTATTTACATTTATTAGTGTGTGATGCCATCCTGCATGTTACCTGAAACCCAGCTGATCTAATTAAACCACCAATATTGTAGATTACCAGCTGTGATGAAAATGATGGCTTGAGTCTTTTTTGTGTATTTATTCTTTTGTGTAAGTTTATTTATTTATTTTTTAGCTAATGGTCTTTCCACTGTTTATCAAACACTTTAAACTTTTATGCCATCTTGGCATGGTTGACAGTTCTCTTTAAAAATAGATTTTTTAAGGTATGTGCAGCTATTTCAAAATGGCAATATGTAATCTGCAAGCTGCTGTGTACATTTTGGTTGCTAAGTGCAGTATTTAGCCCTGTTCTCCATGCAGTCAAGCATATCTTAACTCCCTGGATAATAATTGTTATTGGAATTTGCTGAAGAAATTTATGGCCCATATGATTACTTCCACAAAAGAAAACGATAGAAAGTAAATAGAAAGTCACGTGATTCTTAATTTAAGAAAGTTATAGTGGGTTCCTTTACCAAAGGTGATAAAAACACCTGTCCTTTTTGGAAGGGCAGGGATATTGGAGGGATGGGGAAGAGGGGGTGAATTGAGAGGCAGTGTGATGGCATGCAGATAGTCCTGGAGCATGATGGAATCCCAGATTTTCTACCTATATGAGTCAGGGGAGTCATTTAATTTCTAGGCCTTGGTTTTGTCATCTGTAAAATGAGCATCTTAGACCAAATGTTTGGCTTTTTTTTGCTTTTTGGAGAGCAATTGGGGTTAAGTGACTTGCCCAAAGTCACACAGCTAGTAATTGTGTCAAGTGTCTGAGGCCGCATTTGAACTCAGGTCCTCCTGACTCCAGGGCCAGTGCTCTATTCACTGCACCACCTAGCCACCCCATATGTTTGGCTTTCTCGCTCTAAAATCAGGAGTTCTTAACTTGGGGTCAGTAAACTTATTAAAAATATTTTTATAATTCTATTTCAATATAATTGATTTCCTTTGGAAGTTTATTTTATATATTTAACAACATTCTAAGAAGGGACCCATAGGTTTCACTAGACTCTGTATGTGAATGATATATCTAGTATCTTTCTCTCTCTCTCTCTCTCTCTCTCTCTCTCTCTCTCTCTCTCTCTCTCTCTCTCTCTCTCTTTCTCCCTTCCTTCTCCTCCTCATTCTTTTCTTTTTTATCTTCCCCTGTTCTTTCCTTCTTTCATTTCCTTCTTTCTTTTTTGCTTTCTCCCTCCCTTCCTTCTCTCCCTTCTTCCTTCCTTTCCTCCCTCCCTCCCTCCTTCCTTCTCTCTCTTTTTTTTTCTCTCTCTCCCCCTCCCCAAAATAATATTTAAACTCTCATATCTCTCTCTTCTCCCACCCCTTCTACCTCCTCTTCATACACTGTCTTCCATCATTAGAAAGTAAGCTTTTAGAAGACAAGGACTTTGGTCCTCATGTGTAATTGTATCCCCAGTGCTTGGAATATGTCTGGTACACAATACATATTTAATAAATATTGTGTGCCTGTGTGTGTATATATGTAGCCATCATCATGTCAACCTCCTTCTCTGCTCATAAACCTTCAATAATTCCCCATAGGATAAAATTCAGGCTTTCTTAACCTGGCATTCAAAATCTTCCATAGTCTGACTTGTACCTACCTTTCCTTCCAAATATGAACCATCTGCCCCAGGCAAGATGATCTATTCAGTGTTTTATAAGTACATCATACTCATTTCTACCTTTACACTTGGGTTCATTCCATTATCACTCATTTACTATGCACAACTTGTGCTAAATACTAGGGATATAGCCACAAAAATTCCCTGATTTGGGAAGCTAATGTTCTACTGGAGTGGGAGTGAATGTGTATACAGATAAGTAAGTACAACATATGAAGAAGACAAATCTAAAATAGTTTTTAGTGAGGGGGAGTACTGCCAACTAGAGAAATCAGGAAAGGGCTCCTGTTGGAGATTACATGAACAATTAATCAATCATTCAAACAATAAGCAGTTATAGTCTATAAGTCAGACTAGGCATTTTTATCTGTATCATCTCATTTGTAATTCATTCTACATTTTCTAGTATTTTCGTTATTTTTTCCCATTATCTTGCCTTCTCCATAAGACTGTGGGTGCCTAGAACAGAGGTGGTGAACTCTCAGCCCTCAAAACTCAAAGTGTGATCCAAACCAGATTAAAATGTTATTGGAAGATTTTTTAAATAAAAATACAACATAGATAATGTTAATTTGTGGTTTTCTAAGTCAATATGTGGCCTACAGAGATCTATTTCTATTTGAGTTTGACACTGCTGCCTAAAGGACCATATGCCACACATCTTTATTTCCTTGACAACACTTAGCCTGGGAACTTGCACATATGAGGTGCTTAATGAATGTTTGTTGATTGGTTGACTTTCTCTCTTCTCTCAAGATAATAATCAAGCATATTTTTGTCAAAATCCTGACTTCCTCCCTACATTAATACCCAGCCACCTCCATGTTAACTTTCATCAGTGCTTATAGAGGATTCATTTTCTTACCATATGTGTTCTTCTCTTTCTTTCCTTAGTCCCTGTGACATTCCTCCCCAGAGTACTGGAAAAAAAACTTAGAACTGTACAAGTATCCTCTATAATGAAAATTCTTGGAAAAGCACTGCCAAGGACTGTAATTAAGTCTTCCAAGTATTCTTGTTTGCCCAAGAATGAACTGTAGACTTTCAGAATTTTTTTTCTTTCAAATACATGTTTAAATATCCAGTCACTACCCTTCCATTTTGTCTGCTTTATGTGCCAAATCCAGATAGTTGGAAACATTGGGGTGACTGATTTTTCTTACTTTTCATATGGATGACTTGTTTCTTTTAGAGATATTAGAGTGTGGAAATATATGAAATTATATAATTGCCTAGTTTGGGTATGGTGATGGACCCTAACAAAATATTTGACTTCATTCTGTTTCTGGACATTAACTCTATTTTCTGTGACTGCAAGACATAATTTCCTATTTTGGAAATCTAGTCAACAAACATATCCATTAAGTGACCAAGGTATATGAGGACATTAGTACCCTAGCACATTGTGTCTTGCCTAAGGACTTACTAGAAATGAGCTTCTCTCAAAGCCGAGTTGATGAATGATTCAACGTCTTTACCAAAGGATAATCTTAATGAAGGTGTCTTTAATGTGGAAGAATGAGAAGACAAATGATATGCATTTAACAGTTATGCCTTTTCTGGCTCTACTTTTCTGTCTCCAGGTCCCCATCCCTGGGTAGTTTAAGCGTAGTGTATTTATCCTTAGTGATTGATCATTAAATAGTGCTGCCAAGAAGTATGTCTGATGGGCCCTGGACTATCTGGTGAAATCTCAAGGCACTCATGCAGGGTTTGTTCATCTCAGAGTTTCATTGTACTTCTGTAGCATTTGTTGGTCCAAGGCCTGTGACGGCAGTAACAGAACTGGTGACTTTTTATCCCCATCCTCTTTGTCATTGTCTCCGTCATCTTCTCTCTGTGTCGCTCTCTCTTTGTCTTTCTCTCTGTCTCTGTCTCTGGTGCTCCCCTCGCATGGCTGATGGATATGCAGAGTATGTGGGATGAAGTGAGTGGTACTGTCACTGAACTGATGGTGTTCAGTGACTCCTCGAGCTCTTGGCTGGTCTGTACTGCAGAAACCTGACACCCTGACCACTGAGGCATAAAAAACAGAGAATTGGAAGCCTCAGCCTGTCAGGCACTAGAGCGTCCCCCAGAGAGGCCTCTAGATGTGAGTGTGTGAGCGTGTGGTTGCATGGAGGGGGGCAAGCGGGGGACTGGTAGTAAGTGGGGCTGGCCAAAGACAGAAAAGAATTGGGAAATGAAATGTCTGTTCATTGCTATTCATTGGAGTACTGTTTATTGTTTTTTAAACCAGCATCTTTGACTGATTAGTGTGCACTGCAAAGCTGTGGATAATGCACAGTCATGTCATCGTGAGTTGGAAAGGAGATGAACAGAGACCAACATCTTCAAACTGAGCTTCTCAGAGAAGATTCTCTCTCTCTCTCTCTCTCTCTCTCTCTCTCTCTCTCTCTCTCTCTCTCTCTCTCTCTCTCTCTCTCTCTCTCTCTTTCTCTCTCTCTCTCTTCATATATCATCTATGTATTTATGTATCTTTGTATCTGCCTACCTCCTTATCTTTATCTGTATGTCTATCTACCTATGTATGTATATAGCTACATCCCTAGCTACCTCTCTTCTTTTTTTCTATGTATCTATTTATGTATGTATGTATGTGTGTATGCATGTATCTATCCATGTATCTACGTATCTATCTATCCACTTATCTCTCTTTGTATCTACCTACCTCCTTATCATTGTCTGTATGTCTATCCAGCTATGTATCTACATACCTATGTATCTATCTCTCTATCTACCCACCCATCTATCTTTGTATCTACTTACCTCCTTATCTGTGTCTGTATGTCTATCTAGCTATGTATTTATGTATTTACCTCCCTAGCTACCTCTCTTCTTTCTTTCTATGTAATGATTTATGTATAATGTATGTATCTATCCATCCATGTATCTATCTGTCTGTCTATCTATGTATCTATCTGTCTATGTATCTATGTATATCTATCTGTCTGTATCTATCTATCTATGTATCTATCTATCTGTCTGTCTGTCTATCTATCTATATCTATCTGTCTGTCTATGTATCTATCTGTCTATGTATGTATGTATCTACCTACCTGTCTGTCTGTCTATCTATCTATCTATAATCTATCTATCATCTATATATCTACATATCTACCCATTCCATTTTCCCTTATTTGCAAGGTTCAACCTAGGGAAGGGCTATTCTGAGTGAAAATTGGAAAGAAATAAAGCAGAACACATGAGCAATGGCATGTGGACTGGGCCTTGCAGTTCAAATGGTGAAAGGAATTTCTAAGGATCTGCAGAAATGACCCCTTTTTTCTCTTGGTTCTTCTGAAAAGATCAAGGCAAGATTAATTCAACAGGAACTTCTGAGGGCTATTTAACCCCTTTACACAGCAGAGCTATTCTAATTGGTTAATTCAGAAATGGTTGCTTTGGGTCAAATGTGGGGAAAGTGTTGGAGCTGGAGAAAGGGGGCCTCACTTTTTTATTACTGTGGGAAAGTCACTTAATCTCTCTAGACCTCAGTTTCCTCATCTATAAAACAAGAGTGTTTTTCTAGATTAGCTTCAAGATTCATTCCATCTTTAAATCTATGACCCATATATTGCGTGCTAAAGCTATGCAGATTGATGTCTTATCCTCCTGATATAATTATAAGCTCCAAGACTAGGTTCTCTGTCAACTAGACTTCATTTCCCCTAGAAACTAGAAGAATGCTATGAGTATATAGTAGGTGTATTACAGACAGTTTTTGAATATAGTATAGAAGAATCTTTTCAGTCAGTCAATAAGCATTTATTAAGCACCTACTGGGTGTCAAGATCTTTGCTAAGTACTGTAGATGCAAAAAGTCAAAAGGAACATCCCTGTCCTCAAGGAGTTCAAATCTAATGTTCAACCAGCCCTCCCTTCTTGTTGATTTTTCTGATTATAGAGTGTCCAGAATAACTTACTGAAACCAATGTTTTCTAGGAAGAGGCAGAGCTGTTAGCATGTCTTGAGGAAAGAAAGAAGCTAATTCCTTAGGCCTATGAAATGGATAAGATGAACTGTCCAGTCCATAATTGTCCCAAGGAATGGATCAGAGCTTTTTTTTTTTTTGGCTTGGACTCTTATTGGACCAATTGCCTCCAAATGTGGGTTACCTACTCCTTAGGTCAACTCTAATCTTATTCCGTACTGTACCAAAGTTCTAATGCTATTGAATTTGAGATAATGATGTCCACGTCCCATGATACTGGGAATGATGTGATTGCCTGGCATGTTGGTTGAATCTGATTGGTTGGATCACATCCTCTATGATTCCATTAACCAAAAGATCTTGTTAGCACCTGAGCTTATGAAATTGTGCCACATCTCCTATGTAATAGCTTTCTGAAAAACTAAAAATGTAACTAGCAGTTACTAGCAAGATACTTGCACTGGTGCCAATTGCAGTACACAAGGTAATTCACAATTCTTGGCAGTTTGCCACCAGTTTAGAGTTATAGGTTCTGGTTCTAGAATCACAAGGGTTTCAAGCTACTTTTCAGCAAGGAAAATCTTATTTCAGAATAAAATGGAGCTAGGACCCCCTTTCTTGATGTTACCCACTGATTCTACCATCACATATAGCCGTGGGACTCAGCTTAGAGAAGCTTAGGAGTAGAAAAAGAAAAGTTCTCATCCACCTCCTGCCCACCTGGTATATTCATAATCTTACCCCTTGCCCCACATTAGCTGGTCCAAAATGGACTCACTTTAATTCACAAACAATTCAAAAAGTGTTTAGGAAATTCACAAGAGATTCTAGACACCAGCATTGGATTATTCATTGGTGTCTTTAGAAGGTCCAGCAGGAAGGACTATCTTAGGGTGTGAAACTTTAGGGTTTTCACAGGTAAAGAAGTACAAAATCAGAACAGATGGATTATGGGAAGAATCGACCCATACTAGAAGAAACCTATAGGCCCATTATAGAGGAGTAAAGATAACCAGTGCAAAGGGACAGAAATAGGAAATGGAATATCATTTTGAGAAGGAGTAAGAAGCCTATGTGGTCTGAATCACAGTGTAAGTGAGGGGAGTAGTGTGCAGTAAGACTAGAAAGGTAATTTGTGATCAGACTGTGAAGGGATTTAAATGTAAAACAAGAAGTTATATTTGATATTTGAAGCAATAGGGAGCCATTGGAGTTTGTTGAGTAGAGGAGTAATCAGACCTGTGCTTTAACAAAAATCACCCTTTAATTTTAGCTATAAATCATAACTGAAGCCAGAGTTCTCTACATCTTAAACTCAGATTTGCTCTCCTATCCCTAGATCAGTTATGGTTATTTCACTATAAGTTCCTTCCTGGAAATCAATGTCTTTTGACATCATTCTTTGCATTCTACCTTACATGGCTGCCCCAATCACTCAACAGAGATTTCTCATCACTGATATTTTCTTATTCCTACTTCATACCATTCTAAACTCATGGGAACCCATCTTTTTCAGGCACAGAGGAAAGCTGAAAGCCTTGCTGCAGATGTGACCCCTTGATTCATTCATTTGTTGACAAGGCTCTCTGTTATTTCCCAAGGTCTTTGTATGGCAGGCATAGCTTAATCGCTGTCGGGGCAAGTTGTTTTCTACTGTAACTGTTAGTTTTTGCAGTTATTGTTATTTTATTCAAGTCATTAGAGAGGATTCCAACACCCTTATTTCTTTTAATTACTATTTGCTATAGAGCCCCATTCTTGTTTGCCTTATCTCTAATTGGACATGGACCTTATCCCCATTTCATTTCTTTTCCTTCCTCCATTCTCTTTCTTTTTGCTTCTGCCATCCACCATCTTTGGCTTCCTCTGCCTGGTCTACTTTCTTTAATTTGTTCCCTTTTTCCTTGCCTTCTATCAATTGTTTTCACTCCTTTTCAGTGATTTTGTTTCTACCCTTTTTAAAATTTTAATTCAGTCTTTTTTTCATGTTTTATTAAGTCATTTGCATTTTTATATATCATCACTACACACTAACCATCAATCCATAGTACCCTCCTTTATAACAAACAAATAGAAATCACCAGTTTCCGTGCCACATGGTATCAAACAGTTATACAAAACTATTCAATATCATGTCTACCATTGGTAGAGTGTTAAACATGGCAAAGTGGTCACGCAGGAGATAAAGCACCAAGACCTCGAGTCAGAAAAACCTGAGTTTAAATCTGCCCTAAGATGTGTGACCTCAGGCAAATCACCTAACCTCCATTTAGCCCATCTGAAAAATCAGGGATCATAGAAGCATCTACCTCAGGGTTGTGAGAATCAAATGAGATCATGTGTGTAAAGTGCTTAGCACAGTGTCTGGCAAACAGTGGGCACTATATAAAGCTAGTTACTGTTATTATTTTGGCTCCACAGCCTACCACCACTATATGTTTCAACACGATCCTCTAGATGGACAGTTAATTTTTAAAAATAAGATGAGCAGAACTTTTTTTAAACAGAATTTTGAAAATTAACCTTACAATACTTGGTTTAATCACACCAGCAGAGGGAAGAAATGCAATCCTCCATCATCTCATTCCTACTGAGGATTAAGAAAGCCACCATGCTAAAGTTGAGCAATAATTGTTATTTAAAGAACAATCAGAAGGATTTGCTTCACTTTGGAGCAGTTCAGAAAAAATGTTACCTCCCTTATTCTATTTCTATGAAAAATTGATAAAATGACAAAAGCCAGTGTAACCAAAAGTTCCAATTCCCTAAACACTAAAGGTTTACCAAGCAGTCTAAAATGACTGACTCTGTCTCTCCAACAAAGTGGCTAGAATAATGCCTCTGTGTCTCATATAATTTTAGATTTCAGTATTATTTTTGTGGCTCAGTTGTTTCAGTTGTGTCTGACCCCTTTCAGGTTTTTCTTGGCAAAGACCCTGGAGTGGTTTGCCATTTCCTTTTACAGGTCACTTTACAGATGAGGAAACTGAGGCAAATAGGGATAAGTAACTTGCCATGGGTCATACAACTAATAAGTAAGTGTCTGAGGCCAGATTTGAACTCAGAAAGATGTCTTCATGACTTCAGACCCAGTAACCTATCCCTGTGCCACCTAGCTGCCCAGATTTCAGTGATGTTGTGGTTCAGTCATTTTTCAGTAGTGTTCAACTCTTTGTGACTCTATTTGGGGTTTCTTGGCAAATATGCTAGAGTGCTTTGCCATTTCCTTCTGCAACTCATTTTACAGATAAGTAAACAGAGACAAACAGAGTTAAGTGACTTGCTCAGGGTCACACAGCTAGTAAGTGTCTGAGGTAAAATTTGAACTCAGGTCTTCCTGACTTCAAGCCCAGCTCTCTATACACTGCGGCACCTTGCTGCACATTTCCATAAATGTATTTAAATAAACATTAATCTGCAAAGCTAAAACGTTGAATTAGGTCAGTGGTGTCAAACTCAAATAGAAATCTCTCCCTTTGGGCTGCATATCAACTTAGAAAACCACAAACTAACATTACCTATGTTGCTGTGTATTTCTATTTGTTTTTAAAAACATTCCCCAATTTCATTTTAATTTGGCTTGGCTGCACTAGGGACTGTCATTAGAGCTTGAATGGGCATGGGCAAGTTTGATGCCTCTGGATTAGATCACCTTTTTGCCCTCTTTCAGATCTAAATTTCTGATCTTAAAATGGGAAAAATAATTCTCTGCTGATTAAAACAAAAGGCTGTTGTAATAATGAAAGTGAAAGTCATTTGTGTTACTCTCAAGTGAGGATTGGGGCAGCTAGTTGGGACAGTGGATAGAGTGCTGGCCTGGAGTTAGGAAGACTCATCTTCCTGAGTTCAAAATTGTCGCCAAATACTTATTAGCTGTGTGACATTGGGCAAGTCATTTAACACTGTTTGCCTCAGTTTCCTTACCTATAAAATGAACTGGAGAAGGAAATGGCTAACCACGTTAGTATCTTTGCCAAGAAAACCCTCTATGGGGTCACAAAGAGTCAGATATGATTAAAAAATGGCCGAAACAACAACAGCAAAAAGTGGCTTAGTGGATAGAGCATTGGATTCAGAGTTACTAAGACTTGGATTTAAATGCTGACCCTGAATGAGTCATTTCACGAAGTTTCTGAGCCTGAAATTCCCTCATCTGTAAAACAAGGGAGTTGGGATATGGGGCCTATAAGACCCTTTCTGTAGCCTTTCCAACTGTCATCCTGTGATCCTGTAAGTCAGCTAATGTCTCTGGGCCTCAGTTTCTCTGCAAAGTGAAGAGGTTGGCCTGGATTACTTCTACAGTGTTTCCAGCTCTAAATCTGTGCTTCTAGATCTGTGCTTCAATGGATGATTTGTGGCGACCCAACAAAAGTCATCATTGAAGAATAGTCTTTCTGGTGATGAGCCTTTCCTCACTTAGCTAGTTGACTCACAGATCAGAGACCCCAGAGCTCTTCTTAGGGCCCACATGCCAATCCTTTCTGGGTTGGTAAGATCCAATAAAGCCTGCTTTCTGTTAGTATAGCCTTCAAGGTCACCCAGGGTCACCTCCAAGTTACAGAGAAGCACCAGAGCTGGACTTGAGTGGAATAATTTAATTTATTAAAGTAATTTAAATTCTCAGTTCATGTTGTTGACTAAATATGACTTCAAATCAGAATTCAGAATTTGTCTATGTTGATTTTGTTCCAAAACGTAACTGTGCTTTTTTATTAATTAATGGTTTTCTCCCCTCTTTTCTGCTTTTCCTTCCTCTCCTCTCCCCAAACCCCAATCCTTTCTTTTCCTCATTAAATATAGGGAGTGAGTTTTCTGGAAGCCCTTATAGCCACCCACAGTATTCAACATACAATGATTCCTGGAGATTTCCCAACCCTGGACTGCTAGGTGAGTATTGCCTAACAACTTTGACTTCCTGTTGTGCCACAGGCCTGTCCCCTTCTACATCCATACCATTCTCTTCTGTGCATTATGTTAACTTTCAATGCTCTCTATAAATACACTTCTAAAATAAGAAAAACCATTTCCTCCAGTCAATGGTCTTAAAAATTATCCCATAATCTATAGTGGACAATATAATAATGATCGGTCAACTGTGAGGAGTCACCTAATATTCCAGAATACAAAGGAATAGTCATATACTACCTGAGGGGGAGCTTCAAGTAGGGGCAAGAGAATCTGGACTGGTTTTTCACTCCTAAACAAACTCTGTGTGTCCCAATCCTGGTCATTTGCCTTCAGTAGTAATCATGTGCCCCAACTCCACCCATCATTATGATATACCTTTTATAGCACCTTCAGGCCTTACTTGCAATAACCCTAAGAAATAGGTAGTCAAACTAACTTTATCCTCATTTTACAGATGAGAAAATTAAGGCTTAGGAAGGTTGTGAATTGTCCAGAATCACATAGCTAGGAAAAGTCAGATTCAAATTCAAGTACCCTCTAGTGAGCACTGTTTCTAATGTACCAAACTGCTTCTGTGTTCATGTGCCCCAAGGGTGTCCATTCCCTCCTTCCTC
>NW_027185764.1:61899860-61966229 GCF_028583685.1 Petaurus breviceps papuanus | reverse complement strand
GGGCCATTATGGGGTAGAGGAAAAATAGAAGAAATGGAGAGGAGGAAAATAGGAGATGAGGATGAGAGGGAAAGGCAGAAGGGACAGTGTAGCATGGTTTGTACTTCCTCAAAAGTGATGAAAGGATCTCCTGCTCTCAAAGGTAGCATCATTTCTCTTCCCCCCCCCCACCCTCTCATTCCCACTGAATTAACAAGTATTGACAAAGAGATGGAGAAGGACCAATGAGACTATCTCTTATAATAGTTACCATAAACATTATAACATTTGGTCTAGATCTGTCTGACTCCCAGAGATCAGGGAACCCCATGGAGGATGGCAAAATATTAGAGATAACATGTCAGTGTTATCAGTTCTAGAGAGGTCTGAATAGGTCCCAGTATGGTTACTTAACAATGGTCCTTAGAATGCTGATGAATCATTTATTCCATGAAGGAAGTAAGGAGATAAAATTATCCTTTTTCTCCAAGGTCTCATTTAGAAGTAAATTTCTCCCAATGGTTAGAGCTCTTCTAAAGTCCCTCACGGTCTAGCCAGAGGTGTCAAACTGGTGGCCTGTGGGCCATATGTGGCAGTGACACTTTTTAGTGTGCCAGAATCAGGTTAAAATGTAAATGGGAATGGAGTAATTAAAACTATAATGCAACATAGGTGATGTTAATTTGTGGTTTTCTAAGTCAAATACACAAGAGCCAAAATCTGTTTCTATTTGAGTCTGATACCTCTGGTCTAGACCTGTGCATCCAGGGACAACACAGTGGTGAGTGAATGCCTTGGAGTTGGGTAATAAACCTGTGGTCTTCCCTGTATGGAAAACCAGCAGCCATTGGCTATATATGGTAGGTCAGCCCTATCCAATGAATATCAAAGTTAGGCTTCTTCCTATCAAATAAGTACAGCCATTTAGGTTTTTCATTTAAATAATGGTGATGATGATGATGGCAATAACATTAATCCAATAAAACTCAAATGAGAAAAAAGTTAATTTCCTGGACACATAATTACTTTATTATTGAAAACAGTAGTATCACCAGGGATTCAAAGCAAAGACACTCTGAGGGGACTGATATTCAACTTAAGATCATTCTTTTCCACATCAGTTGTTTGTGACTGAAGCCAGAAGCAGATTGTTCTCTCTATATAATGTTACTCTCTTTGCCTTCCAATGCTATCTCACTAGGCTCCAATTTATGCAGGTTTTTAATGCTGATCCCACCATAGACATGATATAAAGGATAAATATAATCATTTTAACCACTGATGTATTACCATCATCTTCATCATCATTATTTAATTATTGAACACAAAAAATAAGATTTTGTTGGGTATCTTACATAGATGAGATAAGAAATTAACTGTCACGAAATATAGAGCTTTAGCACTTAAGTTTTAGAGAAGACAAGGCAATTACTATATGTGAATTTTTTTATTTGTCTTTAAAATTTGTTTTGATTATTTGTTTGAAATGAAATGATCTCCAAGCAACTGGACCAGCAGATTTGACTGATCGTGATTCTTTCCCTTAAACAAACCACTTTGCAACTAGTAAGCCATTCAACCATTTTAATTTTCTACATTGGAATCACCTTCCCAGGGAGCTGGAGTTAAGGGTCTATAAGCAGTCATTCCATAAACTATCCTGTTTTTAGGGATGAATGGGGCAAAGAACTGGTTGGTTTGATGACTTTAACTGAAAATTATCTACCCAATCCAGAGCTCCATAAGGAAATTACACTTTAGGCAAAATGCTGTATCTTTTCCCCATATATTGTTGTATATAGTCCTGGTCAGATTTAACCATATGGATAGCTCTGGCTAAAATCATTCCAGATTTCTTAGGATTTAGACTATCTACTCTAACCTTCCTCATTTTACAGATGAAGAAACTGAATCCAAGAGAGGCTAAGTGATTTGCCAAAGGTCATACATAGAATAGATGGCAGAAACCAGATTTGAACCTGGGTCCTCTGATTTTAAATCCAGAGTCCTCTCCACTGTAATATAGTACCTAAGGGTATTCATTCTGATCATAGTCCATTTGTGTTTCCAGTTATGTCCAGACTCCTTCTGGAATATTGTGCCTAATTTTGGACAGGTTATATCTGCAGTATTGCATTTCAACCACTTTTGGAGTATTATGTCAAATTCCAGCCCAATTATTGTTAGGATTATGGTATCCATTTCATCTAGTTCCATTTAATTTAATAAGTATTTATCAAGTACCAACTAGGTGTCAGAGAAGAAGGGAATAAATATTTATATAATGCCTACTATATGCCAGGTACTGTGCTAAGTGCTTTTTATAAAAATTAACTCATTTGATCTTGAAAATAACCCTGTGAGATAGGTTCTGTAATTATCCCCATTTTACCGATGAGGAAACTGAGACAGAGGTTAAGTGACTTGCCCAGGGTCACACAGCTAATTAGTGTCTGAGGTCAGATTTAAATGTAGGTCTTCCTGACTTCAGGCCCAATGCCTTAACCCCTGTACCACCAGTTCCCTCCATAATGTGCTAGGTCCTGGAAATACAAAAACAAAATAGTCCTTACACTCAAGGAACTGGCTATGAGCCATTTTTATTCTGCCTTCTCCAGGCCAAAGATCATCTCATTCCACCGACCCTGAAGTGAAATCCTATACTTCTCTGATCCTCCTCTTTTATCCAGTTTTGCTTAAACAAACTATCTGTTTGGGGTGGCTAGGTGGTGCAGTGAATAGAGCACCAGCCTTGGAGTCAGGAGGACCTGAGTTCAAATACAGCCTCAGACACTTAACACAAAAACTAGCTGTGTAACCTTGGGCAAGTCACTTAACCCCAATTGCCCTCCAAAAAACAAAACAATCTGTTTGTTTAGCTTTTCTTGCCAGCCTCAGCTTAAATTTGAATATTTAGCACTTCTGACATCTTTTATAGAACCACACCATATTCTTGTACCTGACCATGCTTCTATTTTCAGTACATAATTTTTTTTAAAATTTTGTCTAAGTTGGCTTAAGTTGTCCTATGCATCCTTATTGGTCTCTTTAGATCTCTTCTCATTCTTTTTCCTCCTCCAAGTCATTTTCCTTTGTGACTACAGAATTTCATTCATGAGGGCAACCCATCCCTATTGGGTTGACTTCCTCTCTAGTGTTTTAGTTCATAGAAGTTGTCCTATCTCTTAATTAGTCAATCGGGTTTTAAGATTTTTCATAGAATCAAAGAGATTTCAAGATCTCTCCTAAATTTTAGGGTACGTGTTACATTAGGCATTGCTTTCTTTTCCTTCTCTTTCCCAGAATTCTAATGCAAGGTAGCTATGTGTCTCTCAAGGTTGTCATCATTTTAATGCCAGGAACAAATTTTTTCCTATTGATGAAAATAAGATTAAAATTGAAGTTCCCCTCATTGATTTCATACTTTTTGAATAATGAAATCATCTTAAAGGCAAAGCAAAATAATTTGTTATTAATTATTATTTATTTTATTTATATTTATTATATTATATTTATTTTAATTTATAAAAATGAATTATTATTAATTACAATTTGTTATTAATTAATATCCCTAAAGATAAAGATTTTGTAAAGTAGTTACTCAGCTTGGGGCAGAGAGGAGACATCCAGAAGATATCTTGATAATTGAAGAACCTACTGCTATTATGTTATATCTCCATGACAAGTTTGTGGTCTATTTCTCAAACTCTTTATCTATTTCCTCTTTTTGAAAAAAATTAATTTAGTATTTTTAATTAAGAAACATTTCTTTTTCTTTCCCTCCCACCTACTCCCTCTACACACTGGTAAAACAAAACAAAACAAATCCTATAAAACAAATAAGCATTGTGAAACAAAACAAATTTTCATATTGGCCATATGCAAAAATATATGTCTCATTCTGCATAATTTAGTCTACTCCCTCTCTATCAAGTGGTATGTAACACTCTTTATCATTAGTCCTCTAGAATCATGGCTAGTCATTACATTGATAAGAGTCCCTATATATTTCAAAGTTGTTATGTTTAAAATGTTACTATTATATAAATATTTACTTGATTCTGCTTGCTTCACTTTGTATCAGTTCTTATAGGTCTTTCTGGTTTTCTCTGAGATGGTGCTCATCATTGTTTCTTATGGCACAATAGAAATCCATTAAATTCACATGTTCAGTTATTCTCTAACTGATAAGTACCCCATATATTTTCTCTTTCTGCTTTTCTGTTCCATAAAAAACTATAGTGGCAATAGCCATTCCATTTTTTACCCTTTTGATCACCACTCAAATGCTATCCACTGTGCCTATCCCACTCTGTAGATACAGGACTTCTCCATGAATACATGAAATACAATACCACTTAATATACAATGCTATTCTCCCTCTTATTCTTTTTCAATGACAAATGCACTTAAAGAGTCATATTCCCATCAGAAGAAGTGCATTAAGTCTCAGTAAGTATGGCACAGTAAAGTTAAGTAACTTTAAGTTATTTTAACAGTAAGGTTAAAATGTGCTCATAAGTAGGACCAAATGGTAGAAGACTTTGGGATCTAACCTGTGAAATGTGCACTTTATCCTTAAGATAAAAACAATTCGGTTTTCTGAAAAGGCCACGCAGAAGCAAAGCTCCTGTGCTCAAGGGAGGGTTCATCATTTGAGGTTTTCTCAAGTTCAAAATTCTCCAGCCTTAAAGAACTTATTTATAAGCCTTTTTGCACAGTGCTGGCACATTGGTAGGTGATTAATAAATGCATATTCCCTCCTTTAGTGAAATGAAACATATATTTCTTTTAAAACTAAGAAATAGGGGCGGCTAGGTGGTACAGTGAATAGAGCACCGGCCCTGGAATCAGGAGGACCTGAGTTCAAATCTGTCCTCAGACACTTAACACCAAAATACTAGCTGTGTGACCTTGGACAAGTCACTTAACTTTAATTGCCCTACTTTCCCCCTCCAAAAAAAAAAGAGAAAAAACGAAGAAATGCAAACCCAGGGAACTCTTTTGTTGACTTTTGAAATCAGGAAATTTTTTTTTGCCTTTTTGGAGGGAGGAAGGCAGGGCAAATGAGTATAAATGACTTGCCCAAGGTCATACAGTAAGTAAGTGTTAAGTGTCTGAGCTCAAATTTGAACTCAGGTCCTCCTGATTCCAGGGCTGATGCACTAATCACTGTACCACCTAGATGCCCCTAAATCAGAAAATTTTTACCTAGGGTATATATCTCTGAGTTCTGTGGCAGCTGAAGTACATATCCTCCTCACTTCTCACTTCTGGCTTTAATAGGTCATATTTTCAAGTTTGTACAGATGAGACACCCCACCGCTCTATGTTCTCAAGAGCCCCAATATAACAGAAGTTCTTATGCTTTGAACATCATGTGTAGACTTTGGAGGAGTCTCTTTGATAACGCTGGACCCCAATAGACAGCAAACATCAGTATTCTCATAGTAACATATCCCTGACCTCTCCCCATGCCTAAGACATCTACAGATAGTCATAGGTCATGGCTATGGCAGCATGGCTCAGTGGATGGAGTCTTGAAGTCAGGAAGAACTGGGTCCTAATCCTACCTCTGTCACATACTGGCTGTGTGGCCCTAAGCAAGTCTCTTAATTTCTTAGTGCTCTAGGCAACTCTCTGAGATGATGTTACAAAGAAAGTGCCTACCTGCATAGAGAGAGGAAGTTTCCTCACCTGGGAGTTCCTTAATACCAATGAAGCCACAGATTTAGTCCCTATGCTTATCAATATGGTGCTTTATTGAAGACATTCTATAAGGTATTTCAGAGTCAGAGATATGGACTTGACACCGGAAAATCTGGATTTGAATCCCCCCTCAGATACTACTAACTATAACTTTAGACAAATTACTTAACCTCATCTACAAAATGGAGTTAATGAAAGCATCTGTCTCCTAATATTGTTGAAAATAGAATATTTGTAAAATGCTCTGTAAAGTGTTATATAAATTTTCATTAGGCAGCTAGATGGCCCAGTGGATAGAGTGCTGGGTCCAGAGTCAGGAAGACCGGAGATCAAATCCAGCCCCAGAGCTGACTGTGTGACTCTCACCAAGTCACTTAACTTTTATCTGCCTCACTTTCCCTCTATTTAAAATGTAAATAATAATACCATTACCTGCCAGGGTTGGAGCAAGGATAAAATGAGAAAATATTCCTAAAATACTTCACAAACCTTGAAGCATTGTATAAATGCTAATTACTATGGACATACCTTCAGATTGCAAAAACCAGTTCCCTTTCCAAGTTCCCCTGTTGCTTGTCAGCAAGCTAAACAATTCACCTTTTATCTAATAGAATGTAAACTACTTGAGGCTAGGACTATTTCCTCGATATAGTGATAGGGGTCTTCATATGCCGATCTATGACAATGCCTGGCCCAGATTAGAAACTTAATAAATGCGTGTCAAATTGAATTGGATTGAGCTGAATATCCTGAATCTGATGGCTTACTTTCCAAGTGACCTTGGGCAAGTCATTTAACCTTGTGAGATCTCAGTTTTCTCATTCAGTAATATGAGAGAATTGGATGAGGTGCCCTCTGAGATCCCTTTTAGTTCTTGAACTATGATTCTGCCATTTATTATCCTATGAGCTTATGACTTTGCCTTGCTGCTCCCTGGGTAGTGAGGGTTAGCCCACAGAAAATTGCATTGCCTATCTGGGAAAAAGAAAAAAAAAGAAGATTCTGGAAGCTAGGAAAAGAACTGGTGGCTTAATACTGGTTGGCATGCCCAAAATACAAAAGCTGTTGGGATTTGTTCCAAAAAGACCCACACTCACTATGGAAGGAGGTTAGTTCACTCTGCTCCCAATTTCATTGGCCTGACCGCTTACGGCCGACTTAACCCAAACATGCTAAAAGTGGATAATAGTAACACCTTCTAATGAAGAAAAATGATTCAATTTCATGCTGGTTTGTTGTAATAACTTCTTTACCATTTCCCCTCATTACTCTCCACTCGATGCTGATCACGGCAGATTTTGTTTGATGCCCTGTGCCCACTTCTGAACTTAGGTGATTTGTGTACCTTGTGAAATGTAAGTGAGTCTGACAGGATTCCCTTTCAGACACACCTGAGCTATCTAGCTGTTGTTACAGGAGACAGGGTCATGAGATTGACAATATTGGCACGGGTTTCATACTAGGTGAAAGGGTTTGGAACCAGTCAATTAGGATTAGAATCAGCTCTTCTGTGGGCTTCTATAAAAGGATTAGAGAACAAGTGTGAGCCAGAAATGACTGTGTCAAGGAATAAATTGATGATAATATGAATTAGAAAGAAAAAAATGACAGAAGAAAGGACAAGTTTATTTTAGATGGGAGTATAATGGTGGAGAGAAAGATCGAATGTGTTATGATGTGATGTTTTCATTTTTCACGTTAAATAATAGGCTTTTTAAAAAATTTTCACCACAGAAATGTGAATTAGAAAAAAAAAAACTCCAGCACTTTAGATTATATGGTTGCTAGCCAGATTCTGAGACATTAGGATTTGATGGTTGAAAGGTATAAGAGGTGAGGCTTGCAAGAAATGGAAGAGGAGGAAGGAGGGAGAAGATTAAATCAGAAGGGTTCTGTGTAGGTTCACTTTGATTTTCTTTTTCTTTTTAATTAATCTAATTTTTTCATTTAGTAAAATTGTTTCTTTTTTCCTCCCATCCCACTAGTACAATAAAGACAAAACCCTTGTAACATATGCATAGTCAAGCAAAAACAAAAAGCCACATTGTTCACATCTTATAAAATCTATTTCTCAATCTGTACCCTGAATTTACTGTCTCTCTGTCAGGAGGTGGGTGGTGAGCTTCCCCATGAGTCCCCTGGGATCATGGTTGGTCATTGAATTAATCAGAATTCTTAGGTCATTTCATGATATTTGTCTTCATAGCACTGTTGGTATTTTGTAAATTGTTCTCCTAATTCTGCTCTCTTCATTACTCATCAGTTTCTAGATTTCATGAAGCCATATCTCTCTCTCTCTCTCTCTCTCTCTCTCTCTCTCTCTCTCTCTCTTGCTTTTTGGAGGGGGGAAGGCAGGGCAATTGGGGTTAAGTGACTTACCCAAGGTCACATGGCTAGTAAGTGTTAAGTGTCTGAGTCTGGATTCGAACTCAGGTCCTCCTGACTCCAGAGCTGGTGCTCTATTCACTGCACCACCTAGCCACCCCCGCAACCATCTTTTAAAGGCAACTGGGTGGCGGAGTAGATAAAGCGCTGACCCTGGAGTCAGGAAGAACCCGGTTCAAACCCTGCCTCAGATACCAATAGTGTGACCCTGGGCAATTACTTAACCTCTGCCTGTCTTCCTTTCTTCAGCTGTAAAAGGGGATAATGATAGCACACATTTCCCCAGTAGTGAAAATCAAGTGAGTTATTTGTAAAGCGGTTAGCACACAGTGGGTCCTTAATAAATGCTTGTTTCCTGTCTTCTTTCATCATTTGTAATGGAATACTTTGTCCTTCTTTGGTGTCTGAGTGTCATTTGCTTTTTCATTCAGAACAATATTGAAGTCCCTACTTTTTTTTTTTCACTTGGAATCCTTATTATGCTTTCTTTTGTTGTTTAAATCTTCATCCCCTTCATAGAGGTTTGAGGCAATCTGGCTAGTGGATAGAATGGACTCCTAGGAGTCAGGAGGTCGTGGGTTTAAATTCTACCTCTTTCATTTAATAGCCACACTACCTGGGCAAATCATTCATCTACTTCCATCCTCAGTTTCCCCATCTGTAAAATAGATATAACAATACCTGTAGTACATACTTCATAGAATTGTTGTGAAACTCACACGAGGCAATGTATACAGAGCACTTGGCCAACCTTAAAGCATCATACTGATGTTGTCTATTATGTGGCTGAATCACAGAATCATAGATTCAGATATGGGAAGGACTTTAGGGCATATCTGGCTCAACTCTCATTCTACTCCTTATGAAACTGATGCCAAGAGGGGCAGCTAGGTGGTGCAGTGAATAGAGTACCAGCCCTGGAGTCAGGAGGACCTGAGTTCAAATTCAAACTCAGACACTTAACACAAAATTATCTGTGTGACCTTGGGCAAGTCACAACCCCCAAAAAGCAAAAAAAAAGAAACTGATGCCAAGAGAAATAAGGTGACTTGCCTAATGTCACCCATTTAGTAATTGGCAGAGCCAGGATTTGAAGCCAGGCCTTCTAACTCCAAAGCCAGTGTTGTTTTTGCTATCCCATGTCCCCTCCCATTCCACCTGCCCGTTGTGTTTTAGTGTAATCTCCCAATATGGGCACATGGGCACCTCTTAGTTATTGCTAGATGGTGATGGTGGTGGTGATGCTATCATTAAAAAATGAAGGCATCTATAGGAGGGTAAAAACATTAGTCATCTCTGAGCTGGGATATTGGAACAGGGTTAAAATGATTGAAGGAGGTCACTAGGAAATGTCAGTCTCCAAGGTTGTGTTTACAACATCTACACTCAGTTGAAACGAAAAAAAAAAAAGAATCTCAGGAGTAGATGGGATTAGAATCCATGCAGAGTCTCCATTCTGTTATCACCCTGCCTTGTGAACATCCCTGATGGGTAATGAGATAATAGTCAGACTGCACAGCATATTAGCTCCCTCTCTTCCTGTTAAAGTTCAGTGTTCTAGCCTGTGAAATTTGTCTTTAATTTTGATTTATCTATAGCATTTTTACCCAAAGGGTGCATGTGTATGTGAGTGTGTGTGTGTGTGTTGGGGGTTGAGACTAGAAGATTGAACCTAAGGGGGCTATAGGCCAACCTTAAAGGATGTGTGATTAACCAATCAGAGGGTAGGAATTTAGGTTTCACTAAATAAATTAAATTAAATAAATAAAATTAATAAACTGACTAAAATAGGCAGTTGGATGGTTTGTCTCCAACACAACCATATCCACTTATATCTCCCAACATTTCCCATTTCTGATTGGGCAGTGGTACTCATAGTAGCAGCTCTCCAAGTACTATTGAGAAAACCCCGCTGGCCTTTCTTCACCCAACCTGCATATGTTCTCTCCCCCAAATCACCTCATGGCCATCGCAGATGCCCCTCAGTGTATGGGCTCTGAGTGACACCCTCACCTTCTCATTTTGGTTGGGAGAGAGTGAGTCTTACACAATGAGAAGGTATCATTGGACTGTGGTTTGCACAGCAGATTTCATTACATTATCTTCCCCCCAAAATCCATCCCTTTAACAAACTTCCCTGTTTCTGGTGAAGGTACCACCATCTTAGTCAGCCATATTCATACCTATGTTTTCATCATTGATCCTTACTCTCCCTTCACATACTCAATCAGCTGCCAAATCTTGTTTCTACTTCCATGATGCTTCATACTTATTCCCTTCCTCTAATTACATCAATACTGCCCTTGTTCAGGCCCTTATCACTTCTTAGCTGAACTATTATAATAGCCTTTTTTTGGTGGGGGGAAGGCAAAGTTAAGTGACTTGCCCAGGGTCACACAGCTGCTAAGTGTCTGAGGCTGGATTTGAACTCAGGTTCTCTTGACTCCAGGGCTGGCAATAGCCTTTTAACTTTTCTGCCTCAAATGTCTACTTATGCCATTTCATCCTCCACTTAGCTGACAAAGTAATTTGTGTAAAGTGCAGGTCTGATCATGTCACTTCACTACCCAATAAACTTGAGTATCTCCTTATAAATACTAGGATCAAATATTAGTCCTTTTTATCTTATTTTTAAATTTCTATGTTTTGTATAAGTTTTATATTACTGGCATAGCAGTACACTCTGCTCTTAATTAAGTTTATAAATTTTTAAATTAAATATATGTTTAATTTATAAATGAGGAAATATACATTTATTGGGGTTGGAGTTAAATATTTAAAATGATATTTTATTGATGGAGTATGTAATCAAAAAATTGTGGAGACCACTGGTCTGTAGTACAAACTGACTACATGTAGGATTTTTAATTTATTCTCATCACCAAATTACATTTGACCTACTAATCTAGCCTGCTGAGATGTTTTTAGATCTAGATTCTGTCACCTAAAATACTGACTATCATTTCTAGATTTTTGTAAGAGTTGCAGATTTTATAATCATATCATGTATGCTTTTATATAAGTCACTGATTTTTTTTTAAATGGTGACTAGAATAAGACAAAGGGCAGAGTCCTGTGGCCTTGTAATAGAACCTCCCCAGAGGCTGACACTGATCCACCAATCAATACTTGGGCTTTGCTCTTTCAAACAACTAGTTCCAATCTTTCAGTGGTATCAATCTTTGTTAGGAGAAATTCACTCAACATCTCTCCACCATTCAAAAGTATATCATGTAAAACCAAAATAAAATTTGGGTAGTTCTATTTCTTCTTTCTCTTTGCTATCTAGTGACATCCATTCTTTAATTTTCTTATCCCTGACATAGACTGAAAATTCCTTTTTCTTGTCCTTCATAAATCATACAGCATGCCTTGTTTGGGGCTTGAGCATTTTTAACATTTTTCTTACACAGAGCTGTAACTAAGGTGGAGTGACTGGAGCTTTTACCAGCGTGCTGAAGTTTATAGGTCATTGACATTACTTATACTCCTTCTGAAGCATAGAAACCAATTGTGTTTAGTTTATAGCCAACAAAAATAATTAGTTGAAACTGGAAGCCCCCAGATAAAAGAATTCTTCCTTTTGGAAGTCAAACTCTAGGTGACCTTTACAACAAACTGGTCCCACCCTCTCTTTCTCCTTATCTGTTCTGGACATTAACCTCCCTAGTAGTGGCCTCATGGTGTCTGATGGTCTCTGTGTCTTCCCCATGAAGTCTTGTATCTCTGTTTCTCCTCCACTCAGTCAAATTTGTGTTTAACAGTTAATAAAAAGTCATAATTTCTGCCCCTTGCTCTAGATACATTTTGCAGTTTGTCCTGGGTGCCAAAATTGCTAGGACCAACTCTGTTCTTATATGACCATGACATCCCTTTCCATTTGTCTTCAACTCCCTACCTCTGCTTCTGTCTCTTTGTTGGTTGATGAATTGCCTCCGCTTCTATGTCCATCTCTTTAAACACCTTCACCCTTTCTTTTTCACCAGAATTGTCTGTTTGTATATACAGAATTTTATCCATGCACACATTGTATCTCCTTAGTAGGATGTAAGGTCCTTGACAGCAGGATTGTTTAATTTGAGTCTTTGACTTCCTTCTACCTAGCCTAGGCCCCTGAACATAGTAGGCACTTGAAAATGTTTGTTGAATTGATTTTAATATTTTCCTTGAGAGTACCCCCATCCCTCATGAACTTGAACTAGAATGTTAGACAGTGACATCCTTTTATTGCACTGAAATCTAGGATGTGTCAGACTACTGTACACCAGGGGTCCCTTCCTTCTCTATCACAAGCTCTGAGATCACTTGGGTCACTTCTTCCCACAGTTCCTGTCATTTCCACTTTTGCAATTATTTCTTCTTTTCTGGTCAGAATCAGACCTAGAAAAACATCTGTTTTTGTTGCTTCATCTGTCTTTAAAAGACAAAGGTGCCTGTCTATGGTCTCCTCTCTCTGTGTCTCTGTCTCTGTCTCTCTCAATAAATAGATGTATGTACAAATATACACATTTATATTTATATATTATATATATGTCACCCATTCATCCATGCATTCATTTAATAAGGATGTAGGATTTACAGCTGGATGGGACATTAGAGGTTACCTAGTTCAACCATCTCATTTTACAGGTGAGGAAACTGAGGCCAAGTGACTTACCCAGGGTCACACAAGTTAGTAAGTGACAGATCTGGAAGTTGAACCAAAGTCCTCAGACTCTAAACACACTATGCTACACACTCCCAGTTGCCATGTTCCTTAAGCCAAACAAATGAGATTTACCTTTGATATTTTATTCAGCATAGAAAATTTTCACTTGAAACCCAGATCACTATATCCATTTACAGATAGTGCAAATCCTTTATTGTTGTCATCACTATTTTCATGATCATTATCATCAGGTGATAAAGGTAGTTTCTTGTCTAATATTATAGTAGAGAGAAAGAGAAAAGCACCCCGAGATGCCTTAGGCCTCTTGGATTGGATTGACCTTTTGGGCTGTACAGAAAGAGAGGTTTATGGAATTATTATTATCATTTTAATGCTTTACACTATGCTTTTGCACATAGCAGGTGTGAAATAAAGCTGATTGAGTTAGTACCTCCAAATGATAATGACAATTGAAAAAAATTTCTGTAATCATTCAAATCCAATATTGATAGCCCAAATAAAACCAAGCTGGTTTATGGGTCAAGAAGGTAAAACTAGTAATAAATTTAAAATATTCCAGAAGAATCTTCATTTCTTCACCTCTATGGATACCAATCTCTGAATGCCCTAGCAGACAGTTACATTAGTTTCTGTGCCCAAAGATAGCATTACCCATTGGTCAAAGATATACCCAGTAGCCAATCTTCTAATGATGAGTCTTTGGAAACTTATGCAGGTTCATGATAGAATCACAGATTTAGAATTGTGAGGTACCTTAGAGAATATCCAGATCAACCCCCTCATTTTATAGATGAGGAACCTAAGATTCATAGAGGTTAAATGACTTGCCCAAGGTTACACCACTATAGCAGTAAGTGGTAGAGATGGGATGCAAACATTGGTCCTCAGACTCCATATTAAGAACTTTTCCCATTTTCCCGCATTTGCTTGATAGACTTAGTCTGTTTCTGGGCCTATACTAGGCCTTTCTAGCTTGGTGGCATCTACCAGAGTCTGCAATCTGTTGGCAAAGCTTTTGACAATCCAGGTTTGCCTCCATGTCATGATAGAACACCAGAGTGGGACATTAGTGGAGGAAACCAAAATTAACATCAGTAAATCAATTTTTAAATTGCTTTTAGTTCAGTGAAGGAAAAAAAAGTAACCTAGGATTCCAAAGAAACAAAGCCAATACTGTAGTGAATGAAATCATTGAATTAAGAGGCTTAAGATTACTACCCTCAGTGGAGTATTCTGTGATAGGAGATAGCTTTGCAATGTGTATGTTGATGGATAAGCTCATCTGGTTAGTGTTTGATTTACTGCCTGTGGAATTAAGTGAACTGATGGTTGAGTCTAGCTAATGCACTGTGGTTCACAGAATGAAATTCAATTTAAGACAGGTTGCTTGCTTTTGACTTCATCCAAAGGGTATTAGTTACAGAGGTAACAAAAGGGCCTCAGGTTTTATCCTAAAGGTCCACCATCATAGACTCCCAGGATAGCACTATGGTGAAGTTCCAGTGAATGTATAAAATTTGACCTTCTTTATAAAACCTTTGTCTGTTGCTGCTAAATTGGGTGTCTGAGTGTGAATGGAGGAATATGGAAGGCAGTGAAGTATACTATAAAAGATCTTGAGCAAGCATCAGAAAAAAAGGAAGAAAAAAGGAAGGAATGGAGGGAGGGAGGGAGGGAGGAAGGAAGGAAGGAAGGAAGGAAGAGAGGAAGGAAGGAAGGAAGGAAGGAAGGAAGGAGGGAAGAAATAATCATTTATTGAGTACCTACTATGTGCTAGGCATTCTTCTAAATGCTTAAAAAATTTTGTCTCATTTTATCCTCATAACGATTCTGGGAAGCAGGTGTTATTATTATCCCCATTTTTACAGTTGAGGAAACTAAGGCACACTTAGGTTAAGTGACATCCCCAAGGTCACATAGGTAGAGTCTGAGGCTGGATTCAAATTCAGGACTTCCTAACTCCAGGTCCAGCATCTATACCATCCACTATACTACCTAGCTGCCTATTTGCTAGTCATGTGACCTTAGCAAGGTGTTTCATCTTTGAGCCTCAGTTTCTCCTCAGTAAAACAAGGAGGTTGGAACAGATGATGTCCCAGATCTCCTCAAAGTTGAATATTCTCTAGCTCTAGGCAGGAAAACCCAACTCTTGTGCCAGATTCATAAGGTTATTTAAGGCCATGTAACCCTCTATCTGATTTCCCGCAAATTAGATCATTGTCCCCAGCATGTAAAACAGATATTCAGACTCCCTGATTTCATAGACAAAGAGAAATAGAGAGTGGAGCAATTCATTTGGTACTCTGATTCATGTAGGCCAAGAATGTCAAAAACAAGTAGAAATGAGGGCCATCAATCCCTGGCCGCATGTTGACTTAGTTTCAAAAGCAATGTTATCGATGTTTTACTGTATTTTTATTTATTTTGTTAAATATGTTCCAATTACACTTTATTCCAGTTCAGACCACACTGCAGAGCCTAGCTTGATATCTCCAGTGTAGACAGTCAACGTGAAAAATTAATTCCTTTAGAGATATATTTTGTGTTTTCAGTGACCTGGAAAATCCCTTCCTGATCATGTAGGAATCATCTCCACTTCTGAGATTCAGTTAGAAAGCAAATAACTCACATCGTAACAAGTTTCATGCCTTCAACAAGCATGTATTAATCACCTACTGTGTACCAGGTTGAGTGCCACATATTAGGACTACAAAGACAAATATGAAACAACCCTTACATTCTAGGAGCTGATTGTTTATCAGAGTGAAATGTGTTAATAATATATATTAATAAATTCTATTAAAAAGCACCTTGACTGGGGGCGGCCAGGTAGCACAGCGAGTGAGAGCACCAGCTCCAGTGTTGAGAAGACCTGGAGATCGAATCCCAGGCTCAGACACTTAGCACCCACCCAGAAACACCTGGCCGTGTAACTTTGAGCAAGTTACTTAACCCCAATTGCTTAGGGGCGGCCAGGTGGCTCAGCAAGTAAGAGCACCGGCTCCAGTGTCGGGATGACCTGGATCAAATCCGGGCTCAGATACTCAGCACCACACCCCAAAATAATAACTGGTCGTGTAAGCTTGAGCAAGTTACTTAACCCTGATTGCTTAAAAAAAAAAAAAGCACCTTGACAACCTTAAAGCATCATGTTAAAGTGAGCTGTTCTTATTATTTTACAGATAAGGAAACTGGAGCTTAGCAAGCTTGTAACTTATCCAAGGTTACATGGCTGGTTAATGACAAAGGCAGGACCCCTGCCTCCTAGTCCAGTCATACTTTCACCACTGGGAAAGTACTTGTCTTTGTCACTTGGTGCTGTTTTCCTACCACAGATCCCTAGCCAGGGTCAGGAAAGACATGTGTTGCCACTTTTTGCACTACTGGTCCTCATGGCCCTCTTTTCTCTTCCAGGTTCCCCTTACTATTATAGTGCGGCTGCCAGAGGAGCAGCTCCACCTGCGGCTGCCACCGCCTATGACCGCCACTGACCCCAGGAGTGAAGAAATCCAAGCACTTACTACACATATCATTCGGGACTATGGCATCTGAATCACTGAGACATATCCATGCCAACCAGACTGCACAAGCAAGGACAAGAGAATAACCAATAAGATTCCACAGACTCCACCAAATGTTAATCTTTACAAGGGGCAAACTGATGTGGGGTTGGTGGGGTTTTTTTTTCCTCTCTCTTGCTTTCTTGCTTCCTCCCTCCCCCCCCCCGCCCCGTTGTAGTTGTTGGGTTTTGTTTGTTTGCTTCTAAGAGGAAATCAATGAGATTTTACTCATGTTGACTGGGTCTCAGAAAACCAACCAACCAGAAACCAGTTATGCTGATATTCCTCCCCGTTCACAGGACAGTCTGTTCTTGGGAGCAGCCAAACTGTCAGGCACCAGGATAGTTGCCACTGGTTTTCTCCAGGTACATCCAAGGAAGAGCCAAACAAACGTATTCTTGGGCAGAGCTTTCCTCCTGGATGACCCTGATGTGGGTATCTCAGCATCATCTGCTTAACTCACCCTGGGCTTTTGTTTGGGGTGCTTGGTCAAGAAAGATTGCTCTTTTCAGCTTAAAGCAACATCCATGTAAATAACGCCTTGCTTTTTGTGTGTGTTGCGAAGAGAGCGGCTAAGTATATTCGCTGTAAATGCTTTTACACGTGGCAGGCTCCAAATGCATTGACAAGTGTATTTTGAAACTAGTGCACTGAGTCAGAATTCAGTAAGCTTTAACCGACTTTGAGCCAACCAGGTGGTATTTTCTTTGTGATCATCCTTTGGCCTGAAGTGATTTCTTTTTGTTTGTTTGTTTGTGCAGTATCCCATAGGAGAGGCCTTGGGTAGGAGAACATGCTGTTTAGAGGCATGAAACACAAGGAACAAGGAAAACCCCTGGGCAGGTTGTGACATTTTGCAGCTTTCTATCAATTCATCTTTCTTTGTAACGATCCTGAGTACACTGGAAATACATTTTTCTAGTTCCAAGCAGTGCTATCTTCGAGGAAGGATTTCTTAGTCAGCTTCTGACATGCTGTATGTAAATCTAAATAGGCAGGTGAAAACTCACTGATTTTCTAAAAGAAAAAGGAAAGAAAACAATCTCAGCCTGATGATCTGTCATATTATCGGCCTGAGTCATCCTTGGCTTGGCCCCACCATTCATCATACGTTACAGATCACGTTTTCCAAATCATGGAAATTTGGAGAATGTAATTTTGGTGATTTCCCTAGCTACTCTTTGGAAACCAAGATACCTTCCCTAATATTATATCATGATAGTCACAAGGTGTTTTTCCCCTCCCACCCTCAGGAAAACAAGCCCACTAATATAACAGTGATATTTTGTTTAATGTCCCATTCTCTTTAGGAAAAATGAACAAAGATGAGTAGCTCAAAAATACTTCAACAATTCAACTCAGCAAACATGTTTAGGCACCTAATCTGTGCAGGAGCACTGGAGTGGTGTTTGGGATACAACAATAAATAAGACACAGTCCCTGCCCTCAAGGAATTACTCTTGTAGGGGAGATGAGGCATGTACATATATAAATAAAATACAAATTAGATTATGATCAATGTGTAGGCAAGGTCCAAACAAAGTTCTGTGACATTCAAGGAGGGAGAGGTCATTTCCCTCTGGGAGGCGGGGTCAGGGAATGTTCTTCATGGTACCTGAGCTAGGCCTTCAAAAAAGGGAAGGATTTCAACAAATGGAGATGGGATTGTGATGGGGAGAAGAATCCATTTTAGGACTAAGGGATTTTAGGGTAAGCAAATGCATAAAAGTGGGAAAGGGAAAAAAGAGGTTCAAGAATGGTACAGATTGTGTGGACTGTGAAACCCACGTGAAGAAGGATAGTATTAGATAAGACTGGAAAGATAGGTTAGGCCAAATTATGGAGAGTCTTCAATGCCAGACTTTACTTGGTAGAGAATGTTGAGTCCCTCAATGTGATTGATCAGAGACTTGCACTCAGAGGATTGGCTAAGGCACATTTCAATCATCATCTATACTCTTAAGCCCACATAATCTATATTTATTTATTTTCCCCAAGAGACAGCCAGGTTCAACTTGCTTTACTCAGTTGTCGATTAAAGTTGCATTATCATCTTGGACAATGTCATCAGAGTGTCTGAGAAAATGAATGAATGTGTTTCTCATCCCTGCTAAATGAAAGACAAATTAGGACTGGTTAGTTCATTCATTAATTCGTTTAACAAGTATTTATTTATTGAGGAACTCTTATGTACTTGGTGCTATAGTAGCATAGCAGTGGGGAAGGAGAGAGCATAAAAAGAAAGAAATATAAGATGAACCCTACCCTTTTCTAGCTAGACAGAAAAAACAACATGTTACATGGGATGTTTAAAGGAAAATACGAAGCAGACAATGGTGAGATACTAAAATATGAAGTATAGGGAACAAGTGCTTTAGGAATCGGGAAATCACTGTAGATTGGGGTGGGCAAAGAGGGCTTCACAGAGGTTGTGGGACTTGAGTTAGGTCTTGAAAGATGGATAGGATTTAGCTAGGCAGATGGAAGGTGAAAGGCACTCAAAGCAATGGTAGTTGCTATTCAGTCTTGTCCAACTCTTCATGACCTCATTGGGGATTTTCTTGGCAAAGATACTGTAACAGTTTGCCATTTCCTTCTCCAGCTCATTTTACAGATGAAGAAACTGAGGCAAACAGGGTTGAGTGACTTGCCCAGGGTCACACATCTAGTGAGTGTCTGAGGCCAGATTTGAACTCAGGAAGATGAGTCTTCCTGACTCCAGGTCTGGCACTCTATCTACTCTACCACCTAGCTGCCCTTCTGATCAACAGAGCACAGCAAAAGTGAAGGGACAATGATAGAATGTTTGGTATGGCATGTTGAAAGCCCATTATGTCAACAGGTATGTGGGTGGCAATTATCAACTCAAATCCTTTCATATTATTTCCAGGAGGGTCTACTGAGTTCCTAAAAATGAAGCTCCATTGCATTCTGATTTCATTTTTTGGTCTAGTAAAACCTTGTTAACTTAGTATAAAGGAGGAAGGAGATTCCTCTATTGAAATATGAGACAGTGCTGGGAAAAAGAAGAATTCAACTTATTCTAATCAAGGAATAGTTCCACTGTGCATATCCACCTCTTAGCTTTCATGTGGGGCCCAAGAGCTGCCACCATTTTGTTTCACCATCTCAGGAGCACAGAGGAACAAATTTTTGTAGAGGAGGACATATAGGGAGTAGATGAGACTCCAAATCAGGGCGGATTTCAAATCTTAAGTTATTTGAGGTTGCTTATGATATGCATATCTGCTAAGCAGGACCTCTATCATGGAGCTCTGGTCAGGTCACAGAATTCAAAATCAAAAACATTATAAAGCAAATGCTATCTGTTTATATATAGTTTTAAAGTTTATGACGAGTCTCCACATAGGCAGTAACTGGGTCAGCTTAGGGGTGTTAATTTCTCTGCTATAAAGATCTCACTATTTATGATCAGTCTTATGATCTCAACTGAAAGGACAAGGTCACTGTGCTGAGAGGAGCTGAAATCTATATTGCTGCCCTGACAAGGCAAGTGTCTTATTAATTTCATAGGAGTCAGATATATTGTCATTTTACAACTGTTATGCATTTGGCACAATTAAAAAATTAGAAAAATGTGGCACTGTTTCCAATTTCAAGCATAGGATGCATATATAAGTCAATTAAACACAGAGGTCGTGTCATTATGTTTGGTGATCTTGGGATTCTTCCATTTGGCTGCTCTGAGCAGCTATTGATAAGATAGGTGGTCAATCCTATTAGGTATTTAAAATGATATGAATAACCAGTCTATAAATGTTGATTTGTTTTTAATGATCTGACCAAATTAGATAGCTGAGTACATGACCATTATGGCACTTGAAAAATTTGGCCTGGTCAACATAAAATTGGATTAATTCACCATTGAGACAAGGCACAAACTGCTTTGATGATATCGATGATTGTGAAGCACCATAGATGTTATTATTAAGATTCATGCTATGGATGTTGATATATTTACAGGCAAAATATGTCATGGTATGTTATCTGTGCAATGTGCCGCTCCTAGGATATAAATAAAATGAGCATACCTACTTACCTTGATTACACATTACAGCACATTTTTGAACTACTGATTACTTGGGAAGATAGTAATCAAAGACATGCTTATGAATTTGTAGAAAGTAACCCTCTTCAGTGTGCATATGTTAACTTGGTAATGAACAGGTTACCAGTCACTGTTATGGATGCTTTCACCCTATGTCTGCTTTGGTCAGTAGAATGTGGCATTATCCCTTGATTGTAAGCTATTACACATACCTGGTTATGCTGGGCAGTAACTCGGGCTCACTGTGTTCCGTGATTACATTTGCATTGATGGCTATGAAGTGACAAAAAGAAAAAAAAAACACCAGGGATGTCGAGCATAAGCCTATGCACCTAGAAGGGACATGCCTCTTTTTTTCTCATTGGAATAGAAGGGACATAGAAAGCACATGCCTATTCTTTCTCACTGTACAACAAAATTCTTTTGAATACATTTTAATATGTAATTAATGATAAGGATCCTAATCCTAATGATCTTCTTTGGGGGGGGGGGGAGGAAGCAGAACTGAACCTATAATTTCATTGGGATGGGGATCTCCTCTCCTGGTGTTTAAGAAACTCACCAGAACAATACAGATCAGCAATTCACATCACTTATAGTCTTAGAGGGATGTTTAGTATCTAACCACTGAGAAGTTGTGACTTGCCTATGGTCAAATAGCCTGTGTTTGTCAGAGGTAAGAGTTGGATTTAGTTCCCTTTTAATTCATTCTGCCAGGCTGACTCTCTGAAACAGTACTAGCAAACTCCTGAAAAATAAGGAGGGCTCTAGGAGTGTTAGACTGGTAAATTCCAAACATGAGAAGAAGCCAAGGAGACGTTTGGTTGGCACACATATTCGCAGGGTATTCTGAACTTAGATTCTATGGATCTCTAAGAACCCAAGTTTCTGTTCAAGACTTTGTTTCAAAGGAAAATTTTGTTTTTCTGGAGTTCACTTTCTGAATCTTAGCCCTTTCATCCTGAGCCCTGCTTAGAACAGTGTTGTGATGCAAATAGATATCTCCTAACGCCTTGTGTAGCAAGAGTTCGTATCTCTTGCTCTGCAACTTATTAACTGTATAACTGAGCAAGTCATATTATGTTTCTTGTCTTCCATTTCCTGGTGTACAGCTATATAAGGGGGTTCAGCTAGTCCACAGATTCTTAATCTTTTTGTGTCCATTCCTTTGGCAGTTTGATGAAGCTTTTTGCGGAATGTTTTCAAGTGCACAAAATAAAAGGAAGCCAATTCTATTAAATGCAGCTATCAAAAAAAAAAATTCTTTTAGTTCACAGACCCCTGTGAACTAAGAATCCCTGAACTAGATGGTCCTGAAGGCCCCTTTTGACTTTTAATCCTAAAATTCCTCCGCCTCAAGGCACCATGATTATAGAACACAGAACTTAAAGAGAATATAAGTTATCCCCTAAGCCATCAGTCCCAAGTTACGCTCTAAACTTTGTCAAGAAGAAATAAGAGGAAGTATGACAGTCAGAAAGGAGTAGTGCTTTTTTGGGAGGGGGGAGTATTGATCCCTGTCTCATGCGAGGTGAGGGAGCTTCAGAAGTTTTGGAGACTCGGCTTGATTCCGATAAGCCCTGGAATGTTTGGATGCTTATCCCAAGGATATCCAATTCTTTTGAGGTTTCATCCAACCTTTCCCACTGCTTTATTTTCCTGTACCAGCATCCTCATCTCTTATTGTCTTACTGTCTAGTAAGCTTCACCTGCATTCTTCTCTCACCCCCCGCCCCCCAAAGCCTTTCTGGAGTCGAGAGATTCTAGACCTTGGCAATACAAGCATCAGGCAGGGAACCTGGCAGTTGCTAGAGTCATAAGATATCCTGTAAGCTCCTACATAGAAAATTGGGAAAACTAATAAAAAAATTTTCTTTCTAAAGAGCTAAATAAAGGCACATGAGGAACCCTTTGGTTCAAGGGAAGAAAATATGCAAGTCCTTGGAGATTTACAGATAAAGAAAACTTTCACAGGCCTAGATAAAGTATGGACCCCAAGAGGAAACTCCTTTTTATCAAAATACATATACAAGTCTGCTTTACTAGGCTTTTGTTAATACATTTCCTGGTACATGATAGGTCTAAACACTTATTCAGCATGACATTTTATTCAAATTTTGCTTATAATCATTGGGAAACACGTTACAGAAAATCTTTATTATGCATGTAAGAATCAAGTCAAATATCTTAAAAATAAACCATACATGAAACAAGGCATGGAAGAGATCAAGGCAATGCTTGTGACCATAGTGAACTAGACACGAAAATGTAGTGGACACATTGGATTTTCTGAGGGAAATTGGGTTTTGGATTACTTGGGATCACTTGGTATAGCCTTTGAAAAGAGGCAGGCCCAGTTCACTTGGAGGTGTCACTGGTTGATGAGGCCGTAACTTCAGATTTTTCAGGTACACACCTCTCCCTCCCCCGGAGTCATTGTGAATTTATTTTATTTTTGCACATTTTGGTCTGCTTAGGTAGGCCTTAGAGATTTGAAGCAAAAGTGCATTTAAAAAAAAATCTAGAAAATGAATAATTGGAAAGTTGGACAGTTGGGTCATGACTTTTAGCCTGTGATATGTACACCTATCACCACTGGTACTTCAGACTGTTGTCCTTAGTACCTGAGGTTTTCCTTCTGCATATTCATGATGAAGCCACGATATTGATCTCTAGTGCTCCCCCACTGTCATCCAGTCTAGCAAGGCTTGGCGAGCACTTCATGGATTCAGTTCCCATGGGGGCTAATGTGCAGAGGAATGAATTGAGCCCTGAGGAGTACAGTTGACTTCTCAGTCTCCTAACAAACCTGCTATTTGAAAAGGCTGGAGTCACAAGTCAAAGGCACACACGCACATTCACACATACACACACATGTGCACACACAATATAATTAAGTTTGAAATGATTTTTCATTGTCGAGGTCAGATTTTACTTGGAAAGAATTTAGTCTATCCTATAATTGGAGGAAAGGTACAAAATGTTCCTCTTTGAATGAGCTAATATTTCTTTTCTTTCCTAATTTCTAATCAGCCTATATCCTAAATACAACTTAAATGAAAAAAATGAAGTGACTATTACAGGTAACCTCCCCCAATTAATTAGAGAAATATGTAGGTCTCTAGTAACTTATTTCTCTGTGTGTGTGGAAGTGGATGTGTGGGTGAATGACAGAGAGAAGGCATTATTTCACCTTACTACTTGTGATGACTGTTTTCTTAAGTGCCTGATCAATAGGTAACATGAATATTACAGAAGAGTAAAATCTTAAAAAAGTGAAAAATATCAGGGCACCAAAATTAAATACAAACCTGGAATGGGGGTGAGGAAGAGGGGAGGATTCATAATGCCACCCTCCCCCATGGATAGAATGCAAGCATCTGATCCATTAATGCCATTTGAAATCAGGTGCTTTGGAAGGGTGAATCGGTCTTGTGTGTTAATGGCTGTGGCCACAGAATATTGGGTCTCTCTTGTTGAAATAATTGCCACACTTTCTGCCATGTCCCTCATCTTCTCCTGAAAGTACCATTAAGAATGAATGATTTCATATGATAGATTTTTGATTTACAAACTGTGCATTTCCCTTGGAGTGGAACAGAAAGGAAACCATTTAATGGCTCTCTTATTTTCAAGCATGAATACATTTTAATGAAACTATTTTATTGTATTTGGGGAAGTGGAAAGTTGAACATTCCAGCCAATCAATAGCCAATTAATTGCTATAAAGCTAAAAAAAAATAAACTCCATGTCCATTTAAAAATGTAGCATAAAAAGATCAAAGCCGTTTAGTATCACTTTTACTCCTTGAGTTAACAGAACTTGGCACACAAACATAAAATGACACACACCATTCAAGACATATTTGAAACTCGAAATGGAAAGCATTTATTCTTTGCTGGGCCACAAACCAGATTTTTGCTTTGCCTCCTCAGCTATGCCTTCTCTGAAAAGATATACTCACTAGTGTTCCATTCATGGAAACTGATAGGAGGTAGGTGGCAGGATCTTTACCTGAACATGTACAAACACATGAGTGTGTTTGCCTGTTTCCATCCTGAATGTACCTTTCTGGCAGAGCCAGCTGCCTCTTTGGATTCTCCCACTTGGTCTCCATACATCTGAGTCTCAGCCCAGAAAATGGGCTGTGGGAGATTGAAATCTTGCTTTCGCTTTGCTCAGCCTTGTATTGGAAGACACTGTCCTGGTTTTGTTTTGTTTTGTTTTGTTTTTTGTTTTGTTTTGTTTTGCTTTCACTTTCTAGTGGCCTTTGTACATTCTGGATTTACAGAAATGCATTATGTTGCAAATGGAACTCATTGCC
Organism: Petaurus breviceps papuanus; assembly: GCF_028583685.1. Taxonomy (NCBI): domain Eukaryota; kingdom Metazoa; phylum Chordata; class Mammalia; order Diprotodontia; family Petauridae; genus Petaurus; species Petaurus breviceps. The sequence continues at coordinate 61,941,533 of NW_027185764.1, read as the reverse complement.
AGGAAAATGTGAGTCTTCTTTTTTTTTTCCTTTCTTAGAGACAGTTCACTTTGTCTTAGGGACTTCCAGCTTCAAAGAAAAAAAAAACATATCTATTGTATCCGCCAAAGTTTGTGATGCCTGCATAAAAGCTTACTTGTAAAAAAAAAGTACAAAAACTCAACAACAAAAAAAAATACTATAGAAACACAATTGAATTGCCTTTGAAAATAGGAGATAAATCTGTCTCCAACAGATTAAAAACAATGCTTCTTTAAAATGTGTATGTTTTGTATTCTTTTTTTCTAGTAGAAAAGAACTGACTTGAAATTTGGTGGTTTTTTTCTTAGTGTTGTGTGTTGCTTTTGTGTGTAATAATATTTGAATGTAATTACAGCAGTGCCAATTTGCCAAAGATGTGGAACATATTTTTCTTTTGTGGGTGAGGAGGGATAGGGTGGGTGGGGATTTGGGGGATGGGGGTGGGGGGTGCATTGTGGGACAAATGGGGATGGACTTTTTTTTCTTTTTATTTTTTCTTTTTTGTTTGCTTTTTCATTTTTTTTTCTTGTCAGTACTGGAATTCGTGATTTTATTCTAAGTTAAATGGTTGACTGCAACACCTTTCTTTTAGATTAGTAGAAGAAACATGCAATAAGATTGGCGTAGTTTCAATATCTGTGTGTCTTCATGAGAGTGGCTGTTACTTGTGAACAATTGATTTTATGTAACCTTTATGTGAGATAATTATTTGTAAATATTTGCCATAATTTTATTGGTTCCTAAAATAAAAGTAATTTTTTAAGTTCAAAGAACTTGCCTCCCCTTCATTTTTTAATAACTTTCTTTCACCTCACACACCCTTTTTTTTTTGCTTTTCTATTTTTTTTGGAGGGGGATAGGTAGGGCAATTGGGGTTAAGTGACTTGCCCAAGGTCACATGGCTAGTTTTATGTTAAGTGTCTGTGGCCGTATTTCAACTCAGGTCCTCCTGACTCCAGGGCCGGTGCTCTATTCACTGTGCCACCTACCTGCCCCACGCACCCTTTTGAAAAAAGTAAAATGCCCTTGATTTGAGTGGATCAGCCATCTAATAATGGTCAAGTAGACTGAACATTCCTATCTTTTTAATCACTGAAACAGTACCCCAAATTGCTACTGTGAACATCTATGGAGAGTGGGGTTCAAAGCTACTTGTAATTGTGCTCAGAGCCCCCACCCACTGAATCCTCTTCTGGATTTGTTGTTGTTCATTCATTTCAATTATACCTGAGTCTTCATGACCCATTTGGGGTTTCTTGGCAAACATACTAGAGTGATTTGCCATTTATTTTTCTGGCTCATTTTATATGTGAGGAAACTGAGGCAAGCAGGGTTAAGTGACTTGCCCAGGGTCACAGAGCTAGTAAGTGTTTGAGGCCAGATTTGAATTTAGGAGTATGAGTCTTCCCGATTTATCATGTGACCTTATATAATCATGAGAATAAGAACAATTTACTTATTAGAAATAGAATTAGAAAATGTTTTCATATCAAGTAAACATCAAATGGAAAACAGTGTAAAAAATATCAAAATGTAATCACCATCTCAAATCATTTCTCTCACACTCCTTTCTCCTACTCCACAGGTAACTAGGGGCCATGAGTTCTTTTTGTGTGCTCACCATTGCTCTCTTAATGCACAATGCTGTGAGCAACATAACAGAGTATAAGATTCAACCATTAGATTAACACATCAATGGGTTGGCATAATCTCTCATGGCTAGATGATTCTGCTCCCCCAGGCTCCTAAGCCACATTCCACATGAAGGATAAGTTCCCTTGTGTTGCATGGCCACATAAGACCATAAGGTCTTGCACCAGTAAGAATGAGAGAAGGTTCACTGGCCTTCCATAGAAGTGCCCTCATTAACTCTCAAGTCAATCATCATCAGAAATGAGGACATATCATTAATCATTATATCCCAGCAAGCTGAAGCCATGCTCATAGAGAACTACTGCCCCACTGCCCTGGGCGCCATTCATCTTTCTCTCTCCTTCCTACTCTGCCTCTTGATTATGTTTCTTCTCCATGAGTTCTTAACAGTCCACTTGATCGATCCCATGGTAGATCGACATTAAAGTATACGCTGATGACAGCTACTAGAAAATGCAATTTAGAAAAAAAAAAGCAACCAGTCTACTATGCATTTGGTCATGTTCTTTGTGAATTATAAGGGTAGCTAATACTTCTATAATTTTGAAACATAAATATTATCTTATTTTACTCTCATCCTAGTATGTGGCATGTGGTACAAGAATTATAATTTTCATTTACAAGGAAAATGTCTGTAAGACAAAGTGATTTCCCACAATCCCACAGTGGTAACCAGTTGGAACAATTATCAAACTGAGGCTGGGTGATTCAAAATCTGGCACACTTTGTCACTCCCTGGTTTTCCACCAGTAAACAGAAGCACAGGCCCCTTTATATTAATTCATAAGGCATGAGTCAGAGAAGGTCTATCACCAAGAGCAAAGAATATAGCCAATATTCCCAGTTGAAAGTGAAATGTGTTTTTCACCACTGTGACCTCTTCTCCAGTGACTCTGTATTTAAGATTAGGACACCCTTCCTTAGTTTCCAATTGCTCACAGGATATGCAAAGTACCAAAACCTGGGTTCGAATCTTCATCTCTGTCATTCAATAGCTATGTCAGGTAAGTCATTTCATTTTCACCCAGTTTCTTAATCTGTACACTGAGGCAGTTGAGCCAGATGATCTCTCAATAACTTTCCAGCTTGAATTTAAAACTGAACACGGTGATTTAAAGTGAGTAAATGTATCTATTCCATTATGTGTTCATCATGACAAATATTTGGAATGCACCAAACCAAACATTTTTTTGGAAAATCTTTTGTAAAGGAAACAAGAAGCTACGAGGTCACCTCCACTCTCTACTTGTTTTTTTCTGATCTGGAATGGCGTGATTCTTGAGGATTGCTTCCAGGTTCTTCCTGTCTCCAAACATGTCTTCCACTTGCCAGCCTGGATGCTACCCTCCCTTTCCTCTTTGACAGTAATTCTTAATTTTTTTAAGAGCTAGACAATAAATATCTCCAAGAGGTCACTGTTAAAAGGTAAGTCTATTATTCAGGGGGCTGCCAGATGGTACAGTGCATAGCATACCAGTCCTAGAGTCAGGAAGACTCATCTTTCTGAGTTCAAATCTGGTCTCAGACACTTATTTGCTGGGTGACCTTAGGCAAATCACTTAACCCTGCTTGCCTCAGCTTCCATATCTGTAAAATGACCTAAAGAAGGAAGTGGAAAACCATTTCAGTATTTCTGCCAAGAAAATCTCAAATGGGGATTTTGTTCAATGAAGAGTTGGACATGCCTGAACAACAATTATTATGTAGGGATTGGCCTTAACCCCTTCCAATTGTTCTTTCTACTCCTGAAACACTGACTGAAAGAGCAGATGAAGGAGGGAGGTTCTCAGGGGCAGCCAGGACTGATGGTGAGAGGACATAAAGCAAACCAAAGAGGCAGGACACAGAGAATGGGAGAGTCTAAAGCCTGTTCCAGGAAAGGTTGGGGGTAGGAGAGGAGATAAAATGATACCAGTGAATCTAGGGCTTTCCTGCTCACAAATAAGACAGTGAACAATTTTCAGATACAGATATTTCAGATATAGTCCAGATATCTGGAGGAAACATACCTTACTAACACCCCCTTTCAATTCCTCAGTGTACCATGGAGGTGAACTTGGGTTCTCATGGGCTATGTCAGCAGAGCACACACTTGATGATAAGGCTTATAAAATGGGACCAACAATGGACTTTTTTTTTTCCTAATTAACATTTTTTTTCAATTAACAAGCATACATTTTCATTCTCTTCCTCCACCTTCACCTCAGTTCTGAAAAAGAAAAATGAAAGCCTTGTAACAAACAAGCCAAATAAATTCCCACACTGACCATGTCCAAAAATGTTATTTCTCATTCTGCATTTCAAACCATCTCTCTGTCAAGGAGTGACTGGTGTTGTCAGTCCTCTGGAATCATGGCTGGTCATTAAGTTGATCAGAGTTCATAAGTCTTTTAAAGGTTTTATGTCTTTTCAGTGTTCTTGTATAAACTGTTCTCTGTTTCTGTTCACTTCACTTCTGTTCATATCATACAAGTCTCCCCATGTTTCTCTGAAACTATCCCTTTCTGTAATTTCTCATGGAACAATAGTATCCATTCACATTCATCAAAGGACCAGTTCAGCTGAATTTGGAGATTCTCATCATCGGAAGTTGGGCTACTAAACAATGAACTTTTTTGGACACAAAAATTCCCATAGGCTCATGTATCAAGGCTTGGAGGGCTTGCCACATATGTTGGTGGAGGGAGAAACTACTTAGAGAAAAACCAACTTCAGAGCATTGGAGGATTTCTTGTTGAAGCGAAGTTTTGGGTTTTTTTAATTCATCGTTTCTCTTTGACATTCATTTTAAAAAAACTTGAATTCCAAATTTTCTCCCTCTCCATTGAGAAAGCAAGCAATAGCATATCAATTTTACATGTGAAATCATGCAAAACATATTTCTATATTAACAATAGCACAAAAAATAAATAAATATAAAGCAATAAGCATAAAGAAAGTGAAAAAAACATGTGAAGCAGAGTTTTGAAAGCATTAAAGCAGTAGTGACTCAGATTTCTTGCCCAGGGTCACAAAGCCAGTACATGTCAGAGATGGCCTCTGACCCCAAGTCTACCTGGCTCTAAGGCTACATTCTGTCTCTTAGCAAACGCAGAAACCCTTATGAAAATGAGTCCATCAAGGTGCCAGCAAGGATTTTCATCCATCCCTGCTGCTAACTAATGGTGGAAGTGGGATTTGAACCAAAGTATTCTAACTCTTGGTACAGTGTTCCTTTAATTCTGCTTGCTTTAACTCTGTTTCTCTCTGTCTTATCTCTCAAAATACAAAATAAAGAAAAGTTTAATTCAGGGTGATTAAAGTACATTGACTCTGTCCTTCTTGGTCTTGTCAAAGTATTAACAACTGCTAAAAAATTGATTGCAGGTTTTGAAGTACTGTGTATAAATTATCTGCTAAATAAGGGTGTTCTTTGATGGCCATTGGAGAGTGGATAGTAGTAGAAACTAATTAAAAGGGCATTGGACTGAAAATCATGAGGCCTGGTGTCCAGACCTAGCTCTGCTGCTAACAAGATATATATTCTGGGGTATTTCATCTCCCTAAGCCTCGGTTTTCTTTTCTGTAAAATGAAAAGGTTAGACTATATGATCTCTAAGGACTTTCTAGCTCTAACATCCTAGGACTTCAGAATACAAGGTTTTTAAAAAAATTAATGTATATTGATATCTTTTTGGTTTGTTAGCTGCATAAGTTTTCCCATGTTATCTCTTTCCCTTCCCCAGGGATGTGATGATAAATATTTAACTATCAACTCTTTGTGGGGCAGGGTGTACATGGGACATACTTTTAAGTTTAATCTGCATTATTAATATTTTTCCATCACTTTTAAAAGTCTAGACAATCAAGTCTTAATTTGTAGCATTGGTCAATTACTGAGGCATAAATATTCACAATGAAAATTTAACAATGAGCTCCAGCAAGACCCTGACACAAGCTGGTTCCAGCACACCCCAGCAGCCTCCCTACTCCCAGAGCTAACCTATTATAACAAAGAGTTTTAAAAAGAAAGAAAGAAGGAGGAGGAAGAGAAGGACAAGAAGGAGGAAGAGGAAAAGGAGGAGGAGGAGAAAAAGGAGGAAGAAAAGGAAGAGAAGGAAGAAGAGGAGGAAGAAGAGGAAGAGGAGGAAGAAGAATCTAGCAATCAATGTAATGTTCTATAGACCTCTCCCTTCAATAAGGATTTATTAGGAGGCTAGGGGTGGGTGGGTGGAATCATCTTCTCAGATCTCTTCTTTGGTGCTGTACTTGTTCTTTGTAATTTTGTAAGATTCATTTTTAATTGTTTTGTAGTTGTAATGCTTTCCATTTACATTGTCATTATCATGCATATTGTTTCCTGGCTCTGCTTAATTCATTTGGTATCAGTTTATGTCTTTCTATGCTTCTATATTCAACATAAATTTCTTTTTCCTCTTCCTCTTCTTCCTCTTCCTCTTCTTCTTCTGTCATGTCTAACTCTTCATGACCCCATTTGGAGTTCTCTTGGCAAAGATGTTGCAGTGGTTTATCATTTCTTTCTCCAACTCATTTTATGGATGAGGAAACTGAGGCAAACAGAGTTAAGTGACTTGCCAGGGTCACACAAATAATAAGCGTCTGAGGCCAGATTTGAACTCAGGAATATGAGTCTTCCTAATTCTAGGCACAGTGCTCTATCCACTGAGTAACCTAGCCACCCCTAGATAATTTCTTACAGTAGAGAAATATTCCATTATATTCATGCTTTGTCATTTGTTTATTTCAGTCTTATTCTATTGGCAGTTACTTGGTTTCCAGTTCTTTGCTACCACAAAAAAGTGCTGCTATAAATATTTTGGTGTATCTTGGGATAAGTTTTTATTAATGACCTTCTTTGGGTGTATACCTAGTAGAACAATCTATAAGTCAAATTGTGTGGACATTTTAGTAATTTTATTTGCGTGATTCCAGCTGCTTTCCAAAATGGTTGTACTAGTCCACAGGTTCACCAACAATGTACCAGTGTTATTTTCTTTCCACAATCCCTTCAGTATTGATTCTGACCATTTTTTCTCATACTTGCTGGGTGTGAGATAAAACCTCAGTGTTGTTTTCATTACTCTTAATTAGTGATTTGTGTCCTTTCTTGTGGTTATTAATAGTTTGCAATTATTTTGAGAACTATCTGTTCATATCCTTAGACCATTTATCTATTGGGGAATAGCTTCTGGTTGTATATATTTCTGTTACAGATATCAAATCCTTATCCAAGATATCTTCTACACAAACAAAACTAATACATATAGGATAGGTCAAGAAATCATAAAGTGAGGGCGAAATATATGTATCAAGCTTCATAAGAAGGTTTTAAACTGAAATATTTAGGTTGCATTTACCTCAGTGCTTGAGGCAGCTAAATGGTTCAGTGGATAGAATGCCGGGTCTGGAGTCAGGACAACCTGAGTTCAAATCCATCCTCAACCACTTACTAGCTGTGTGACCCTAGGCAAGTCATTTAACCTGTTTGCCTTAACTGCTGAAAAAGGAAATAGCAAACCACTCCACCTTTGCCAAGAAAACCCATATACAGGCTCATGAAGAATTGGACATTACTGAGGAAAAACACCTCTTCAGTGCTCAAGTGACCAATTAAAAGCTCAAACAAAAATCAGCTGTTTAGTAGCCTATAGGGAAGGAGGGTCAATTCAATTACTTTTTAAACTATTTATAACTTTTAAACTATTTTTCTTGTTATTTTTTCTTTCCAACATGGTTAATATGGAAATGTTTTGTATGACTTCATATGTATAATAGGCATCATATTTATTGCCTTCTCAATGGGTAGGGGAGAGGAAGGAGAAAGAGAGAGAACTCAAAACGAAAAATAATGTTTTTAATTTAAAAAAATTTTAGGGGCAGCTAGCTAGGTGGCACAGTGAAGAGAGCACCAGCCCTGGAGTCAGGAGAACCTGAGTTCAAATATGGCCTCAGACATGTAACACAAAAACTAGCCATGCGATGTTGGGCAAGTCACTTAACCCCAATTGCCCTAAAAAAAAAAAAAAGCAAAAAAAAAATTTAAAGCAAAGTAAGTTGGCATTTAAAAATAAAATAAAAAATCATTTATATATTTTATTGTTGCATTACCAAGATAATACATATAAAACACCTTGCAAACCTTAAAGTGCTAAATGAATGTTAGCTATTTCTGAATATTCTTTCTCTTGCCTCTCTTGTACCCAGCAAACCAACCATTATTTTTAAAAAAAGCTTAAAAAAGAAAGAGAAAAAAAGTAATTCAGCAAAGCCAACCAACACATCTACCAAGTCTGATAATATCCCAAATCCAGGCTCCCACCCGGAAAGAAGAGGGGTCAAAAACTCTTCTATAGATCCAATTGTCTTGATACAACTTCTTTTAAAGAAAAATGAGAGACTCCAGGTCATACTGGGTTGCATTCCAGACTTGGCATCAGGTTAGATGAAGGTCCAAATCCTAGCCCTGACATTTATTTGCTATATGACCTCCAGCAACTCACTTTATCTTTCTGAGCCTTGGCTTCTTCATCTGTAAAACAAGAATGACAATAATGCCCGTAGTACCTAACTCACAAAACTGTTGTGGGTTCAAGTGAGATACTATATATGTCAGTTAATATGCAGTCAAAAATGTGTTTAGATCCAGCCTTTGTACTGTCAGCGATTTTGAAGGAAAGAATGTGAAGGCACTTTGTTTGGAGCCTGGATTCCAAGTTCATGTCTATGTGTTGCTGGGGAGGGGGAAGGGGAAGATACAGAAAGTGGATGCTTATTTCAGAACTGTACAGTTCTGTCACCAAAGTAAAACTCCCTGCCGGGTCAGGCCAACAAGAACAGCCCACCTTTATTTGTGTTTCTTTAACATTCTAGAATCACAGCCTAAGCATCCTTTTAATTGCCTCATTTAAATATCTTCCTGCCTCCAAGTCAATGCCCACATGGTTTAAAGGGCAATTTGATTCACAGAACTGAGGCAAACACCTTGAAGGTGGCTGCATTTTAATTCTTTCTTTCCCAGCACATGCCTGAAGGGTTAAAAAGAAAAATAAAAGATAAGAAAAAATACATAAAACAAATGAATAAATAAGGGGCACATTTTTCCATTTTCATCAACATCATGATCTCAGGGATGTCTTATCATGGGGCCACTACCCAATTTAGGCTCTCCTCCCTTCTCATCTTCACAATTAATGCAATAGCTTCCTAGTTGGCCTCCCTCTTTCCGTCTCTTATCTATTCAACAGCCAATTTAATAGTCCTAAAAGCAGGTTTGATCATGTCACTACTGCTTAAAATTTTTTCAAAGGTTCCATCTATCACCTTTAAGGTAAAATGTAAACTTCTCAACCTGGCATCTAAAGCCCTCCTCAGTCTGGCTCCAACCTATGTTTCCTAGTGGATTTTATATTACTCCCTTTTATACAGGCTACATTTCAGCCAACTGCACAACCATCTCCCTCAACTCAGCATTCTGTCTCCTAGCTCCCTGTGCCTTCCTGTACTGCATCCCCCAGCTAAGGAAGCACCCCTCTTCAGCATCCGTGGCTTCCTTTAAGGTTAAACTCAAGCCCCACCTATGTCCTAAAGGAAATCTTTCCTGATGCTGCCCCAACTTATTTGTAGATTTTGTCCCACCAAAGTGTCTTCTATTTATTTATTTGTACATATGTTGCATCCCTCAAGTAGACAGTGAGCCCCTTGAGGGCAGAAATAAATTTTTTATCTTTCTCTTCCCTGGGTCTAGCTCAGCTTTTTGCTCGTGATAGGTGCTAGATAAAGGTTTGTTAGATTATTTGGTGATCACCCCACTACCAATGACATGAGAGCATTAGAAGACGCAGTCTTCATTTTTCCTGTGCCAGTCTCCCAACAGAGTTTCCTATACAAAGACCCCTAATAAGTAGCTTTAGCTTTTTTCCCCACTGAATTCACATCTAGGAGTTACAGTTTCTAGCCATTTTGTTCACACTCCTGTAGCTAGAAAGAAGGGAGGACAAATTGGTAAACACAACACCCCCTCCTCTCCCTGTTTCTGAATTAGTAGAAATGTCTGAGAAACTCTAAATGAGATTTATTGTGCCCTAGAGAACTGAGACACTGATAGTTAATTTTCCAGCTCTTGTACCAAGAGCCATGTCACAGTCTTCTCACTGCTTAGGAAGCTCTGCAGGTAATTGAGATTCCCATTTCTGACTATAATTTTTATATTTCCTATATATCTCTGTCAAGCAAACCTGGGAGTTGAGAAGTCCATCTGTTCTACTGTGTTCACTTAGCTTTTTCTTTCTAATAAAGCCTCCCACACTTTGTATTTGAAATGTCTTTTAAAAGGGCTGGAGGTACAATTGCCAGTGCAACCCCTGATAAAGTTTTTCCTCCCTTGCAGAGGATGTTTTCTTCCCTTAGGTGTTGGGCCCCATACTGCTTCATTCATCAAGGATGCCCTTCAAACATGCAAATATGTCTTGAATGGAAGTCTTCATAGAAATGGCTATTGTTTAATATGCCCTAGGATTGTCATTCAAACTTTGCCTGAATAGGAAATGAAGGCCATCTTTTAAATAAGGGAAAGGACCAGTCTCCTTGCAGTTTTCACAGACAAGGGCGATATTTCCTCAAAGTCCAACTGAGAAAGCCAGAAGTCTAAAGATATGGTTAAAAATACAAAACAGCAAAGCAGATGTGGGGGGCGAGAGGAATATACATTCTATGGCACTAAACCTACACATAAACATTATAAACATTATAAATCATTCAGTGGGCAGTTTTGTGGGGAATGGTAATCCATCAATTAATCGGTCAACAAGTATTTACTGAGCACTTATTGGGTGGCCAGATTTGACAAGAGATTAGCCAGAGGCATATTACAAGGTCAGTTCCTAGAATACTGACAGTAAAGCTCAATCTTTAATCAGGGGAGTGATGGCTCCTTCATCTTACAGAAAGAATCATAACCATTAGTATAACAACAATAACAATAATGGATAATTATAAAACACCATAAGCTTTGCCGAGAGCTTTATATTCAATCCAAAATCTCTCACATACAAAAATACCTGTGAGACAGGTATTAACAGTGTAATTATACCCATTTTGCAGGTAAGTCACTGTAGTGGCAACCACACTGGTATACCTAGGATGGCTGCTAGCACAGGTTCTTTGATCTGCTTTTCTAAAGGAAAGCAACTTTAAAGAGGTCAACAATCTCACTTTAATTATAGATAGGTATTTAGACAGACAGACAGACAGACAGACAGACAGACAGACAGACAGACAGATAGATAGATAGATAGATAGATAGATAGATAGATAGATAGATAGATAGATAGATGGATAGATAGAATTCACTTAGTTCAGGGGGAAAAGTCAACACCCTGAACTTCAGAGAAAATAAAAAAAAGAAATTATAAGCAGGAAACCTACATACAGAGAAAATAACACAAATCAACAGATAGGGCTTCTAGCTGTCTGACCAAAGCTATACATATACAGTTACCAAAGAGAGAATCACTAACATCTGGGTTTTTAAAGCTGGGGGGCTCCTTAATGGTTACCCAGAGTCTCATCTGGTCAAATCACACAAATGTTCTTCCAGTGAGTGAACCCAAAAGCAAAACCTCCCCTCAAGAGTGTGTGTGTGTGTGTGTATGTGTATATATATATATATATATATATATATATATATATATATATATATATATATATATATATATATATATAAACCTTCTTCAGCCAGAGGGCATCACAACCCTCATGACCCACTGCCTAATTACAAAGTAACAAAAGGTATAGACCTTCCTGAAAACCAAGCCTTCCCTAATCAAGCTTCTCTTGTGGGGCCCCATGTGAGGCCTATTAATGAGCAGGGAAGATCTTCAACTTCCATTAACATTACAATCACCTGAGGTTCAGAGATGTTAGTTATTAGCCCACATTCATACATCAAGCAATACACTTCATATCAAGAGACCAATACAAATCCCACCATTATATTTTTAGATGTTATAAATATTAAGGAAATTTCAGGTCTCTTCTCAGGTTGCATTCTCTACAGTAAGAGCTTGAATAGGGAGTCAACCTGGCAAAATTCCATGTTCTACACTCATGCTACCATAAGCCTGAATTGGTTCTCTGGGCAGTGGCCCCAATTGAGAAATGAGTGAGGAACCATTCCTTAATCATGAAAGACTAAATAAACTTGGAAGGCAATTTCTTTTTCTTTTCTTTTTTTTACTAAATGTTTTCAAAATCAACAAAAATCTGTCTTTTCTACCTCCGACCTACCCCATCTCTGAAAAGGAAGAAAAACAAACCTGCTGTTATAAACATATGTAGTCTAGCAAAACAAGTTCCCTCACTGGCCATGATCCTAAAATAAGTCTCGAACTGCATTCTGAGAACATTATCTGTTAGAAAGTGACTAACATGTTTCTTCATAAGTACTTAGGAATTGTGGCTGGTCCTTCTGTTGATTAGAGTTCCTAAGTTTTTCAAAGTTGCTTGTCTTTTTTAATATTGTCACCGTTCTTCTGGTTTTTCTTACTTCATTCATGCTACATCAGTTCATACAAGTCTTCCCAGTTTTCTTTGAAACCATCCCCCACATCATTTTTAATAGAATAATTGTATTCTATCACATTAACATATCATAAAACTTGTTTAGTCATTCTCCAATTGGTGGGCACCCCTTCAGTTTCTAATTCTTTGCCATTGCAAAAAAGAACTGCTATAAAGTTTTGTAGTTCCTTTCTCTTCTCTCTTTTCTCTTCTATATCCCTGTTAAGTGAAGTGTATTTCTGAACCCAGATGTATTTTTCCCTCCTTTGATCCCTTCAGATGATTATGAGGTTCATGTGACAATTGCTACTCCTGCCCCTTCCTTATTGTTTGTCTACACTTTTCCTTGTGCGTACTGTTTAATTCTACACACACACACACACACACACACACACACACACACACACACACACACCATGACTCATTTCTTTTCCATTTTTACTTCTAGTACTCTTTCATTTCCTTTGTGAGAACATTTTAAAATTTCTTATTAAACTCTTGATTCATTTCTGCTAGAAATTCTAGTTGAACTAGTGCCTGAGCTGTGTTTTCCTCTGAGCTCTTGCTTATCAATATTTTGAAGTTATTGCCTTTTTCGGGGCTTGTGTCTTGAGCATCCCTGTCACCATAATAGCTTTTTATGGTAAGGTTTTGTTGTTGTTTGCTCATTCTTTCATCCTACTTCCAGACTTTATACTTTGTGTTAAGGTTGAGCTCTGTATGCTTCTTGGAGGAAATGCCTGGGTCGGTCCTGCTACTGCTTTCCTGGGGTATGAGCACTGAGTTATTCTAGAATCTTCAAGTTAGCTTAGGTTGGGGGATTCCAAGTTCTTAAAGTGGTCTGATCTAGATCAAAGGCTAATTTCTACATTCCTGGTGTGAGTTCTACAAGTTCCTGACCTGACTTCAGGAACTACCTGTGGGCTTGCCCCAATTAGAGTTACAGTTGACCTATTCTTCTCTCGATGCACAACTTCTCTTTGTACTAGAATGCACTTCTCAGCCTTTCCTGGCTAGAACTGCACCCCCCCCCAATGTGTAAAGAGAACTTTGTCTCCCTATTTCAACCTGAGCTTGAAAAATGATTCACAATTTTTTTTTCAGATTTCTTGATCAGGATTACATCTAGTACATTTTAGATCTATTTGGAGATACTAGTAGAGGAAGCAGCTCAGTTGCACTTCTTCCTGTTGCTTCACCATCTTGGCTCTGTCTTTCAGAGTATAATTTCAAGAAGGGCCTCAAATGATTTAATGTATTGTCAATGCAATATTTACAGCATCCACGATCACTATAAATATACCTGCATGGTGCTCAATTGCAAAATATAACAGACTCTCCATATATAAGACAGAAACAAAACATTTATTCATCACCAGAAAACAGAATCTCAAAACCAGTATACTGATTCTATCATAGTAGCAAAGAAGTTAATAAGCCATAATAGCACAGAGAGCCACAGCATCCTTTAGCTTTCCCACAAACCAACACAAAACCAATATTTACTCACAAGCCTATCTGTCTCCCTCAGAAGTATACTCTCCTCCCAACCGTCTAGCTGACTCTGACTCCCAGCTTCCTGTGGGCTCTGCTCCACCCTTCAGCAAACTCCTCCCACCACAGGCTCCATGTGTTTACATTCAGCTTATTAGGGGGCAGAGTTTATTTTCAAAGTAGGGAAGGTCTTCAAATTCCCTTAGACTTATTAAGGGGCAAGGAAGATCTTCAAATTCCCATTACCTTTACACTTAATGTCAGCCTCTCTTTGTTTCTAATGACCTGTCTAGTACTACTAGAAACAGTAGTAAATTGGTAGAAGATAAGCACACCCTCCTATCCCTATTTGTAAGACCTTCTAAATGAATGTAGAAATCAATGAAAGTGCAATTAAAGAGGTGGTTTTTAACTGTAAAAAAAAAAAAAAAACTGATGAATTTTGAGTCAAAGACCTTGGGTTGAAATCGCAGACCTCCTGATCAAAAGCAAGTCACTTAATTTCCCTAGTCCTCAGTTTTCTTATCAGTAAAATGAAGGAATTGGACTATGTGTCCTCTGAAATTCCTTCCAGTTCTGATTTTCCACCAGACATTTTAACCCCATTAACTATTTCTAATACTAACAGAGCACCAGATAGTGTCAGACTTGGAGTTAGAAAAACTTGAGTTCAAATCCTACCTCAGGGACTTTACTAGCTAGCAGTAAGTCACTTAGCCTTCTCTTGGCCTAAATATCCTCATCTATAAAACAGGGATAATGATAGCATAGGGTTGTTTTGATGCTCAAATGAGACAACAAAAATATAGCATTTTGTAAACTTCAAAATGTGATATAAAAGCTATTATTATTATTAAAATAACAATAATAGTACTTTACATACAGCTTGCAAAGCACTTTCACACACATTATCTAATACCAGTAAATGAATGAGCACTCTTCAAGCATGTGGTCAGAAGCAGGTATGGTGGCCCTGGCTCTTAAATATACTGACATGTCAGTACAGGATAAGGATGGAGAGTGTCCTCACCATCAAGATCACCATAAAAGGGCATTGGGGAAGCAGGTTGATTCAGACAAAAAGTCAGCTGACCCACATTCTCTATATCTTGCCCCTTGACCTGGTACTGGACTCTCGGCTTGACTCCCAACTTCTGAAACCGATTTCCCATTTCTGTCTTCTTGAATTTTAGTGCTCTCCAAAGAAACCTTGGTACCACAGAAGCCTGGTATCTTGGCTTATGCTTGCTTGGATCCTGATTTGGACTTAACCTTCTTCCCCTAGAGATTGCCTGTCTTCAGCCCTCATGATTGTCCTAATTAATCATTGGCCCACATCACCCTACCCCCATTGGGGCACAATAGAGGCAGTTGACATTAGCTTTCTTGTGGGTCAACTGACATCAAGGAAAAAATGAATATGGTGAATATTTAAATCATTGGGACTCCAGACCCCCTACCTGCACTGACTAATTATATTCTGTGCTGGCCTTGAAGGTGTTGAGACTGATCCATAGTGACACCAGAAAGCATAATGTGACAAAGAAAGGAAACATAATATAGTGTAGAAAGAGCATTGCATTGGGAGAAAGCAAAATGAGTTGTTATTTTTTTTTTTAAACTGAAGGTGGGCACTCTAGTTTGTATAAAAGAGAATGTTCTGAGTGAAGGAGTGAGCCAGGTAATCATTACAAAATTCTGCAGGGGGCGATAGGGTACTAGCCATTCTGATTACTATCAGGATTGATAGCATAATACTGGAAATGATGTTCCAAGGTTTGGACTGTGGGTTCCGCCTACCCATTGGACTGGATTTAGTTCAGACTTATACTATTTGCTCCCAGAATGATTTTAGGCAATCATTCCACCTCTCTTCCAACTAAAATAAGGACTAGATGATCTTCAAGGCTCCTTCCAGCTCTAAGCCCCATCAGTGGTGTGCTGGAGCCAGCTTTCTCTGATTCCCTAGAGCTGAATGTTAAATTTTTAGTGTAAATGTTTATATCTCAGAAATCAGCAAACCACTACAAATCAAGCCTTGATTTATTCTTTTGTTGACAATCTAACTTTTTAAAAGTGATGGAGAAAAAAGTTAATAATGAAAGATTAAATTTAAAAGTATGTTATGCATACTTTTTCCTCCCTTAGAGAGCTGGTTATTAAACATTTACCAGCACATCCCTGCCTATGATTTTTTTCTATATACTCAGTCCTAGATAAGCTCAAGAGAATAATTCAATTCAGAAATCACCTCATGATAAGAGGGTAGAATTCAGGTTCATTTCACAGGAGACCAGTTCTGAGATGATTCCAGATCTTAAAAATAGACCAAATATTTTGAGCAGCTTTGAAATAAATCTAGCTGGATTCCATGAGGACCCCCTCCTTCTTCTTCTTCCCTTCATACACCACCCTGCTGAAATTTTGGGGCAAAAACTATATTCAACCAACCCTCCATATGGCCCTAACTCTAGACCCAGTCCTAGACTTTAACCTTCTAGGACACCCAGCAATTAAACAAAATAGGTGCTTAATAAATGTTTATTCACTGACTGAAAAGGTTTACAGGTCAGTCATTCAGTCTTTTACCCTAAAAATAAAGCCTTTCTACAAATTGTAAAATTTTTAGACGTTAAACCCCAGTCAGGGCTACCTCCAGAAGATACAAAATTCTACACTCGGGACCAGTTGTCATATTTTTAGATTACATCTTTAAAGTTGAAAGGACTGCTAGAGAACATAGTCATGGATCTAGAGCTGGAATAAATGCAGGTTTATTTATTTATAACCAAAAAGGTTATTTGGTCCAACTTCCCTATTTTCCAGAGGAAGAAACTGAGGCTCAAATGATTAAGTTAAGCTAACTTAAGGTCAAGGTCATATAGGTAGTAAACAACAGAACCAATATTTGAATCTTCATCTTCTGACTCCAGATGTGGTGCCCTTTCCATTTCTAAATTCAGTGCCAGTTTCCAAGTGGGCATATTCCAGGTGAAGGATTGGTTTCTGATAGATTCCTGTACCTTTGGTGCCCACTGTATCCAAGAGGTCCTGAGTCTGCTTGGTTGGAGCCTTTTATTGACTCCAGACCATAGAAGATGGAACCCATCAGGTTTCAGGGTGGAGAGAAAGCCACTAGAGAAGCTGGGACAAAAATAAGTCATGTAGCAGTTATGTGGGGGGAGGAAGCTGTGTCAAAGAAATCAGGCAGTGTCATTGGGTACACTTTCTTTTTTCTGGAGAGTCAATTGTTAAACATATACCAGCATACCAATCTAGTCTAACCCCTTATTGTATAAATTAAGAAACTAAGGCCCACAGAGAATTTAAGCAATTTATCCAATGTGTCATACAGTGAAGAAGAAGCAGAAATAGAATTTGGACCCAGGTCCTCTGAGTCCAGACTTAATGTCCTATCTATTGAACCACAAAAGGAAGGTATTTCAACAGACCAAATGTTATAGTGGGAGTTCTTTTTAGGATAAGTTAGCCTAGATAGGCAATGAAGCCCCTTCTAGCTATAAATCATGTATTTCTATTCTACGTATCTAAAAATTCAGTCTAGAATTTTGCCAGCGATTCCTTTTTTTTTTTTTTTTTGCCTTTTGGAGGGCAATTGGGGTTAAGTAACTTGCCCAAGTTTACATGGCTAGTTTTTTGTGTGTGTTAAGTGTCTGAGGCCGGAACCAAACTCGGGTTCTCCTGACTCCGGGGCCAGCGCTTTACTCATTGTGCCACCTAGCCACCCCTCCCAGTGATTACTTTTAAGGTCACTGTCTATAATACATAGAATCCACTTTTTAAAAAGACATTTGTCTAATTCTAATTGTTTGGCACTACTACCCTTTTCTAATATTCTTCAAAGATTACTGACTGTAGATTTCATAATTGCATCTGCAAGTTCTTTCAGCCCCTTGGGCTGTAATTTACATGGGTCTAGAGCCTTGAATTTATTTAAAGTAGCTAGATACTCTTGTACCGCTGCCTATTATGGGCTTCAATTCCCTGAAGAGAACTCTCCTTGATATAGAGGATGAAAGAAAAATGGAAGTGGAGCAGTTTTGTTTTGTTTTTCTCTAACATATTATCATTGCATCATGTGTCCTAAACAGTTGATCTATCCCTTCTTTGTTTTTCATGGACTAAATATAGCCCATCCTGCCCCCAATAAAATGTTCT
This sequence comes from Petaurus breviceps papuanus, assembly GCF_028583685.1. Lineage (NCBI taxonomy): Eukaryota > Metazoa > Chordata > Mammalia > Diprotodontia > Petauridae > Petaurus > Petaurus breviceps. The sequence goes on along the minus strand of NW_027185764.1, from coordinate 61,923,629 downwards.
TATTGTTCTTAGCTTATTAATGTTGTTCACCTCTCTCATGGAGGATGTCTAGTGGAAAGTCTAAAGACATTCTCAAATGAATAACAATAATAATTCAAATGTATCTAGTGCTTTAAGGTTTGTAAAGCATTTTACATGTGTTATCCTCACAGATTCAAATGGATAACCTATACATTCAGAGAAATTAAGCAGGAAGCAGCACGACTAAGAATTTCAATCTTAAATAAGAACTTAGGGAAATTAAATAAGAATTGAAAGATATACAAAAAGAACAGGAAAAATAGTGAAGAAATTAAACTACATGGAAAATACAGCTAAAAAATGTTAAACCCATAAAACTAATAAACTTACTACAACAGAAAATAGAAATTGTATGCAAAGCAAGACAGTTGAAATTGAAAGCTTGAAAACAAAACATTTTAATTTTCCAGAATATAGTGAAATACGCGAACTCAGTGACAGATGTGAAGGATAGATCCACATGAGGATACTTTAGAGGAAAAAAAAGAACCTGGACATTGCATTTCAGAAAATCTTCAAATAAATTTTCTCATGATTGGCAAAAGCAACCAAAAAAAAGGCAGATTGAAAGAATTCACAAAAGGGTCCATAAGGAAGAATACAAGATTTAACATACCTGGACACTTACTAGTCAAACAATGTAAAGGAGGAAATATCACGAATTTCCAGAAGAAAAAAAGAAATCACTTACTGAAGAACAATAAAATCACAGCAGATTTTTCAAGGGAGGCAAAGGAGGATAAATCACACTTACAAAATTAAGAAGCATGGGCCATGAACCCAGAATTATGTGCCCAGAAAAACTAGCATGATATACAAAGACAAAAGATGGGTACGCCAAAGTATCAGCACACCGGGAGTGAAAGTGATAAGCCAGGTAGGCGGTAGCATCCTATATAGCAATGTCTTATGATCAATACCAGCTGTGGTTTCACAAAACAGTAAGTACACTAGTTCTGTTACTTATATATTCCAGCCTTTGTACTTTAAAAAAAAAAAAAAAAGCAAATTATTCTTGAAAATCCTGAGGACCATGCACAGCAAGTTTTCAATTCATTATGCTCACACTGAACCGGACAATGAGCCAGGAGTTATCTTGAAGCACAGACAAGTAGTAGATCTCTACAACAGACGACTCCATCAGAAACTACACAGATAACTGCTCAGAAACCATTTCCACTAGAACAACAAAAGTCTCTGATAATAAATATGTGATCTTTGGTGTTTTTATTTCATGGTTATTTTTTCCTTAACTGGTAATAAACCATTAACCAGCAGCCCAATTACTGTTTTGTTTTATAAACACTTGTACCATTGGTATGGCAACATGTTGGAGTCAGAGAGTGTGGATTTGAATCCTGGGTCTATTATTCGTTACCTATGTGATCTCGGATAAGCCGTTTACCTCTGAATCTCAGTTTTCTCCTCTGTTAAATGAGGGCTTTAATTTTAGTGTATTAAAGCTTAAAACTGGACCAAAACTTTTGGGACACCCTCTAGGATATAGATCTAGAGCCTGAAAGGAACTCAGCAGTAATCTAGTACAACTTCCTCATTTTACATATGAGGAAACCGAGACCGTAAAAGGTTGAGTGACTGGTCCAGGGTTGCTGAGATAGTATCAGAGGTGGATCTTGAACCCAGTTGCTTTAATCCCAAAGTCCACACACATTCTTTCCACCATACAATGCTGCCTCATTTTCTTGGCCTCAGTTTCTTCATATGTAAAATTAGAAATTTGGACTAGGTGACCCATTATGTCCTTTCTAGTTCTAAATTTATCTTCCTGTGAACGTAAATTCCTTCCATCTGCCGATGCTCACTGAAATCTAGCTTTCCCTTGAAGATACCACATCTCTGGCTCCTTCTCTTGCACCTCTTTATATGTGGTCAGGAGGAGGATTTTGCATGCTCCTTGCTCCATCCCCACTGCTACTTTTAGACCCTCTCTTGGCCACCATCACCCAGCAATCACCTCTCTTCCTTTAAAGTTCATTTCATCCTATCTAGATCTTTTTTTTCCTGTCATCTGTGGACCTCTAAGCAACTCTTCCTTATTTCCAATAAATTTAGCACCAGGTTCACCAATGCACTAGGTGGCCCAGTGGATAAAGCACTGGGTCTGGAGTCAGGAAGACTCATCTGGTCTCAGATATTGTTATAAGAATGCAAATTTAAAGATCTTCCCTGCCCCTAGGCCCTTTGATAGGCTTAAGAGACTCTGAGGACCTTCCTTGATTTGAAAATATACTCTGCCCCCTAATAGGCTGAATGTGGTCACATGGAGCCTGTGGCAGGAGACTTGGTTTTCAGGAATGCCCACACCTTGATGCTGTGTGATTGGGCAGTGGGTCAAGAGGGTGGTTACATTCTCTGACCCAGGAGAAGGCTATATAATCCCTGATATGAGGCTTTGTTTGGGGCTCACTTTGAGAAGTGTTGTGTGATTTGACCAGATGAGACTCTGGGCAGCCATTGAGAGCCCCCCGGCTTTGAAAAACCCAGATGTTGATGCTTCCTTCTCTGGTAACTGTGATTTGGTATGGATGTAATGGTTGGACAGTTTGGAGGCCTGTCTGCTTGATATGTTTTTCTGTTTTCTTGTAATTTCTATCTGTATACTCTGAAGTTTGGGTGCTGAACAAGGTAAGTGATATGTTTGATTGATTAAAGTAAGCTTGTTAACCCATTTTGAGTTGCTTTCCTTTAGCAAAGCAGATCCAAGAACCTGTGTTGGCAGTCACCCTGGGGATGCTGGGGTGCTTGCTGCTACAAATACTTTCTAGTTGTGTGACAACCCCATTTGCCTCAGTTTCCTCAAATGTAAAATGATCCGGAGAAGGAAATGGCAAATCAATTTAATATCTTTGCCAAGAAAACCCTAAATGGGGTCATGAAGAGCTGGACACCATTAAAATGACTGAGCAATAGAAATAAGTCTGTTAGGAGGTGCAGTGGATAGAACACTGGGCCTGGAGTCAGAAGACTCAACTTTCTGATTTCAAATTGGCCTCAGACATTTACAAGCTGTGTGACCCTGGGCAAATCACTTAACCTTGTTTGCTTCAGTTTCCTCAAATGTAAAATGAGCTGGAATAGGAAATGGCAAACCACTCCAATGTCTCCCCAAGAAAACCCCAAATGAGATCATGAAGAATTGGACACCATCAAAAAATGAATGAAATGTAATTCACAGTTTTCTCCATTCTAACCTCTGCCACCTTTGAATATCGTGGCCTCCGAGTTCCTCTTTCACCTCAATTCCCATGACTTCTGTCTCCAATCTATCTCATTCATACACAGGATAGGTCATATCTTAGACCTGCCCTACTTGGTGACCCCAGGCTCAAATGAACTTCCCCTAAGTCAGAATTCCTACTTAGGACCCTAAAGCAGTCTTCTCTGGTCTCTCTTCCCCATTTCCATCAAAGAAAGTCAGCAGCATCATTTTGTGAGTCAATTCTGTCTTGAGACTGAACTATTCTTACAGTCACTTACTACTCTGTCATCCATCATTAAAACAAAGATATTTCATAACCAGGTGCGTATGAGGCAGTTCTAAAGATTACCAAACATTCCTTCTAGTGACCTTTACAAGAGGAATTCCCAGGCACAGTTAACACCATTGCCTTCCATTGCCTGTCACTCTTATGTAAGAATAGAGCAATGCTAATGGTTTTTATTTAACAAACACAATTGCAATTCAATAAAATAGTTTAAATAGCAGCAGTTCTGATAATTTGCTCATACATATATCAATAACAGGAGTCTGAAGAATCTATTTCTCTGTCAATTCATGGACTCCTATTGATATCAGCAGAAACTACTCACACTATAATTGCATAAGCCTAAGATTGAATGGCAAATTTCTGAAGGGGCTGTGAGTCAGGTCCAAGTTAGTCCAAGTCAGAGGACTCAGGTATGGAAGGCCTCTAAACACCCTCCCAATCCTCATATTCTATGATTCAACAAAGAAATTCAATGAACAATTTCCTAGACCATCTGCTATATGCAGAGGACAGATGCTGGGGGGAAATAAAAAGTTTCGATAAGACATGGTTCTTTCCTTCAAGGAGGTTACAGCCAGGTGGTGGGTAGGGGAAAAACGGGGAGAAAATTTGTAACTCAAAATCTTGCGGAAATGAACGATGTAAACTAGAAGTTAATAAAGTATTCAAGTTTCAGTGTCAGCATTTGACCTTCTGGTGAATAGTCTGAATTAATTTATTTAAGTGTTAACTGATTCAATCTCCTCACTGTCCAAGGAACTCTAAAAAGTGTTTTCTGGTACTGCAATTCAGAAGTGTCAATTCTGTGGTGCTCAGCTTTCCTTAGATTCCAACTCTCACAGCCACACATTGCTACTAGAAAAACCATCATTTTGATTATATGGACCTTTGTCAACATACAGATAACCATAATGCAAATGGAAACCCTTGGAGTTGCCAAGACATCCCTATCCTAGGATGGATGAAAGCTATTTTCTCACTACTGATGGAGGTGAAGGAGGTCTCGTTCCCATTCTCACCTCACTTTTTGTCAAATGGAAAAAATGTCTAATCCAGAGTTTTTTCTGTTCTTGAAAATTGTTTAATTATTTTACCAAAGCCAACTAGAAAAAGTGGTCCTAATTGTCATGGTTATGTCTCCATTACAGTTATCCCTTCCACATTGAAACTTTCCCCGTTGCAGTTTCGATATGTTGCAGGTTTCCTTGAGAAATTAAATGAGAATTTTGGGGGGATTTTGCAGAAGCTGCAGACAACACATAAAGGCCAGCAGATGACACAGAGCCTATGACCAAATACTTAACCAAATTTTACAATAAGGTACTAGAAATACTCCAAAAAGAAAAGGGGAAAATTCAGATGTTCTCTGGTACAAAAGAAGGGCCAAAAGTTTTTTATCCAGATTTTTGAGATCACAGGACATCATGCCCCTAAACCCTGTGATATGGAAAGGATAACTAGCTATATTTGTTAAAGTGGAGGAAGTGTGGGCGTGTGGGGTATGTGTAAGTGTAAATTAGGATTGTGGGGTGGGCAACAAGGGGCCTGTGATAAAGTAACAAAAGTTCTGAGCTTTTGCATAAATAGCCAGGACTCCATCCTGTCTGGGGGCTTGAGGCAGCTTGGTGGTACAGTAAGTTCAGTGTTAGATCTGGAGTCAGGAAGATTTGAATTCAGATCAGATACTCACTCACTGTGTGACTTTAGCAACTTATTTAAACTATTTCTCTTAGTTCTGCCATATGTAAAATAAAAGAATAATCCAGCTCCCAGAGTCATTGTAAAGATAAAATGAGATTTGTAAAGCACTTGACCAACCTAAAAGAGCTATGTAAATGCTAAATATCATTATTGAACTAAATAAGAGAAAAATCTTATTTATATTAATGACTTTATTGATGGTATTGATGATATTATAAACCTCCCAAGATGCTTCTTAGAAAAACAACAACCTGTAAGAATATGAGCTCCAAGTAATGTCTGAGCCATGAATAAGAAGATTTGAATGGTGGAAGGAGAGTAGGAAAATGAGTAAAGGAGAGGAGGAATGATTCCCTCAGAGACAGGAAACTCAGGTAAATTTATGCTCCCCCCAACCCCTGCCCCCATTGTTGTCTCCTGACCCAGTGACTGACCCTATCCAACTCTGAGTAATGGGCAGAGTCAAGGCCCTGACTAAGGTAAAGCTATTCCCCTGGGGATGCTGAACAGAGTTGTAGAAAGAGAATAACTCTACACATACAATAGTTCTGTCCATCTAAGAGGGAGTGGCTAGTTTTTTGCCTATCTGAACACCTCTAATGTCTCACCTGGCTACACTGTGAAAATTCATCACTGCTTCATAGTTAGTGACCAGGTATCTAGTACTAAGATTCTGAAGACTAGTTCAGGCATTTGCAAGTCAATAACATTTTTAAAAGATTTTTGTTTATGTTTATTATTATTATTATTTTGCTTGTTGAAGGGGGGAGGGTAGGGTAATTGGGGTTAAGTGACTTGCCCAAGGTCACATGGCTAGTTTTGTGTGTGTGTGTGTGTGTGTGTGTGTCTTAAGTGTCTGAGGCCGAATTTGAATTCAGGTCCTCCTGACTCCAGGACAGGTGCTCTATTCACTGTGTCACCTAGCCGCCCCAAGTCAATAACATTTTACAAAGGAAGAGGCTGACTTTGCCCTAACTCAGCAAGTGTATAGGATATATACAAGGATAGAGTGGACTCAGCTTCTCTGGACTCCGACCCTCAACCTTACCTCTTTTTTGAAGCTTGTCTTGACACCAGGATATGGTGACTGCTGTAGTCTCAGGCATCCATCACATCTAAGAGGCCCAGACTATAGGTGACCTGGACCTTTTATATCACTAGACTAGGAAGCTGCAGCAGGGAAACTGAGGCCCATCAGGAGGGAGGAAGTGGAATCAAGAAATCGCTACTCCCGTCATACTTGTCCCGGTTAGTCCTCAACTGACTGACACCTGGTACTCATCAGTCTGGGACTTGAAGCCTTTCTAGTCTGGTAAGGCTGGCTAAAGTTCACCTTCTGTTGGCATAGCCTTTGAGAACTCAGGGTCACCCCTTGTTTATGACAAGGCATCAGAGGAGGACTTCAGAGGGAAGAATGACAGCCGAACAAGACAGTTCATTCTTTATTATCATCAGACTAACTCCTTTAAGTTGCAAAACAAAAACTGTTTGAACAGGACTATTGTCTGTCCTGGCATCCTGACAGGTGATGGCTGTAAAATGACTCCAATTTTCAAGCTTATTGTACATTCCTGGCTCCCACCGAGACCTGGAGAATGGCCTTTGCTTGCCCCCTTTTTCCTTTATACTATTGCTTATTAATTTTTCTTAGCATTATTTTTGGCAGTTGCATGTTCACTTGTGGAATTTATAAAAGAAACTTTTTAGATATAAAATGAAAACCTACAAATTGGCCAGACTTACCATGATCAATGCATTCTGGTTGATAAAGCCTCCTCAAAATGCTTCGGCAAGAGGGATCCCTATGAACGTAGGATGTGTGTTCTTATGAAAAACAAACTATCTAATTTTGACATCACTGAATTCTTAATATGGATTCCTTTTTATTTTAGTAAAATATTCCATTTTTTAATAAAATTCTCAAGTTTTTCCTATGAAAGGCAATTTTGATGAAAATTCTCCTCCTCAATCAATTACCAGGCATTTTATTAGGTGTCTACTATGTGCCAAACACTCTGTCAGGCTCTTGGGAGACACTCTTAATTCTACCTTAGTTTTTCTTTTGTTTTTGTTTTGTTTTGCTTTGCTTTTTGGAGGGGGGAAGGCAGGACAATTGGAGTTAAGTGACATCCCCAAGGTCACATGGCTAGTAAGTTTTAAGTGTATGAGGCTGGATTTAAACTCAGGTCCTCCTGACTCCAGGGCTGGTGCTCTATTCACTGTGCCACCTAGATGCCCCTACCTTAGTTTTTAAGAAAGTTTTTTTGGGCAAGTGTATCTGAGACAGATCAGGTTTTGAACATTACATCCTTTATTCTCATCTATTAGGTAATAACAATAACAGACATTTATATATTGCAAAGCACTTTGTATATGCGATCTCATTTGGTTTTCACAACACTGTGAGTGAAGCCCTCTCTCTCTCTCTCTCTCTCTCTCTCTCTCTCTCTCTCTCTCTCTCTATATATATATATATATATATATATATATATATATATATATATATATTTGTTTTTTTGTTTGCAATTGGTGTTAAGTGTTTTGCTCAATGTCATACTGAGTGTTTTTGTGTTAAGTGTCTGAGGTCAAATTTGAACTCAGGTCCACCTGACTCCAGGGTCGGTGCTCTATTCACTGTACCACCTAGCTGCCCCAACCCTCGAAATATTATTATCCCTAATTTGATAATAAGGAAAATGAGGCTCAGAATGTTTTAGTGATTTTCCCAGGGTCACACACCTAGTGTCTGAGATAGGATTTAAACCCAGCTCCACCATCTCACACATTCTGCCATAGCCTTATCTGACAGAGGGATTGGTTAGGACCATCAGCCAAGGGAAGGAACTTAGGACATGCTGCCAAGCTCCAGTACTGACTAGTGATTAAAAGACCTGGGTTCTAATCTCAGTTTCTCATTTTATTTTTTTTGGAGGGGTTAAGGCAAGGCAACTAGAGTTAAGTGATTTGCCCAAGGTCACAAAGCTAGTAGGTGTGTCAAGTGTCTGAGGTCAGAGTTGAACTCAGGTCCTCCTGACTCCAGGGCCGGTGCTCTATTCATCGCTCCATCTAGCTGCCCCTCAGTTTCTCATTTTATTGCTCAGTTGAAATAGCTCTCTCCAAAATTACTAGTGATCTCTTAATTGCATAATTGCGAAATCTAATGGCCTTTTCTCAACCCTGCTTCTTGACCTCTCTGCAACATTTTGAACTACTGACTGTCCTATTCTCTTGAATATTCTTTCCTTCACATCACAGATGTACAGGCCTAGCTCCCACTGGGACCTGGAGAATGGCCTTTGTTTGACCTTTTTTTCCTTTATACTATTGCTTATTAATTTTCTTAGCATTTTTTGTCATTTTTATGTTCACTTGTGGAATTTATAAAAGAGACTATAGATATAAAATAAAAATCTACAAAATATCCAGGGACCCAGCATTTTGATTGATAAAGTCTCCCCAAAGTCCTTCAGCAAGAGGAGCCCCAATGCACATAGAATTTATGTTCTAATCAAAACTCTTATTAAAACATCTCTTAATAATGAGAGTGGTGATGAATGAGCAGACAGACAGAGAGAGAATGAGGAAAACAGATAATACCATCCCCTACATTTGCATATTCATCTTTACAGTTAAAAAATACATTTGTGCTGGACAGAATATTATTTTCCCCGATTTATAAAAGAGGAATTTAACAATGGTAATAATAATAGCTAACATTTCTATAGCACTTACTTTGTGCCATATACTGTACTAAGTGCTTTGCAATCATTCTCATTTGATTTTCTCAACAATCCTAGAAGGTAAATACTATTATTATTCTTATTTTGCAAATGAGGAAACTGAGGCAAACAGGGTTCAAGTGACAAATGTAAAACAGATGCGTTTGTATTAGATCTTAGAAGGAGCCACTGGTGGGCTGTTTTTTTGTGTGTGTTTTTTTTTTTGAGTGGGTGCAGGAGGGATGATGTAGTCACACCAATATTTTAGGAAAATCTCTTTGGTCACTGAGTGGAGAGTAGATTGAAGAGAGGCTGGAAGCATGAAGAACAATTAGGAGGCTATGGCAATGGTCCAGGTGAGAAGTGGTGAGGGCCTGAACTAGGGTGATAGCTAAGTGGGTAGAGAGAAAGGGATGGATATGCAAGGTGTTGTGGAGATAAAACAACAACACCTGGCAACTGATTGGGTATGTGGGAAATGTGAGAGTGAGGAGCAAGGATGAGAGCAAAGTAGAAAAGCAGGGTAATTGGCAAGATGGTGCTGCCTTCAACAGTGCTAGGGAAGTTTGGAAGTGGGGTGGTTTTGTTGGGAAAGAAAACACGTTCTAGCATGGACATGCCATGTTTGAGCTGCATCGGGGATATCCGATTTGAAATGTCTACTAAGTATAGTAATTCAGAACTAGAATTTAGGAGAGATTAAGGCTAGATATAGAGTTTGGGGAGTCATCTGCCTCCTTGAGATAAATGATTATTAATAACCCATTAGTATGGGATGGGAGCCAGGGTTTTTTCCTTTCCTATTTCCTCATTCAGAAACCAGCCCCTGTAGGTTATTCAGATAGCCCCAGAAGGACTGGGCTGAAGATGAGATTGGGTTAACATTCTCTTCAATCTGAGAAGGGCAGGGAGACCCCTACCTCACCCAACTTCAAAAACTTCATTTAATTTAGGTGAATTCTGGCCCATTGTTCAACTACGTAAGTTGGAGATGAGTCTTTTTGTTCAAGAGAAACATAATCAGAATCACAGCCCACAGCCCCTCATTAGAATCAGTCTGCCTCATAATATTCATTCTATTATTAATTGTTAACCAATCAGAATTTATCTTTGACTCTCAGGAACACTCACTCTTCCAAGGGTATCTAAGCATTCAGGGGTTTCCAAGGTTCATCTTTGGCTTCCAAGAAGGCCACTGGCCTCGTTTTATTGATTATTTGCTAACCATAATTGACAAATTGGTTATTAATTACCCATAAACTATGTCCCTTGGACTTTTTATTCATCACATCCTCAAGGTGAAAATTGAACCCATGGGAGTTGAGGAGGTTACTGAGTGAGAGAACGTATAGAGATAAGAAAAAGGGCCAACGGCAGAGCCTTGGACGTTTACAGTTAATCAGTGTGATATAAATGTTTATACAACAAAGAAGACTGAGAAGGAGCAGACAGACAGGTATGAGGTGCATCAAGAGGAAATAATGTTACCAGAATCCAGGAAGGAAAGAATATTCGGGAGGAGAGGCAGTCAGTAGTGCCAAATGTTGCAAAGAAGTCAAGAAGGAGGGTTGAGAAAATGATGTTAGATTTGGTAATTAGGCAATTAAGAGATTAATTTGGAGGGAGCAGTTTCAGTTGAGTGACTAAGACTAGAATCTGGTTCTTTTGAATGCTACTCAGTGCTAGAGTTTGGCAGAACATTATAAACATCAATGGCAGTTTCCTGAGTTCTTTCCCTAGGCTAATTATTCTGACCAGTTCCCTGTCAGAGGATTAGCTGATGGACTGAGTCCCAAGGAATGGTACCACCAAGTCCCTTCTGTCCCATGTGCAACCCCTTGACTTTCCTGCTTTTGCTAGTCTCACTGAAATAGCAATAAAGCACGGTATGTTTTCTAATTGTTTTGGAGACAACCATAAAATTTAGATTCCAAAGTAAGTTACCCAGATGGGATGGAATTCTATATTCTAAATCTAGAAGGAATTTTGAGACATCATTGGGCCCAGCTTCCTGCCTTAAAAATGCCCACATCGGTGATAGTGTAAGTAAAAGTGGTGTCTGAGATTTGCAATGACCAAAGTTCTGCTCTCACATCCTGTCCTATATATTATCCTGCTCTGCTTTCTGGAGACAGCCCTGTAGGTTTACAGGGAAAAATTTGCGTAGTCCAAATGGCAAGAGGAGAGAGAACTCCTGTAAATAATGCTCTTATCATAATGTCATAACTTGCACAGGTTTTTAAGAGTTGGCATCTTCAGGACCCGATATTTGCTGCAATTATTTTTATTGCCCTAACTCAGGGGTGAGGAATCTGCGGCCTCAAGGCCAAGTTTGGATTTAGTCAAAAGACCACATTTGAGGACCTACAGGACCACATGTGGCCTGAAGGCCACAGGTTACCTACCCCTGCAACTGCTTATACAAGCCTTTCTGTATACCAACAGTCAACAGAGATAGTGAACACAGTGACCCAATGAGAAAAGGAGTGGACTATTTGAGTCAATAGAATCACTCACTCTTCACTCACATTAGTATGACAAAGAGGTGGAGTCACAATGGAGTAGGTGTCCCTTGAGGGCATCAGAAAGAACTCCACCTTCTCCAGGAAAGAAGAGATATGCACTTTGTTTTGGTCTGAAAGAGCTTCTAGTGAAAAAAAGTGTAACTTCTCACAGTGTGTGTAACTTTGTAATTGCCAGTGATTGAGTGTGTGGGTGACCACATGTAGGGCTTGTGTGCATGGTATTATTAATATTTAATAAAGAGGTCCCAGGCTGTTTTCATTAATTTGGGAAATGAATTACCCCCATTGCCTCCAATGGAGTGCAATTCCTTGGAGGGTGTGTGGTGCCATTTTATACCAGAAGAAGCAAACTAGCTTTTTATTTTCTTCCTTGCTTCTTTTGTTCAGCTGTTCAAGTCTGCTTGTGGTTTAGAGGTCTTAATTCCTGAAAATGATGGCTGCATTTTAAAATAAAGAAATGTCTGTGGCTCGATGAGAGCTCAATTTTATGACAAAAAGCAAATATGTAGTAAGATGTCTGCCGGTATCAGTAATTCAACTCAACATAACCCTGTATCCCTTGGAGATGGAAATATAATTCAATTCAAGATACATGTGTTAATGTACTCCTTCCTCATCTCTGCCTCACAGAATTCCGAACTTCCTTCCCGTAGCTGTCCAAGTACAACCCCCTACACCAAGCTTCTACCTCGAGAAATTGCTTTGTGTGACTTTGGATTTATTTTCTTGGTTGCCGACTGTATCCAGTCAGCTGAAAGCAAGCTATTTGAGGGAAAAGAGTGTTTCATGGTTTTTTGTCATGTTTCATCCCCAACATCTGGCACAGTATCTTATATATAGTTTATTACCTAATTTGGCAGGGAGAGGGATGACATTTTAAATGCATGATAATAAAAATAATAGCTAGCATTCATATGGTACTTTTAATTATAATAGCTAGCAATAATAATTGCATTAGTTTCACTTCATATAGGGCTTTAAGGTTTGTAAAGCACTTGACAAATAGCATCTCATTTTATCCTCATAGAAATGCCAAAAGGTAGATGCGATTATCTCTATTTTACAGATGAGGAAATTGAGGTAGGCATAGGTTAAGTGACTTGTTCAGGGTCACACAGCTTGTAAGTATCTGAGTCAAGATTTGAAGTCAGGTCTTCTGACTCCAGGTCCAACATTCCATCCACTGAATCACCTAGCTCCCTCTATGTATGATACAAGATGGAAAAGTATTTGCTTTACTCCATTTTCAGAGTATCCACTATTTAGGTGAAATTTTCCATCTTTTGTTCAAATTGTTGATTCTTTTTCAGAGCTCTTACTGCTCCTATTTAAGTTCTTCCATACATCCTTGGAGTCCTTGTGATCAGTCCAGTCTTTTTATTGCATCTTTACCAGAAGCTTTTAAAACCTAGTCATTCTAAAGCAAAATGTCCATTCACGGGACCCGGGGGCACACAGCCCCCTTTTAACCTGTTGAGCTGGTATGGTATCTATATCCCCTTTGGTGTCCTAAGTCCCAGTTCCCTAATGGACTCAGTTTCTGGCTCCTCTGAAGTAAGCAGGAAAGAATTGAGAATTATAAACACTGAAGGCTAGAGAAGTTAAGGCATGAATTGCTGAAGTTACATGGCTAGTAAATAGTGATAGATCTGGGGCTAGAACCCAGATCCAAACATCTCAGATAAGTTATTGATGACAATGACAAGAAAACTATTCTTTCTTCATGTCTTCTACTAAGTGATCTAAATACAGAGGCTGTATGTTACTTACTTAGGAAAGTGGTGGCTAGGGAAGGGTATTTTGGTTTTGGAAATCACCAGAATGGTGAGAGGGAGCCATAGGGAAGTCACTTGATACTTCTGGTGATCTCTCCAGAAGCAGTGGTAGTGGTCATTTCATCACCATTCCAGAGAAAACATCCAGAAGGAAACAATGAGAAATACACCCAAGCAGCAGCAGGGCAGCAAGGGGCAGTGCAGCAGGAGTATGGGGAGAATCCTACACATAGTGATAGACTAAATTAGGGACTGGAAATACTGACAGGGTCCATACAAGCAATTCAAGTGTGAAAAATTCAGTCAAATGTAGAAGCTTGAGGAAAGGAAGAGAGGCAGAGAGAACAGTGGCTGGCTTTTCTACATCTTCTGAATCATCCGCTTTCCTGGAGCAGCACCCAGTTAGGCACTCTTCATACTCATCCATTGCAATACCCCTATATGGATGACCATAATCAGAACCTACTCTAGAGGAGGCAGGCATAGGGTAAGTGACTTATTTAGGATCACACAGTTAGTAAGTATCTGAGACAAGATTTAAAGTCAGGTCTTCCTGACTCCAGGTCCAATACTCTAGCCATTGAATCACTCAATGAGAGCTCAGCTTTATGACAACAAAGCAAATATCTAGTAAGACATCCGCCAGAATCAGTAACTCAACTCAATGTAACCCTATATCCAAAGGTGACCTGGAAATAAGAGTGACAATTGAGCATACTCTGTGGCGGGGAAAGACACACCCTATGCAAAAGAGAGTATTCTCTCTTAAGAAAGAGCCCTTGGCAAAGAAAGGGGTCTACAGGAAGACCCAAATAATTGATTTTCTTTTTCTTAAAAACCATAAACTTTTGCATTTGCATTCAGAAAATGAACACATTTGATCCCTACAGTCACTGTAGGGTGGGCAGGGCAGCTACTATCATTCCTGTTTTAGAAAAGAGGAAACCAAGGCCCAGAAAAATTGCCCAGTGTCATATAGTGATGATGTAGCCAGTGTGGGAATTGAGACTCTTCTGAGTTTTAATTCAAACTTCTCTCCTCCACATTACCCTGCCTCTGACTTTCTGGTTACTTAGTTGACCTGTTAAATGATTCCATACTCAACCCATATCTTCTCTGCAGCTATCTAGAAAGATAAGCAGTTTACAATAAAGGTGGAATCCTTTTTCTATTAGTCTAAGACTTTTTTTATTTTATTCTTAAACTGATAAAAGAATGATGGAAAAAAGATGCAATTGCTGAATAACTTCCAAAAAAAAAAAACCAAAGAAACAAAAAAATGTATTGGGCCTTCCTCTGACTAAAAGATTTCTTCACAAGACCACTTTAACACTTCATTTCTGTTATGCAAAATTTCCCCATCCTGGAAAGCTCAGCTCTTTCCTGCTTAGATGTGCTCAGCATGTTCAAATAGCCAGTCTTGATAAATAAAACCAGAAGGCATGGGATTGTTTGGCTCAGTGACTTACTCACTTCTGGGACCATGGTTTGCAATTCATTGACTAAGAAATCATTCTGATTAGATGAGTATAAAAAGTGTAAAGTGAAATAACTTTGGTGTCCCTGCTTGTGAGGATTAAAAACACAAAGACTCTTGAATATTGAGCAGACTTGAGAATGCAACAAGTTCATTTCTGCTTTGTTAAAATAACCTTCCTGAACACTCATCATTGAAACTGAAATTCAAACTTTGCCCCTTGAGTTTCCTTTGTAGACAATAGTAATGAATTTGTAGTAACACTGAATGGTGGGGGAAGGAAGAAGGAAGAAAAAGAAAAGAAATCCCTCCTTGAGAAATTCCCCAAGGAGGGCCCTCTTGCCAGAAGGAATCAACAGGGAATATTTATCTGGTCAATCTTTTCTACATTTTCTTGTTTGGTATAATAAATGGCAATTCTTTTATGAAAATCTTGGCAATTCATGTGTAAGAATATGAATCTTGATGAAGTCCTTTGCCATTCATATGGATGGATGTAATATGTAATTCCATCTGTTGCAGCTTTAATCAAACACTATCTTCCCATAAAAGCAGGAGGGAAATCCATATATGTACAAACACCATAGATGGGTGCATTTATGCATATATGTACATCTATACAAATTTATAGCCTTCTATAGAGAAACTATTATGAAGAGCTAGACCTTCACGTTTTTAGGCAGAGCTACATATGTAAATCTGAAGAAAACAAACAAACAAAAAACCACTACCAAAAACCAAGCATGTCTTCCAGGATAAAACTCTGGAGAGAAACAGCTTTTTTTCAAAGTGCCACAGGAGATACTAAGCATAGTTACACTGTCAGATTCTTTCCATTATTCACACATGAACAATAATAAACAGTGAAAAGGGAGTTAGCCATACAAACTCCATCAACTTACCCATGTACCCAAAAAGGTAGAGAAGTTAAAGTCCTAGAATCCCAAACAAATGTCTCCATGTCACATACTAGTTCTACTCTAGAAACAATTTCTGACAGACTGAAATATTATTGAACCATAGTCCTCCATATATTGAAAGCCCAGTGGAAATTTAACTTTTCATTCCAACTTAGATTTGATTAAGCATGGCAGAAATGGTGGAGAATTCCCTCAGTGGTAGCAGAATCAGATTCTCTTGTCTATGGGAACATAAATTCAACACAATCCCTTTAGGTCACAGTAGAACCATTGTGGTAAGGCCTGAAAAGTGACCTAGTGTCTGAGCAAGGCTGGAGTTATACTGCACCCATGGCTAGGATGTATGCACAGGCAATACTTTATACTGTGCTAAGTGCTAAGAACCTGAATTTTTGCTTTATAACAATGGTGTAATGGGAATGGGAATTTGAAGATCTTCCTTGCCCCTTGATAGACTTAAGCGAATTTGAGGACCTTCCCAGTTTTGAAAATATAGTCTGCCCCCTAATAGGCTGAATGTGGTCACATGGAGCCTGTGGGGGGAGGTTTGTTTTTCAGGAATGCCCACACCTTGTTACTTTGTGATTGGGCGGTAGGCAAAAAAGGTTGTGACATTCTCTGACCCTGGAGAATATATACCCTGAGGTCAGATTTTGCAATGAGGCTCACTTATGGGAAGAGTTGTGTGATTTGGCTGGATGAGACTCTGGGTAGCCATTGAGCCCCCCAGCTTTGAAAACCCAGATGTTGGTGCTTCTCTCTCTGGTAACTAACTAGGTATGAATTTAATGGTCAGACAGCTGGAATCCCTGTCTGTTGGTCTGTTTCTCTGTCTATATTTTTTTTGTCTGCATGTAACTCCTGTTTGTATTTTCTATGAAGTTCAAGGTGCTGACTTTTCTCCTTGAACTAGGTAAATGATATATGTTTGATTAAAGTAAGATTGTTAACTCTTTTTGAATTACTTTCCTTTAGAAAAGTAGATCTAAGAACCTGTGCTAACAGCCATCCTATTGCTACAAATGGGAATAGATAAACTCCTTTTTGACAGTGGTATATGCTTGCTGTATTACCACAGGTGAGGATCTCAGATCCTCAGCTGCCTCATCTGTAAAATGAGAATAATGATGGACTATTTTATCTAAGCATCGGCTACATGCCAGGCACTGTGCTAAACAACAGAGATACAAAAAAAGGCAAAATTTTTATCTACCTTCAAAGAGCCCACATTCTAAAGGGGAAGACAACGTGCATATACCTGTGTGCATACAAGACATATATAAGGATAAATTGGAGGCAATCTCAGAAGAAAAGTACCAGCATTAAGTGGGAGCAGGAAAAGCTTCTTGTAGAAAGTAGGACTTGAGTCAACACTTGAAGGATGCCTGAGAAGCTAGGAAGTAGAGATAAGAAAGAACACTCTAAGCATGAGGAACAGTCAGTGACCCAAATAAGTCATCATTGTAACACATAAGCTTTGCTGATTGACACAGAGTAAGCCATGTGGCATATATAAGGCCAAAGTTGTGTCAATATGATGACTTGGAATTAGAAGACCTGTCTAGCGCTGGCTCTGCCATTGTGATTTGGGTAGGTGGTTTACATCTCTAAACTTCAGTTTCTTCATCTGTAAAATGGGGAGAACAATATCTGGCCTCCCCACTTAAACAAAAGATTCCAAAGTAGACGATTGATTTAGATGAGGAAACTGTGATCCAAAGAGTTATCATAAATTCTCCAAGCTTATACAGGTAATAACACAGCAAGGATTTAAGTCCAGATCCTTCGACAGCAAGGAAAGTATTCTTTCCACTACACTCTGAAGACCCTGTAGTCTTGCAGAGCTTGAGGTCATCAGCATAGTATCAAACAGGAACATCTAGTGAACCTCAGAATCTTTGGGAAGTCTTCTTTTATTTGGATTTTATGTAGCATTTGGCATTGGCAAATACCTTTGGTAAGCATATGTCTTCTCATGTAATCCCTTGGTTGGTATCTACAGTCAGAGGTTCAATGAACAAAATTATCCATATGATTATATCTATCAAGGAATTTTGAATTTTCTTGACATATGCATAGGAAACAACTTGTTGGTAAGGAGCTTTCAGATCCATGCTTTGTTCCATGGAGTCAAATACTTTCTTTTTTTCAACAAAGACTAAATATGATAGGATCTGTTTATTATGTCCAAATAACATTGGTTATGCTTAGAGAGGCACATGTCTGAAGTATCAACAAATATTTTAGATCTAGGGTTAGAAGACCTGGGTTTGAGTCAGGACTTTCATACTTTTTATAATTGTGACTTTGATCTGCCTCTCTGAGACTCTGTTTCACCATTGGCAAAATGGAGATAGCAACAGTTTACCTATTTCCCAAGGTTGTCATCTGGAAAGTGCTGCACCCCCTAGCTGCTTCCTGAGTGCTTGAGGTATTACTACTGCCGTATTTTCAGATGCTGCTGAAGAAGAGGCCACAAGCACTTGGGTCTGTAAGAGCAGCAAACAGACAAAGCTTCTGACAGGCGGCCCAAGATTCTCTCTCTGTTACTAATTGGGATTTCACACTTCAGTTACAAACAAGACATGAAATCAACTGTAATTTTGAAAAGTTATCCGTGCTTACCTTTAAAATAACACAGGCTTTCCACTCTTTTAACATTTGATTTAGAAAGATTCTAAGAGCAAAAGTGTGGTCCCAAATTCAATCTGACCCTGTCCTTTGCAGACTGCCAATCAGGAGCTGGCAAAGATGTTCTGCCCCTGGGGCTAAGGAGAACAACGTTAATCTCTCTTCTAATTCCCTATTCAAATAATTGAAGGCAACTATCAAGACCTTGTACACACACACACACACACACACACATACACACACACACAGAGTCTTCATTTCTCCAAGCTACATACTCCTAGTTTTTCAACCAGTCCAGTTTCCTCACCATCCTGGTCACCCACTTCTGGACTATTAGCCATCCTCAATTAAGAAAAACTGCTCTAGAACATGACTGATCAATAAGGCTCAATTCCCCAGTGCACCCCCATCCACTGTCACCTACCTACATCATTCTCAGATTGGCTACCATTGTTCTTCACTGGCTGTCAGAGAATGATTGAGAGCCTTAGAAAGCATGTCTGTGAAGCCAGGGCAATTATGCAACAATCATATAATTATATTATTTGCTTACCTCTAAAATAGTGCTCGCATTCATCCCCCTTGCTCCGCATACATATCCAGTTCCCCTAGTTCAAGTCCTGATCACTTCTGCATTGAATTACTTTAAAAAGACTTCCACTTGGTCTTCTTAATCCTCCTGTCCAATCTTCCTCTACACAGCTGCCAAATTAACATTGCCAACGTATGACTACGTCACCCTCTTGCTTACAAGTGTCCAGTGTCTTTCTTAACTCAGATGACAAGACCTCTTCAGAGCATCACTTGATTTTTCCCCCTGATAACCATCTCTCCCAACAAATATTCCTTTATATTTACTCATCTGTGTGTAACCCACAGTAGAATGGAAACTCCTTGAGAACAGGGACAGTTATGCCTGCCATATAGCACCTACCTTGCACAACCTAGGCTCTCATCAGATGTTTGTTTAATTTAATTGATGTCAATTGAGTTGATTTTACCAGAGATCATGTTCTAATTCTCCAAGCCTGGTCTAATTCTTTCTTTTGATGTACTTGCCTCATTCTGATCTTTGTTAGCAGGTTGTCTCTCTACTTCAGGATCTGCCCTGGTCCTAGAACCACAGGTCCTCTGTAACCATAGACTCCATCCCATGTACAGTTCTTGGCACTGGGTAGGCAATTAATAAATGTTCATTGAATGACTGCTTACCCCTATTCAACCCTCCAGATTGTTTCAGATTTCCTAATCCAGGGGTGGGGAACCTGTGACTTGGAGGCCACACGTGGCCCTCTAGGTCCTCAAGTGCAGTCCTTTGACTGAATCAAAACTTCACAGAACAAATCCCCTTAATAAAAGGATTTGTTCTGTAAAACTTGAACTCAGTCAAAAGGCTGTACCCAAGGACCTAGAAGGCCATATGTGGCCTCCAGGCAGTAAGTTTCCTACCCTTGCAATCAGTGCCTTGAAGCTATGCTTTCTACTTGTCTTCCACTTACCTGGCACTGAAAATTCCCCAGTTTTCATAAACCTCTGAATAACTCCTTCCCTGCACACTTGTAATTAAAATTAAAGATGTAGATTTAGTTCTACTAATGTCAGGTTTTATGGAAGGTTATTTTATTATGGTATAGGGGACAGAGAAAGTACAGGACTTAGAATCAGGAAGACTCAGTTTGAATCTTGCTTCATAAACTTATTAACTGTATGATTCTGAGCCTCTCAGCCTCAGTTTCCTCATCTGTAAAATAGTAATAGTTATAGCACCCACTTCTGAAGACTGTTTTGAGAATCAAAGAAGATAATGTATGTACAACATTCTGCAAACCCCAAAGTTGCATAAAGTTCACCATTTTTTTCTTTTTGTCTCCATTAATTATCTGACTGAGCTACTTTCATTGGTCTCTCCTACATATTACTGCCAAAGTCCATGAAAATCTTGATACGTTCATTTCCTCCACTTTCTCAGAATCCACCAACTCTTCTGCCTCTCACAATCTAGCCCCACTGCTTGACTGAACTTGTTCTTGATGAGGTCACCAATGATCTAACTGCTACAATCAGTGACTTCTTCTCAGTCTTTATCCTGTTTGACCTCTTAGCAACATAGATGGTGTCAATCAACTCTGTTCCTCTTGGACACTCTCTCCTTTCTTTTCTTCTGCAGCTACTTAATCTTGATTCTTCTATGTGTTTGACTTCTTTTTAGACTTTTTTTTCCCCTGGACCATCATCATACAATTTATATCCTTTAATGACAAGTGACCCCCAAGGCTCTGTTCTCGGTTCTCCTTGGTAATTTCATCTGGCCCATGGATGCAAATATCACATACAAATATGACTTTTGCTTTGTTGTGTCTGATTCTTTGTGACCCCATTTGGAGTTTTCTTGGCAGAGGTACTGGAGTGGTTTGCCATTTTCTTCTCCAGTTGATTTTACACATGAGGAAAGTGAGGCAAACAGAATTAGGGGACTTGCCTAAGGTCACACACCTAATAAGTGACTAAAGTCAAATTTGATCACAGGTCTTTCTGACTCCAGGCTCAGCACTCTATACACTGAGCAACCTAGCTATCCATAAGGATGACTACCAAATCTATATATCAACTAATCTTTATTGTAAAGGCTGTTAAACAATGACTATAATTAATTTTATAGTGGCTTATATTAATTTTATTGTGGTTTCTATGATCCTTTATTATCATTATTATTATTATATATAAGGATGTATTCTCCTATTTTTAATTTTATAATCGCAAATACTATTCTTTAGGGAAAGAATTCAATATTGTTTGCTCTAGAATATATATATATATATGTGTGTGTATATATGTATGCATATCTATATGCATGTACATATTTATACATAGCTATAATTAAGTCCTTTATCCCCTTGTTAGGATATTTCTGTGTTGGGAGTTTATTTTATCTTCTCTATATAATCTAAGTTAACATTGATATTTTGAAGCCTAAGGGAGAAAACCATAACCTCTGTAAGACTTTTTTTGTTTTGAAGTCTACTTATTTTTTTAATTAACACGCATTTATTTTCTTTCTCCCACTTCTTCCCCATCCAAAATGAAAAAAAGAAAAGAAAACAAAATCCTTGCAACAAATCTGCATAGGCAAGCAAAACTCATTTTCACATTGATCATATCCAAAAATATATGTCTCATTCCACATCTTGAGTCCATAACCTCTCTAGTCCTCTGGAATTATAATTGGTCCCTGTATCAATCAAAGATTCTTAAATCTTTCAAAGTTATTATTCTTTGCAATGTCATTATTGTATAATAGAATAAATGTTGTAAGGTATAAAATGAGTTTGACACTGAAATATAGGAGAGATAAAGAATGGTAATCCAGTTAAAAATTCTCCTGGCTTTGCTTACTTCATTCTCCATTCTGGTTGCCCTCCTCAGAACACTCTTTAATTGATCAAATGACCTTATTAAATTGTAGTGCCCAGAAGTGAATGCAATACTCCAGAAAAGGAATGAAGTACAGATTACAGTGAAAATATCACTTGTCTAGTCCTGGAAGATAGGCTTCTCTTAAAGTAGTCAAAGATTCTAACAGATTTTTTTTTTGACAGCTGACTCACACTGCTGACTCACGTTGAGTTTGTGCCCCACTATAACTCCCAACCCTTTTACAGAATAGTTATTGTCTCACTGGGGTGTATGGGTGCTCAGGAGGCCTAGCACCTCTGGTGTGAGGGCTGTTGAGCCCTTTTTAGGGCTCCTTATCCACCTTTGATGTCCACCTGATTCACCCAACTGTCTCCTTTGGATCCAAGAAGCTGAAGCATGTGCAATGGCCACACTCCAGTAAACCATCTCAACAGATGGCTAAACCAGGTTGAGGGTAACTGACAGACCTCAAATCCATCGATGAGTTAGAGGGGTGTCTATCCCAAGCATGTGAAGATTTTTCCCTGGGGGAACGAGAGGATGAGAACAATTTGCTCCAATGTCCATGGAGACAGATGAAGCAGGTGCTGTGGAGTACTTAGAGCTTGGTCAGGGCATCAAAGACACCAAGGTCATCCACTACATCCCATGCCATGGCCAGTTGTCTTGACTTTTATCCTGCCACTAGATTTCGATGAGTCAGAAAGAGAGAGTGAGACTGACAACTTTGTGTAATTCTGCTTCACTTAAATTCAATTCATGCGCAAGTCAAGGCATCACCCGTGGTGGATCGGTCCTCTTTGAAAACGAAAGACAAACAAGATTGTCTAACCAAGCCTTCCCAATGTTGTGCTTATGAAGTTGATTTTTGTGCCCAAGTGAAGACTTTACATTTATCTCTACTGAATTTCATCTTATTAGATTCAGCCCAGTGCTCTAGCCTGTAAAGGTCACTTTGGATTTGACTTTACTTTCCATCATGTTAGTTATTCCTCTCAGCTTTGTGTCATCTGAAAATTTCATTAGCCTGTCATTTATGCCTTTATCCAAGTCATTGGCAAAAATATTAAAGAGTACAAGGCCAAGTACAGATCCAGGGAACACACAATTAGATTCCTCCTGCATGTTGACATTGACTCTTTATCAACTACTCCTTAAGCCTGGCTATCCAACTAGACCTGCATCCATCTAATTGGGTTGTTATCTAATCTAAATTTTTCTGTATTCTCCACAAGAATAGTAGGAGACATTTTATCAAAGCTTTGTAAAAAAATCTAAGCAGACCTTGAGCCCAAATCTTATGAAGTTTGGTTAAAGGAAATAGGATGTTTAGACCAGAAAAGAAGAGAGTAGGGAATATGCTAGACATCTTCAAGTATCTGAAGGGTTTTATCACATGGGGGTGGGGGGAAGCAGTGTGAGGGGAGGGGTTAAGGTTAGAATTAATCTCTTTTGTCCCGGATGGCATACTTAAGAGTAATGGACAAATTTAAGATTTATGTCAGGAAAAATTTCCTGACAATTAGAGTTGTCCTAAAGTGAAGTCGGCTCTCTCTAGAGGTGGTTTGCTTAAACTATTTTCTGTCACTTTTCAAAAGGACTTAAAGCGGCTAGAATACTATTGTGCTGTAAGAAATGATGAGCAGGTTGATTTTAGAAAAACACGGAAAGACTTGCATGAAATAATGAAGAGTGAAATGAGCAGAAACAAGACAACATTGCATATAGTAACAGCAATATTGTTCAAAGAATAACTGTGAATGACTAAGCTATTTTGAGTATTATAAATACTCAAATCAAATACAAAGGATCTACGAAGTAAGATACTATCTACCTCTAGAGAAAAGACTAATAAATAGAAATATGCATAGTATGATATGTATGTATACATATATTCATACATGTATGTGTTTACATGTGTATGTGTATATATTATGTATATACACACATTATATATACATATACTATATATACATGCTATGTATACACATATACACACACTGTATAAATATAGAGATAGATTATAGATGGATAGATAGATAGATAGATAGATAGATAGATAGATAGATAGATAGAT
>NW_027185764.1:61874235-61899850 GCF_028583685.1 Petaurus breviceps papuanus | reverse complement strand
GATAGATAGATAGATAGATAGATAGATAGATAGATAGATAGATAGATAGATAGATGGATGGATGGATGGATGGATGGACGGACAGATAGGTAGGTAGGTAGATAGAAAGATAGATTTCAGTTGTGTCTAACTCAAAGATACTGCAGTGGTTTGCCATTTCCTCCTCCAGTTCATTTTACAGATGAGGAAACTGAGGGTTAAGTGGTTTGCCCAGAGTCACACAGCTAGTAAGTGTCTGCAGATGGATTTGAACTCAGGAAGATGAATCTTCCTGATTCCAGGCTTGGCACTCTTTTTTTAAAGGGTTTTATCAGGGGAGGGGGTAGCAGTGCTTGGATAGTGCTCTATCCACTGTTCTTGGAGGAAGTCACGATTTGATTTGTGTCTTTACATACTTAGCACCTATTACAATGCCTGGCATATAATAAGTCTTTAATAGATGCTTATTGATTGATTGCTCTACTTGTAGACCTCTTCAGATAGCTCATTCCATTTTTAAATATCTAATGATGAGGACATTTTCCATAATATGATGCCTATATTTGCCTCTTTTTAACTTCCATTCATCACTCCTGGTTCTTCCCTCTAGAGTCAAACAAAACAAAGCTAACCCTTCTTCCATGTGACAGCCTTTAAAACACCTGAAGACAATGATTTATCTCCCTCAAGTCTTCTCTTTTCCTTGCTAAGTATCCTAGTATTTTCAACTGCTCTTTCTATGGC
Source organism: Petaurus breviceps papuanus (assembly GCF_028583685.1). NCBI lineage: Eukaryota > Metazoa > Chordata > Mammalia > Diprotodontia > Petauridae > Petaurus > Petaurus breviceps. The sequence goes on along the minus strand of NW_027185764.1, from coordinate 61,899,127 downwards.
ATGGACTCCAGGTCCTTTACCATTCTGGTTGCCCTTTTCTATATACCCTCCAGCTCTCTACTAGGGAATTATCTATACTACCATTATCCTTGAACTGTGACCTCCAGAACTGAGCCCTGTAATAAACTAAAAACTCCCTATTCCTGGAAGCTATGCCTTATTTAAAGTCGCCCAAGATTTCATTAGCTTTTATGATTGCAAAATCACACTACTGATTCCTACTTAATTTACAATCCACTAAATCTCCCAGATCTTTCTCAAATTGCTACATATACCTTCCTTGTTCTGTCCTTGTGAAATTTATTTTTTGAACCAACTTGGAAGACTTGACTTTTTTTCCTATTGAATTTCATCTAATTAAAATCAACTTAATGATTGTTTCCATCAAGATTTCTTTGGTTCCTGACTGCCATCTTGTATATTGGTTCTTCTTCTAGCTTTGTGACATCTTCAGATTTGATGAGCCTACCACCTATGATTTCATCCAAGGCACTGATAAAAAATACAAAATGGCAGATCCCTGGGATACCCCACTGGAGACATTCTTTTTAGTTGACATCAAACCATTCATATCTACTCTTTGAGCTCAACCATTTGACCAATTACAAAATTTTCTAATTGTTCTACTTCCTCATTCAGATTTCCCCATCTTCTCCGTAAGAATAGTACAATATATTTTATCAAATGGTTTCCCAAGCTGTAGGTAAATTATATCTACAGCGTTTCCCTGATCTATTAGTTTAGTATGCCCATTGCAAAAAGAGTCTAGAGTGGCTTGGCCTTGATAAATCTGTCCTGGCTCTTTGTAATCATTAACTTCTTTTTCATATGTTCACCACCTATTCCTTTGATGATATGTCTTAAGAATTTTGGATTTAAACTAAAGTTCATTGGCCTATACTTTGCGCTCTTTGCTTCCATTTTTTTTTCAAATCGGGACCTTTGTCCTTCTCCAGACCCAAAGTTCCTCTCCAGTTGTCAATAATTTTTTCAATATCATTGACAGTAGCTCAACAGTAACATCCACTACTCCTTTCAGTACCCAATAATGTCCATCCAGGCTGTTATTTGGATTCATGAAAGGCAACAGGTGCTCTCTTGCAATCTCCTGATTCCTCTTGAGTATCAGAGATGGTCTTGTTACTCTATTTTGTAATTTCCTATGCAAAACTCCTTCTTGGTAAAAAAAAAAATGGAAGCAAAATATTAATTGAACAAATCTACGCACTCTCTGTTATCAGTTGTCATCATCCCATTCCATCCCAAGCAATCATTCAATCAATCAATCAATGAATCAAAAAGTATCTGTTAAGTACTTACTATATCTCAGGACTGGGCTGCACTAAGTATTTAAGAAAGGTAAAAACCTTTCCTGCCCTTAAGGAGTTCACATTTTAAGAGGAAAGACAACATGTAAATAATTAGGTACACACAAGATATATACAGTGTAGACTGGAGCTACTTGGGGAACTGGAAAAATCTTCTTGAAGGAAATGGGAATTGAGCTGAGTCTTAAATGAGGTCAGGGAAAATAAGAGGCAGAGGTGAGAAAGGAGGTATAAGTATAGAAGAAGAGAAAGTATAAGTACATAGTATAGATATTTTTCTCAAGGAGTTTGCCCCAAAAGCAGAGAAGTAATATGGGAAATGGGATGAATAGTAATATGGATGGTAGGCTCAAGTAATAGTTTTTAAGGATGGGGAGACATGGGTACATTTGAAGACAAAAATGGAAGAAACAAGTTGATAGGGTTATATTGAAAATAAGAGAATGAGGGTAATAATAGGTGCAATTTGCTGGAAAAGATGGGAGAAGATGGGAACAAAGCTACAAGGAAAAGGGTTACCTTTGGAAAGAAGGAGAGTCACCTCTTCATCTGACACAGGAATGAAAGAGGAGATAACGAGGAAAGATGTCTGAATAATATGAGATGAGGAGAGGAGAAGAGGGGGCTCTCCTTATGTGGCTTTAATATTTTAAGTAAAGTATGAGGCAGAATTCTCAGCAGAAACTGGGAAGAAAGGAGCTCCTATAAGAGATCTGTGGTCAGATGAGAAGGTTTGAAACAAACATTGTGGAGGAGATAGTGAATTGATAGGAGTGGAATTGCTCCCTTAGTGCAGTGAGGGAGCTGTTGATATTAGATAACAGCAGTTTGTAGTGGACCCAATCAACATGGTTTTGTGATTTACCTTAGCTCTCTCTGTTCAGCCCCATTTAGATAGAAGTAAAGGTGATAGTTGCTGGGAATAATCTGGGACTATAATTTAGCAAGGCATGTTCAGTTATAGAATAAGAAGGTAAGAAAGACTGTACAGTGGAGGATAGTATAGAGCTGAAGTGACTTATTAAGGGATTGAGATAGGGAAGGGGGGGAAGAATATAACCAGCATAAAGGTTGTGACCTTGAACAAATGAGGAACAGTGGGAATGTAAGGCATGGTGAGAACAAAGAACAGGGCTAGTGGTCATAAGATCTAGGGAAAGATAGTGATAAAAGATAATGATCAAATAAAGAAATTTCAGAGCTCACGAACATGAAAGTGAAACACTTGTGGGTGATGGTGAGATCAAGAGTATGATCATCTCTTTGTTTAGCTGGGATGGAGTAGAGAGGTGTGCTATGTGAAGTGAGTAGATTGAGGAACTGGGAAGTTAGGGTATTTGAGGGACCATTAATATATATGTTGAAGTTTCCTAGTATGAGGGTAGGAATCATAGCGGGGAAAAAGACTATGAACCAGACCCATAGAGAAAAGAAGAATATTACAGAGGTCTATACAAAATAGCCACCATAATCTGAATTGAAAGATATGTTTAAATAATATAAACTTCAAAGGAAGAGAGATTATTGAATCATGATAAATGGAAAGTTTGGAAATGGCAATGGGAAGAAAGGATTCTGCCTCCCCCACTGGGATCACTGAGTTGAGAGATATGAGTGAACGTGGACCCAGAAAGGCTACCAAGAGAAATAGTGTGATCAGGGGGAAACCATGAGTCAATGAGTGACAAAAGAGTGGTCCTACATTCTTTGATCATCTTCTTTCCACCAATATATGTAACTTTATTGGAAAGTATGGCATACCTGAAAATACCTGTCATTTCATTGGTGTGGAGAGTTTCTGGTGAAGAAATCCGCTCTACCAAAACAGAACTGTCAACTGATTTGCATATTATCTCCTTGGAAAGTTGCCTGGGGACATTGAAGGCTAACTTTTCCTGAGTCACACAGTCAGTATGTGTCAGAAGTGATCATTGAAAACCTGTGTTCCTTAGAACAGCTATCTACCATGCAAGAGAAGACATTAAAAAAATAATAAAGTCAATAACAAGAGAAAATCTAATAGAGTCATTCTCACCACCACTAGACCTCCTCCAGCATAGAAAGAGTGTAGTCTCAGGGGCAGCCAGGTGGCTCAGCTCCAGTGTTGGGATGACCTGGGGATCAAATCTGGGCTCAGATACTTAGCACCACACCAAGAAATAACTGGCTATGTAACCTTGAGCAAGTTACTTAACCCCAATTGCTTAAAAAAAATTTAAAAAGAGTGTTGTCTCAATAGACTCCCATGCCTGGGATTTTTCCCCCACCATTGAATTGGCAGGCCCTATAGATATTGCCTTTAAAACCCTGAGTCAGCAACTGATGTGTGATGGGTATTTCCTTCTCAGTGAAAGTCTTGGAAGGAAAAATAAGTGGCATTAATAATATCATATGAAAAACCAAGAGTGAAAATCTAAGCCATCTACAATGTGTTTCAATTTAGCAATATAAATAACACTGCTTAAAATATTTAAAACAGACAATATTTGTGCATTTCACAGATATGATAAAATACTTTAAGTATGATGTTTACTACCCAAAACCATTGTGGCTGATTTGAAAATATGACTTTTATAGCCAAATAATGCCATTGTAAAAGGAGTATGCAGAGAGATTTCCCTCATTGTATAAAAGAATGATATGTAAATATACCAATCAACTATATTATAACCAGTAAAATAACTTTTAATTGTTTTTCCTTCAGTTATATTTTCTGCTTGACTGACTTTGCTTACAGTGTTTGAAAGACCAACTCATCACTTTCTGTTGTTAATCAAGAATAGCAATTGTATAAGTTATAAACACAGAATTATAGGTTGCTGAATAGAATGAATTTTAAAATCATAAGTGGTATTTTTCTTTACTCTATAAATGTGTCATTTAAAATAACAAAAGGTCTCAAGAGGAAATGGGGCTGCTGGACTTGTCAACATCTTCTGACCCAGATACCTCTAAGAGAATAGGGTAGGACTCAGAAGAATGTTGTCAAGGATGGACCTGCCTCTGACTCTGTAACCGATTCCTCATGAACGTAACCCGCAGAGTTCTCTGGGCTTTAGACCTCAGACAGTGCACAGTAGCTCAAGGCTTCCCCAAGAACATATAGCACACAGGAGTACATAGCAGCATACAATGAAGGCAGCCCAAGCACTAAGAGTTGATATCACATTGCTGTGCCACTGAGAATTCTCACCTGGTGTGCTCTCTCTCTGTCTCTGTCTCTCTCTGTCTCTGTCTCTCTCTGTCTCTGTCTCTGTCTCTCTCTGTCTCTCTCTCTCTCTCTCTCTCTCTCTGTCTCTCTCTCTCTCTCTCTCTGTCTCTCTCTCTCTCTGTCTCTCTCTGTCTCTCCCCTTCCCTTACAACTAGCTCTGTAATGACAATATAATAGGATGGTTCTGGATCTTTTTTTCCTAAATTTTAAAAGTATTTTGGGTAACTAGGAGATAAGAGAAGCTCATGTCCTTGTTATTCAGCCATGCCTTACTCTTTGTGACTCCATTTGGGGTTTTCTTGGCAAAGAGACTAGAGTGGTTTGTCATTTCCTTCTCCAATTCATTTTACAGATGAGGAACTGAGGCAAACAGGGTTAAGTGACTTGTCCAAGGTCACACAACTAGTAAATGTATGAGACCAGATTTGAACTCAGGAAGAAGAGTCTTCCTGACTCCAGGTCCAGCACTCTATCCACTGTGCCACAGAGGTGCCCCTGAAGAAAGATAAAGGTGGGTGGGGGGTGACAGAGACAGAGAGACACAGAGAGACACAGAGACAAAAGACAGACAGAGAGCACAGTAACAGGGTCTTGCCTGGAGCACTCAGCTGCTACCTAGTCTCACCTCCCTCACTTCTGTGATAGTCATATCTACATAATTTAGGTTTCCAGTTTCATACACGAGGCTGTTTTTTTTTCTTTTGTGACAGAGGACTAGCCCACAAGAACCCAACCCTTATGGGCAAGTTCAATATCTTCAGCCTGATGTCCACTCATGTGGATTTCAGAGTATATGCAAATATGATGTCTGGTTTATATTCATTGGTGAAGGAAAGGCTTCTGCAATTGATTACTGAGCAAGAAATGAGTGTTCATTCAAAAAACTTCCCTGGGGCACATTGTCCCCTTGCTCTACCCTGGTGATGAGCAAGGAGGACAAGCTGCTGTGGACCTCTGGGTGGGGAGGGGCCCTGCAGTGGCTGAGAGAGGCAGCATCAGTGCTAGCTCTCTAGCTTCTCACCCAGGTCAACACGAATCCCCTGAAACCACGAACACGTTGCCTACCCATGCTTCTATCTCCCATGCTTCTATCTCTGCTGTGTCTATTCTTTCCTGCTCTTAGTTGAAGAAATGTTTGAGATAGAAAGGCTTTGTGATATACAAAAATTTAAGAGGCCAGATGTCCAGTGACAGGAGTCCATACCAGAGTCTGTGGTCTGCTAAACCTGTTGAAGAACAAAGCTTTGAGTGACCCAGCTCGAGCATGGATTGAAACTGAGACAATGGAAAGACTTTGTCCATTGGCCATGCTGTATGAGGAAATGAACTTGGTAGAGGCTGGGGAAGGAGGAAGAATATTTTGTAGTGATCACTTTAAGGTTGAACTCACTGTCCCCAATTACCAAACCAGTATAGTGGAGCCCCTAGTTTGGAGAAAAGGGTCTTACATTCATGATTCTTGCTCTGTCTTCTCAGGCAAAATCTAATTGCTGTTAAAAGGATAATGGGTTGCTAATCAAAAGTATTAATAATGTTGAGGAGATATTAAGTGGCACTGATTAGATGATAATAATGAGATAAATTGCAATTGATAGTGGAAGGAATACACAAGGATGAATGTTAGAGGCAATAACATTAGAAAGATGCCCACAGACCCTCAAGGGTACCACTAGAATGATGAGGGGGAGATGGATCCTTACTCTGGAAAGCCAACTTGTCAGTGCAAATGGGAATTAGGATGAGGACCCCCTAGATCTTATAAGAACTGCACTTCTTTGGTATTTCTCCTGTAATTAGGATATATTACTAACAACAGATGCTAAGTATCTTGGTCTCATGATCCAAATCATCAAATACATGCTACTTGGAAATTCAGTCATTAACTTAATTTTTAAACAAAAATGCAACTGTATTAAAACAGTTGAATATAAATGTTAACAATAAAGTGCATAACTGCTATAAAACAAGCTTTTATGTATAATTTAGTGTTCTGTTCAATAAACCTGAACTCTTCTCAACTTGTTCAAAACTTCATATTAAACAAGCTATTTCTTTATAACCTATCCTGAACGTTTAGCTTTGAGTCAAAAGCCATTCCCAAGGGGTGTGAAAATAGCTCAAGGTTTCAAATCATCTTGGCATCAAAATGCCTCCAAAGTGTCTCCTTCAGTTGCCTTGGCACCTTCTTATCGTCTTAAACACAGATGGTTTATTCACCCTGAATAAAGTGTTAGAGCTAATTAAAGGGATGTTTTACTTTAATTTTTAGCTTTCAGAATTGGTGAGAAGGCTGATGTCATTCCTTTTATGTCCCCGGTGATATCCCCTCCTCCCAGTAGAAGTAAAAAAAAAAGTCACGTAGGTCATACCTATGCTAAGAGTCTACAGTTCCCAGTGACCAGTTCACTCCAATCAAAAGAAGGCAATTTTCCCCTTGATTCTTTCAGTTTTCCAGTTTGAAAATACTATCTCCTCCAACTTTCTCAAACTACCTCTAATAGCAATGCTTCCATAATCTTTTCTCACAGAACACTTAAGACAAGCTTTTTGAGTAAAGAGTTGTTTCATGACAATTGCATTAGTTTTCAATTTTCATCTCATAATTTACCATAGGTGCTTATCCTGATGCATTTCTACATGTTTGAGACATCACATTATCTTCCTGTGGAACTCAAATGAATAATAACCCAATCTTTTTTCAATTCTTCCCCCATTTAGTTGTCTCACACCTCCAAACACATATATTTTTGTTTACATCTAATGAATGTTGTATTGGCCTATAGGCAAAGGTATGCTGATAAATAACTAACAACTGGTTTTCAGAAAATTTGAACATTGTGGGGAGGGGAAAGAGGGGGACAAAATGTGAAATTCAAGGAATTATGGAATTGAATCCTGTAAACTAAAAGGAAACAAATTAATAAATTAAAAATCGAATTTAAAAAAAATTTGAACATTTAACAGACTTCTAAATTTAATCTCCATCACTTTCTTAATTCTAGACAATCAGCAAAATAGTAAATTTGCAGCATTTGCTAATTTTGGACATATAAATGCCATCACTAAACATGTAATAATTGGCACTTGAAAGCTGTTTCAAACTGATTCTAGAACAGTCCTGCCTGTAGATACTATCCCAGGGAACATGTACCCAAAAGTCTCCTGGAACCTTCCAGAGACTCCAGAGACATGATGATTTAGTACTTGAACTTTTAGGGAAGGATGGACTTCCTGAATGTTCCTATACATTGACCTGGTGTCACAGTGCTGAAAGCACTTGTTGCTTTAGCATGATCTAGAAAATCCTTAGTGGTCCCTTGGTCTGCTCCAGTCCAATGATTGTGTCAAGAGTATGGAGCTCTGTGTTACTTAAAAAGAGAGAACTAACTCTTTGACCCTTTAAGTGACATCATGTAATTCTAAAATGAGTGAAGTATGGGAGATGGGTTAGCTCTTCCCTGTTCAGGCAACATGGCAAACACTCTCACATAGCAAATAGAGTAAAGAGACTCCATTAGTTTTAAGTTGGTTCCTGGACCTCTTTTATGCTTTATATTTCCTTTACTTGGGGCAGCTAGACATGCAGTAGATAGAGCATTGGGTTTAGAATCAGAAAGACTCATCTTTATGAGTTCAAATTCGACCTCAGACACTTACTAGCTGTGTCATCTTAGGCAAGTCATTTAACTTTGTCTCAGTTCTCTCGTCTGTAAATAAGATGGAGAAAGAAATTGTCAATGTACTCCAGTATCTTTGCCAAGAAAACTACAAAAGGAGACAAGACTAAAACAACTGAACAACAATTTTCTTTCCTGAGTAGATACCTAGACATCATCTAGATAATAGTATCTCCTAGTTTAGAGCCAACCTTGTGAAGATGAGACATCTGGAGGTCTTAGGTCCATTACATGAAGTAACTGATGGCAAAGGGTCTTTCTTCGTTGGAAAACTGGATCATGTAACAAGAAGTAGAGGTCAAGTCCCTGACCTGACATACTGAAAGAAAAACATGAACCTAGTGCAGAGATGAAGTAAAACAAAAAAAGGGGTTTTTTTTGAGGGGCAGTTGGGATTAAGTGACTTGCCCAACATCACATGGCTAATAAGTGTAGAGTGTCTGAGGTCAGATTTGAACTCAGGTCCTCCTGACTCCAGGGCCAGTGCTCTATTCACTGTGCCACCTAGCCACCCCTAAAACAAAATTCTTAATTAGCAGTTTTGCTAATTCCTTTATGTTCTGACGAGATTTCAGTATCAGCCTCCAAGCAGATTGTAATATAGTTTTAAATTAAGTTGCTGAATCTTGTTTTGAGTTATTCTGCCAATGTGTGCTGTGTCTTATGTTTAGCAATTCTTTTGGGTATCAGAATAAAATACCAGTCCCATACCTGATTCATTTTGTACATTAAGGAGCTTTTTGCTTTTCCTCTATGGGGAGACAGACATAAGCCAAACTTTAAATAAATCTTTCCTTTGGAGCAGGAGGTTTATTGAGCTAAAGAGAATTTTTTTAAAAAAGGAACATAACCCTTATTATTAGAGACCATGCTCCACCAGGACTAAAATCTGATCCAGATCAAATATCTGGGTCCAGAGGTAGAATGTAGTGTCCCAACCCACTATAGCAGTTTCTTAATTTTAAATATGTATACAAACATATATATATATATATATATACACACATATATATGTATACCATCACATCAGCTATTCTCCCTTCTCTCTCCTCTTACTAATCTATTCTTTACACCTTGGTCAAAATTTTGCAAAGATAAATTTTATTTAAAAAAATACAAAATAACCTACCAAGACATATGAAGTTTATGTAATAACAATTACAAAATAGTCTTTAAAGAAGTGGTTCTTGGGGTGGCTAGGTAGTGTAGTGAATAGAGCACCCTCCCTGGAGTCAGGAGGACCTGAGTTTAAATCCAGCCTCAGACACTTAACACAAAAACTAGTCATGTGACCTTGGGCAAGTTATTTAACTGATATTCCCCCAACCCAAACCCCCAGGGAAACTTGTATGGGAAAAAAATTACATCTTTATTTTCATTGATCTCTAAATGAAATTTATTATTTCCTTCCGTTATCAATTTTTTAAAAACATTATTCTAAGAAGGAGTCCATAGACTTCACCAGATGGCCATAAACCATAGGTTCTTCTCTAGGAAGTCATGAAGGAAGTCATAATTAAAAAGCTATTCATTGCTCAAGATTGAGGCCCAAATAATATAATAATAATGTTGATATTTGTAGATACCTCAATTAATTTATACTTTTAGACCTATACTAATAAAATTACCAAGGGGATACATTAGAGAATTAAATAAAACAGTTCTAAAAATTCATTTGGAATAACAGTCTATGGTCTTGAGGGGAAAGAGGAGAAAAGAATATGAGTAAAGGAAGCAAGATCTTACACTGTATTATAAATTACTGGTCTTCAAGACTATTAGGTATTGATTAAGAAAAAGAAAAGCAGATCACTGGAATTGGCTAGAGTAGAAAGGTGGAAGTCTGTGGGAACAACATGCTGTATAAGGTGTCAAACATGATCATTTTGTGAGTCAGTTTTGTTTAATTCTTTGTTACATATGAGGCTTCTATGAGGTACTAAGGAGTAGAGTTTTATCAGGAAGTGACTAGAATTAAAAACAAAAAGAGCTAAAGACTGTTTGTTTGTTTGTTTGTTTAAAAGAGGAATGAGGAAATCCAAGGCCTCACAATGTCATGGGAAGAAATCTTATTGTTAGAATGTCAGTAAGAGTCAAAGATCTGCTGGCAAATGTTTAACAAGCATCTCTCTGGCAGGAAAATATGCCAACTGTATGTTTTAAAGTTTAATCTGCATACGCAACCCTTTATTAAGTCTAGACAATCAACAAAACAATAAATCAAGCCCTGATTTGTTGTGTTTGTTCATTTGCTAGGTATAAATGCTTATGCTGAAAAATTAACAATCTGCTCTCTCCAACGTGATTTGAGTTGGCTCCAGGATACCCATTTGGTAAGAGAAGAATTGTTTATTTTAAAGATATACCAAAAACAAAACATACAACATTTCACCCAACACCTTGGGGATATAATCATTCTGTGTGCCACCTCAGTGGCTGAGAGGATCAGGACTTTGCTTGATTAGCTAAATTATAGCTAAAGGTCCCACCCACACATCCAAAGGTGGCATCACCAATGAACTGGAGGCCCAAAGGTCACCCCGGAAGATTTCTTTCTTGTTCCATTGGAACGTCAGTGCTGCCCTGGCTGCAACATTCAACTTGGATTCTGATTTCTGGATTTCTGTGTCTTGCTCTCCTAGCCTTTGAAATTGCCAATGTTGGATCACATGTTCTCCGAGCACATATATTCACTGTACCAATAACAGGAAAGAATGAATGAAAGGGCCAAGGAGGCTTTGTTCCTTGTGAACCACATTTCCTCTGCGGAGGAAGGATGCCTAAGATCCTCCCTCTTCTTGCATGGTCTCACCAGATGCTATTAAGGAAAAGTCACTTCACCTCCCTTGCAGCAACAGAGAAGCAAAGAGTCTATTCAGGCTCTTTTAAAGATTCCATTCAATGAGAAAAAACTCCTCCCAAACACATGATACACTGTCTGAAACCAGTTACTGAATGTCTTCACATTTCCCAGTCTCTCTGATGTACTTTCCTCACGCATCATCCTGATTCCTCCAGAAGTGACTCCCTAGTGTCCTTCACATCCTAGCAAGCTGAAGAGGTCTGCATGTGCACCCACCATTACAATCCATTTTTTACCTCTTGTTTTATTTCTTCTGGGCAGTCATGCAGTCCTTGTGGAAAACCCACTTTTTCCCCCCTTTAAGTCTCTGGTTTTGAAAAAATCTTTGATACTAATGTTATTTTCTTTCACTTACACCCCCATCTTTAGTTCTTGAATTGGAGCTTTGTGCAAGGACCAACCTCTGTCTTCTGTTAGGCTTTGGAAGGGGGGGGGTGGTCTGCTCTGCTTAGTTTTACCCTAGGTCCCTAGATTCTTATGATAACCACCTTCTGAGGTTAGGCCTCCCTGGATCTTTGACATTCAGAGTGCTCAAGGTCCTCTCTGATATCTTAGGACAAAGTGATAGGGACCTCAGACTTCTTAAGCCTGGGATGCCCAGGTCTGAGTGCTACGGCACCACTACCCACAGGTTCTCCCCAAGACTTTCAAGATTTGCTCTCTAGAGCTTCCTCAGGGAAGTCCTTTGTTCTTTCTGCCTCCAGATACAGAGCCTTGCCTGCTGCACCTTTCTGTCTTTGGTCATTATTCACTTTGTTATGAATATCAGAATTTTGCAGGAATTGGGGAAGGGAAGCTGAAGAGCATACCTCTGATTCAGTCAGTCAATAAACATTTATTAAATGCCTACTACATACTGGGTGCCTAGTGTACTCAATCAGAGGAAGAGGCCCAGGAACAGGAGGTACTGATGAGAAAAGAGTTCCAGGGCTGACATAATCTTGCAGGATGAAGGGGTTCCTGAGGCATGGTGGAGGCATACAGAGGAATTCAGCTAAGTCGGAAATTAAAGTACTGATCTTTTACTGGAGCCTTTTTAAGCTTGAAGGGAAGAATCCTAGAATCAGTCTCTTAAGTGAGAGATGGAAAGGATCTAAAAAGATCAGTTCGTTTACTCCATTCTCCCTCAAGAATTTAACAGTGAAGGAAACATTAATCAATCAAGAAGCACCTACCAAGCACTTACTTGCCTTTTGGTGGGAAGGGACCAAGCCTCTAGATACAGGCTTGGGTCACTCTTTCTCCTTCTCCTTCTAAGGATAATGACCAGGAGGTAGCTTGAATCTAAGAATGAAACCATGTCCTTTAAAATAGCTATGTTTAGGGGAGGGTTTAGTTAAATAGATAAAATTCTAATTCCATATCCCTTCTCTGAGAAGAGTCAATCAAACTAGCTTCATAGCCCCCATCTCTTCTTCCCATCTTGGCAGGAATCTTGTTGAATGCTCAAGATCCTGAAGATATCTATTCACACCTCACTAGCTACATTTAGACAATGCATGTGGACATGTGCACAATGTACACAGGTAAATACATATGTATTACCCCAATAGTATAAATTGCTCCCATGTTTAGGCTCAAGGTCTAGCCTCTTTTCTCTTGTATCATTCCTTTCCTAACTTTGCCAGTCTACACTGATCTTTCACTTCCCTGAACTCTTATAGCAGTTATTTATAGCACTGACCATTGTGAATTCAAAATATGAACAAGGATTATTAATGTAAGTAGCCAATAGGCTGTCATTCTTACTTGAAAAAGATCTCACTAAGAACAAAACACTTTTCAGAAGGTTGAGTATTAGCTGATTGCATATAAGTAGTTTATACCAGTCTTGTTGGTCCCAATGACCTACCTTTGATATATTTTAAATTAATTTGGTGTATTTGTTTATAATCTTGTGGCTTTGTTAAATAGATTAAGAAAAATGTCTAGCCACATCATTCATCAGGGTACATTTCTTAATTTTCTATAGCAAAATCATCAGGAAGGTCTCTTTAAGAGTACCATCAATCCCAACAACTTCACTGATACCTTCATTTGTGATAAGAGAAGACTTATAACTTTGACATAAAGGTGTTGGGATGTCCTAGCTAGTGAAGTTCAGAGGCATCGCAGAATCATCGTGAAGCTCAATGCAAATTTGACGTAGAATTTACCCACTTATTAAATGGATGGAAGTGAATGAACTCTGGTGTAGTCTGATCAGCAATGCATGAAGAAAGGAGTTGGAGGTGTAAAAATGTCAAATAGCTTTCTCAGATGCATTAAACTATTAATAAAGATAAAATGATCCTTATGTTTTGGGTTTAGAACATCTCTTTTATGATGGCAAGAAGCAGCTTTGATTCACGATTCGCTGGTTTCGGGGCTCGGTGTCATCTTTCAGGAGATGTCAGGAATAATACTCAGACAAGCTATTCAGCTGGGGAAAGAAGGTGACAAAATAAACTCCAAGTTTTCGGCTTTTGGTGCCAGGCCTGGGGTTGAATGAGAGTGACTTAATTGTGCAATGACTGATTTAAAAGTCCGTTAATGCTCATGTCTACATGACACAAACATCTGTAAACTTCCTCTCTGTTTAGGCTTAAGACATCTTATTCGTGTATCTCTCCACTGCGAAGCCCAGAGTACTCTGAGGACAAAAAAAAATTGTCTTTTGCATCTCTGTCGTCAATGTGTTTGCAAGAAGCATGGATCCCAGAGATGTTCTCAAGCTTGGTGTCACTAATAAACTCAAGAGAAAAAGAGAAGGTGGAGGGCTTCTTGGATTGGTTCAAAAACAAAGTGGAGAGGAAATACTTTCAGGAAAGATAAAAAATGTAAAGAACCCTGAAACTAGAATTAATAGAACTCGAAATTCAATTAATAAACACCTACCATGTAAAATGCACTATGATAGGTGATGGGGGTGCAAAGGCCCAGCTCTACCACTCACCAGCTGTGACCACAGGGAGATGAATCATTCAACCAAAGCACCTCTTAAAATCTGCCTCCTAAGTTGTAGAGGGTTGTGATTCACAATGATCTAGATTCAATGGGAAGAGATATGAGGGGAAGGGTATAAGGAGAGTGACCACTAGAAGGGCAAGTTCCTCTCCCTTACTCTTTCTCTATCCCAGGCTAAATCTGAAAGAAGTATCTAAAACAAAGATAAGATATGACTCATGTCTATGATTTCCTCATATGAGAGTAATAAGGTTTCAGCCCGCAAAGAGACTCTATGTACAATATGGGTATTAGATACAGGATAGCATTTTATTTCTTCTACCATGTAAATTATGTAAGATGAAAAGAATTCACAGGGACACATGAAAATATGCAGAACCGTGAGACAGTGAACCCATTACATTCACTATATTGGCCACAGAAAATAAATAGAACTATTATAGAACTGTTGAGCAGGTATTTCCCATACCTGAGTGGTCCTAGCAACTCAAAATAACCATAGAGTGTTGGTAAGGTTCATATCTTTTGCCCAATCATGGTATGGTTTTAATTCTCTAGTTGTGGGAGAATCCAGTCCCTTACTGTTGGTCTTAAAGTGGGGAAGGAAGTACATATTTATGGAAATGGGCACAGTTTAAATTTGTTTTGCTTGACTATGTTTCTTTGTTACAAAGGTTTGGGAGTTTTTTAAAATACACAGAGAAAAACCAAGATAAGCTCAGAAGGAAGCCTCGATGCAGGACCACATTCAAAATAATGTGTTGAATTTATCAGGTTCCTCCTCCTCCTCCTTCTTCTTTTTTTAAAGGTAAAGCAGCTGAAAAAGAGATTCATGATCTATACACTATTCTCTTTTTGTACTATTTTGTATAAATAAATGCTCATTTCTTTGGTTTTGTACTCAGAATAAAGCAATTACATTTAATCAAAATTCAAAACAAAACAAAATCATGTTCCTTTATATACTTGATTCAGCACATTAGTTGCAACACCATTCACTTGTCTGTACTATACTCTGAATCTCTTTTGGATTGCTTTTGTGCATTTTCTTGAAATGCTTCATTGATGTTCTTATCTTCCTTTTTGGCATCACTATTGCTAGTTTCCCAATGTACCCAATTCTAACCCTACACCCTGCCCCACCCTGCCTATATAGACATAAATCATTTTAACAAGTTAACATAGCAAAATGAAAGAGATCCACACACTGACCATGTCTGTTTTCATTTTGTACCTCTAATTCATTACTTCCCTGTCAAGAGGTGAGAAGTGTTCTTCAGCACTGGTCTCCTGCAATCACAGATGGTCACTGCATTAATCAGAGTTCTTAAGTATTTCAGAATTCTTTTGCTTTGCAATATTGTACTCATTCAATAAATTGTTCTCCTTGTTCTGATCATGTCATTATTCATCTGTTCACACAAACCTTCCGAAATTTCTCTGAATCTGACTTTTTTATTTTTTCTTACAGAGAAATAATATTGTATTAAAATCAAATGCCATAATTTTTCAGCCATTTCCAAACTGATAAACATCCCTCTTAGTCTCCAGGTCTTTGATAGAACAAATGGTGCTGCAAAGAATATTTTTATACATACAGGTCCTTTTCCTCTTTCTTTGGTTTCTTATAGTGATATTGGTAGGTCAAAGGGTAAGAAAAACTTCATGACTTTGGGGATATGCTTCCAAAGTGTTTTCCAGAATGGATGAAACACTTAAAAATTTCACCAACAGTACATTAATATGTCTGTCCTTCACATCTCCTCCAGCAATTGCCATTTTTCCCTTGTTGCCAATCTGATGAGTATAAAGTAGTAACAATATTGTCTCAATTTGTGTTTCTTTTATTGGTAATAGTACAGAACATTTTTTTCATATGGTTGTTGATAGCTTACTTTTTTTAATTTTGAAAATTGATTGTTCATATCCTTTGACTATTTATCAGTTGGGGAATGACTCTTGTCCTTGTATACTTGAATCTGTTCCTTATATCTTTTGAATATTGGACCTTATCAAAGAAGATTTCTGGAAAGACATTTCCCAATTAGCTCATTACTTACTGATTTTTACTGTGTTGATTGTGTTTGTGCAAAAGCTTGGACAATCCTCTCTAGCCTTCATTTGGTTACAAACACTTCTTTATCCATAGTTATGAAAGTTATCTCCTTCCTTATACCTTTGATTTGTTTATGATATGACCTTGTCCAAAATTCCTCTACTGTTTAAAACCAGCTCCAATTATTTTGTAGCCAGAGGTCAGTATCAAATGGGTCCTCGATCCCCCCTTCCCACCTGCTATTACTGACCTCACTAAACTTTCCTGTCCTTGGGGGAATTCTCATATATTTGTGATTGAAGAATTGCTATTATAGTCATTGATACTTTGAGATCCATTATTCTGAAAAGAGATTGATTTCCCTCAGCTGGGCAACTACAAGTAATAAACTCTGAACAACCTGCTTGCTGAACCAAAATATGGTTGTGCCACAATGGGAGAAATATAAAGTCTTGCACATTAGTTTGAATGTTTACACAGAAATTTGTCTGGGGATTTTATTGAATTGTAAGTTCAATACGTATCAGGAATGAAATAGGGCAACCACAAAAGATAATGAAATCTTGGACAGCAATAAGCAGCATAAAGCTTTCAAAAATGAAGCAATAGTTCCTGTGTATTCTGCCCTGGAATGCTGGGCCCAGTTCTGGGGATCACAGCTTAAGAAACACATGGATAAACTAGAGATCATCTGATGAAGAAAGACAAGGATGATGAAGAACCTTCAGTTCATGTTATAGATAGAACTGTTGAAAAAACTGGAGGGGGGAGTGTTAACCCAAAGAAGAGTTAATTCAGGAAGCGTGTGATATTTTTCTTCAAGTAGTAAAAGAATTGTCATGAGAAGCACAACCCTCCTGCGGCTCCGGCTTCCACCCTCCCCAATCCGTGTAAAACGGGGACTCTGAACAAACTTTGGAGCTGCAGAACCCACAAAATGACACAGAGAAGCTAACCTTCCACCGAGGACAGCCCAGCAGGCCAGCAGGAATCCAGCACAGCGCTCTGGGAGCCGAGCCCAGCCCCACGCGGAGGCTTTAGCCCCAGGACGGGCCTGACCAGCCCCAGGCCAGAGGGACTCCAGATCAGCAGCAGCCGGGGCAAGGTGAGAGGCCAGTGCAGTCTGGACTTTGGAACCCAGTAAGTGAGAGTGCGTGGCTTTTACCCCCGGGGCGAGAAACCGCTGAGACGCCAGCACAGCCTGCCAGCTCCACATGGCGGCTTCAGCTCCTGGCCTGCAGAGTGTAGGGAGACCAAGCACCAGTCTGAGGGGTCATTGCTCTTGCTTTAACCTGCTTGGATCTGGATTGCAGTCTAGGGTGGAGGTCCTGGGGTGTGTGTCCAGCTTGCCAGAGCATGTGGAGACCTCAGAGAGGGCACCCATCTAATACCTCTGCAGGTGAGAAAACCCCAGCATTTGGGACGAAAGCTCCCCTGTCTGGTAGGAGAGTCTTACTGTGGCAAAAAGCCCAAAAGTCAAGTAATTGAGTGGCAAAATGAGCAGGCAAAGGAAACCAAGCAGACAGAAGATTCCAACATTACATTCCTATTTGGGGGACAAAAAGGAGCAAAGCATGGAACAGGAGGAAGACAGTGAAGTTAGAACTCCTGCACCAAAAGCTTCAAAAGAAAATACAAGCTGGTTACAGGCCATAGAGGACCTTAAGAAGCAGATAAGAGAAGTGGAGGAAAAACTGGGAAGAGAAATGAGAATAATGCAAGAAAATTATGAAATGAGAGTCAACAGCCTGACTGAGGAACATAATACCTTAAAAAACAGACTGACTCAAATGGCAAAGGAGGCTCAAAAAGGCAATGAGGAGAAGAATGCCTTAAAAAGCTGAATTTGCCAGATGGAAAAAGAATCTCAGAAGCTCAATGAGGAGAATCATTGCTTCAGAATTAGATTGGAGCAAATGGAAGCTAATGACTCAATGAGAAATCAAGATGCTGCTAAACAGATCCAAACAAATGAAAGAATAGAAGGCAATGTGAAATATCTCATTGGAAAAACCACTGACCTGGAAAATAGATCCAGGAGAGATAATTTAAAATTATTGGACTACCTGAAAGTCATGACCAAAGTAAGAACCTAGAAATCATCCTCCAGGAAGTTCTCAAAGAAAACTGCCCTGATGTTTTAGAACCAGAGGGCAAAATAGAGGTTGAAAGAATCCACCAATCACCTCCTGGAAAAGATCCCAAAAAGAAAACTCCTAGGAATATTATAGCCAGGTTCTGGAATTCCCAGATTAAGGAGAAAATATTACAAGCAGCCAGGAAGAAACAATTTGAATATTGTGGAAACACAATCAGGATAACGCAGGATCTGACAGCCTCTACACTGAGGGATCGGAGGGCTTGGAATATGATATTCCGCGGGTCAAAAGAGCTGGGATTAAAACCAAGAGTCACCTACCCAGCAAAACTGAGTATCATGTTTAAGGGGAAAATATGTTTATTAAGTGGAATAGAGGACTTTCAAGCATTCTTGCTGAAAAAAACCAGAGTTGAATAGAAAATTTGACATTCAGATACAAGAAGCAAGAGAAGCATGAGAAGGTAAACAGGGAAAACACATCATAAGGAACTTATCAAAGTTGAACTATTAACATTCCTACATGGAAAAACAGTAATTGTAACTTATGAAACTGTTCTCAGTAGTTGAAAGGATTAGAAATATATATATATGTATATATATGAGGGTATATGGGCATATGAATACATATGTGAATGTGTATATATGTTTACAGGTATACATAGATAGAGGGCATAGGACCAATTTAACAGGAAGGGATGATACTTAAAAGGTGAAATTAAGAGTTGAGAGGAATATAATGAGAGGAGATGGGGAGAGACAGATTGGGGTAAACTATCTCATACAGAAGAGGCAAGGGAAAATGGTTACAATGGAGGGGAAGAATAGGAAGGCAAAAGGGAATGGGTCAGCCTTTTTCCCATTGAATCTGGCTTGAGGAGGAAGTGAAATACACACTAAATAGGGTATTTCACCCTCCAGGAGAATGGGGGGGGAAGGGGATGAGAGGGAGGATCATGGAAGGGAGGGCAGGTGGGGGGGAGGGAAGTTGGAAGCACCCACTTTTGAAAAGGGATGGGATCAAAGTAGAGAATAGAACAAGTGGGAGGTGGGATAGGAGGGAGGGAAATATAGTCAGTCTTTTACAATATATCTACTATGTTATTGTTTTGCATTAGCCACACATATACAACCTATACTGAACTGCTTATCTTCCCAGTAAGGTTGGGTGACAAGGAAGGAAGGGAATAAAAAAAATTTTAAAAAACTAAAAGAACTGTCATGTAACAGAGATTAATTCTGTTGGGCCCCAGAGGGTAGAATTAGGAACAATGGGTGGAAGTTATGAAAAGATAAATTTAGATTTGATGTCATGAAAAACTTCCTGTAGGGGCGGCCGGGTAGCACAGCGAGTAAGAGCACCGGCTCCAGTGTTGAGAAGACCTGGAGATCGAATCCCGGGCTCAGACACTTAGCACCCACCCAGAAACACCTGGCCATGTAACCTTGAGCAAGTTACTTAACCCCAATTGCTTAGGGGCGGCCAGGTGGCTCAGCGAGTAAGAGCACCGGCTCCAGTGTCGGGATGACCTGTATCAAATCCGGGTTCAGATACTCAGCACCACACCCAGAAATAACTGGCCGTGTAACCTTGAGCAAGTTACTTAACCCCTATTGCTTTAAAAAAAAAAAAATTCCTGTTAATTAGACGTGGTCAAAAATAGAGTGGGCTTCCTCAGGAATTAGTGGATTATGTTCCAATAGAGATCCTTAAAGAGAATTTCAATGCCCACTTGTAAGGTACATTACAGCAGAGATGTCTTTTTTTTTTTTTTTTGGTTAGCATTTGGACTAGAAGACCACTGAGCCCCCTTTTAAAGCTAAAATTCTGTGATTTTCTTAAAGTGTTTATCCCTTTAGAATCTCAAGGGTCATTTACTCCTACCCATCCTATCTCTGAACTAATTCTATGAAACTCCCCCAGCCATCCATGCTTTCTATGCCCTGGGGTCCCTTCTGTGATAGAAGCAACATCCACTAGGATTCCTGATGCTTAGGATGAGCTAGTTTTTCTCTAAGTGGCAAGAAAGCTATCCCTGAGAATTGACTGAACCGTCAAATTAGGTATCAAGCTACCACCACAGCTTCCTGGCCACTGAGGGAATAAAAAGGTAAGCCTACAAAGTGAAAATGCCCTTTAGAACTTAATGGTTGGCAGCTAGGTGACACAGTGAATAGAGTATCGGCCTTAGAATCAGGAGGACCTGAGTTCAAATCCAGCCTCAGACACTTAAAACTTACTAGCCATGTGACTTTGAGCAAGTCACTTAACCCCAATTACCCTGCCTTCCCCTCTCCAAAAAAAAAACCAAACCAAAAGCTTAATGGGTATCCCCACTATCATAGTGGTGTGGAAGGGTGGGCAAGGATATAGCAGCAAGGAACTTGAGAGGCTACAGGAGTTTAAACAATGATCAAATGAGTCACTGGATTGTGTGTGTGTGTGTGTGTGTTATAAGAGGGTCAAAGCAGAGCTCCTGCATGCAACACAGTTTCATCGAGTTGGGGAACTTACAGATTATTTGGTTTTGCAAAGCCATGTAAATCAGCTATACCCTAAATAGAGATCATCCCTTGTTCCTTTTTTATTGGATAATAAATAAAGTTATAAGGACAGGCTAGGTGGCACAATGAATAGAGCACAAGCCCTGGAGTCAGGAGGACCTGAGTTCAAATCCAGCCTCAGACACTTAACACAAAACTATCCATGTGACCTTGGACAAGTCACTTAACCCCAATTGCCCTCCAAAAGGAAAAAAGAAGTAGTGTTATGCATACCAGACCCCTCTGAAGACAGGTCCCTGATGGAGGTCAACAAAGGAGAGTGTGAAATTCCTAAAAGAGGTGGTTTTGTTAGACTAGATCTAAGGTGCCCCATCCTAATTCCCTACCCCAAAGAACAGAATATATTGTGAATAATTAGATCCTGCTTTCCAGGCAGAAACCTTCCCAAGTGGTGTCAGGATTTAGTTGTAGGTTTCCCCTAACATATCATCATACAATCAAGGACTCTGCGAATATGAATAAGTAAAAGAAAGACAAAGGGTTTGTAGCTTAATTGGGGAAGAAAATTGACAAAATGAAGCTAAAAGGGAGTAAAGGGTTTCCTAGAGGGTACCCCCATAAGGGGATATGACGTTTGCGGAGTCAAAACCAAGCAGAGCAGTTGATGGTAAAATAAATTAGCTGCAAAAGTCTGAGTTCCTGAAAAAGGGAGAACTTGGGAGGAATCCATTCCTCTTCCTTCTAGTCCCCCAGTCATAGGAAAAAGGGTTCTGAGGAGATGTTGAGTATTGAAACTAAATTAATCTCCAAGATGATGAGTTTTTAGGTGAAGAGCTAGGGGAGACATGATGTTCTTGGGGTTGGGAAGAAGCAGAGCAGCTGACAGTTAAATAAATAAATAAGATTCTGTTTTTTTCTGACCTGGTTGGTTCACCACCCCCACCTCCTCCCCCACCCCCATATAGGCAGCCTTCAGTTCCAAAGGCTCACCATATTGGTGCTAGACTTAGCATAGACACTTGATCAACTTTAGTTCTACTGCAACTCAGAACTCCCAAATGTGAACCCTCTGCCAGGTGTATGCCCCCAGGCTTGACCTCTCATACAATTTTTAACCATGTTTTCTCATAATTCCATAACAGTACATTCAATGGACAATAAGCTAGTCCCAGAATTGAACTCTCAGGAGGATGCCTGGAGAAAATGAATTCATAATGTAAGAGAATCACTATTTGTCCACCATCAGCATGGAATAAAATAAACATAATCTGGCAATAAAGGTAGAACTTTTATAATCAGCAGTAAATGCAAGTCAACGCTTCATGTGAACATAAATCCCATTTTGATATTTACCTTTTTCCTCCAGGCAATACTCATTTTAGAGAGAAAGAAGAGAAAGTAAATCAGTGCTTTTGATTTACTCGCTTAAGAAGGGATGAACCTGAAGAAGTTTCAGGGAGCCACCTAAAATGAAGTGAGTCCCTTGGGCAGGCAGAGTGGTAGCTTTTCATCTTGAGCTCCTCAAGTATAACTGCCTCCTGTACCTCCCTGGGACTCAGTTTCTTCATCTGTAAAATCAGAGAGTTGGACTAGAAGACCTCTAAGTTTTTTTCTAACTCTAGCTTTATGATCTTATTATCCTACCTAAATTAATTTACAGATTCAGTGCAATAAACTATTTAATGTACAGAAGAATAAAAAGAATAAAATTTATTCCTAGAATTTCTAGGAAAACAATGAAAAAAAAGAAGAAATGAAAGGGGAATAACACTTCCAGGTATAAAATTATACTATTAAGCCATAATCATCAAAACTATTTGGTAATGGCTAAAAAAAGAAAAGTAGATTTGTCAAGCAAGCCACATAAGGAAGAATCAGAACTTTGATAAGGCATTTAATAAAGGCTTTATCAATTGATTGATAAATTACTTGAAGAACAACTCCCTGTTTTTACAATATCTGCTAGGGATACAGTAAAGCAGTCTGACAGAAATTAAGTTTAGACCAAGAAATTGAGTCATGTACCACAATAAACTCCAAATGGATACACAACCTAAGTGTTAAAGTCAAGTCCCCTCCCCCCAAAAAAGAAGAGAAACAAATGTTCATAACTAAAATTAGAGGGAATTTCTTAAAAGGCCGTCACTAAAGATAAAATAGATTGTTTTTGTTAACCACAATTGAAAAGTTTTTTGCATGAACAAAATCCATTCAAAGAAACTGAGAAGCTGAGACTAGAGTGAAAATATTTGGTATTTATATATTTACTTTTTTCCAAGTGCTTTTCATACATTATCTCATTTGATTTCATCCTCACAATTCTGTGAGGTAGCATCTTATAGATGAGGAAATTAAGTCTTGGAAAAGCTAAGTGATTTGCCAGTGTCACAAGTCAGTAAATGTCTGAGGCAGGATTTAAATTCAGATCTTCCTGAGTTCAAAGTCAATATTCAATTCGTTGGGCTTGAAATCTGGATCCCTGGTTCGGAGTTCTGGTTTTGACACTTAATAGCTGTATACCCATGGAAATGGAAATTCACTTTCCCACAAGAGGTGAAAAAACTAAAAACCAATGCCCCAGGGGGAGCAGAACTGGAGAAGCTTCAGTAAATTTTAGGTTAAGGAAATATCACTGTCCTTTCTGAAAGAACACAGTAGCACTGCGTTGAGAGAAGCATCGCAACACTCTGCCTATAACAGCACAGTGATAACCAGCTGAGTCTGAGGCTAAGGATGGTTGAGATTGTAGCTTTCCATGAAGGAGAAAACAGATGAACCAAGTCCAACAGATCAATGAATCCAGCATAATTAGACATAATGACCTATAAGGAACAAGCATAGTTGATCTGTGGAGTAACTCATCCATCGTTGACACTGATACCTTGCAACCTGACAATTAATTTTTTGAGGACTCTTCCAGAGAAGGAAAAGACTTTGAAAACCTACTATTCTGGAGTTGTAAGTTACCTTGGCCATATGTATTCCCTACATGTATGCCTCATTACCATTGTACTTTAAATTGATATCTACTCTCCCTCTTCCTGCACAGATGCCGTGTGTCTCTGTGTGTCCCAGTTTGTTTATTGAATGGAAAGATGGGGACAACTCTTTGTAACTATTGCTCTTATAAGGCAATGTGAGTAAATGTATTTTCTAAGAAATACTTGAGTCTACTGACTAATTGTTAATAGAAAGCATACTGGTAGGGGCTTGTGAGCTACATTGCTAAGCACTAAAGAATTCAAAAGTTCACAAGAATTCAAAGTCAAGAAAAAGTCATTGTGGAATGGAATTAGTCAGGAAGGGTGTCATGGAGGAGGTAAGTTTTAATCAGAGATTGAAAGGAACTATAAGGAATTAGATTCATACATAAATAAAAGGGATGTTTGAATGGAATTACTAGGATAAGTAAAGAAATATAATGAATTTTTAAAATAGATTATGTTAGGGATTTTTACATTTTTTAATCTTATTTAAATGAAGTTCAATTTAGTTTTCAACCACATTGACTGTCGGTAAGCTTTTGAAAGTGGTGACAGGCACATAAGTAACCAACATATACAGCTTATTTGGAAAATCTTCATCCTTGTTGCATTTCCAGACAAGCACACTCAGATACAGCATGAGAAATTCCTTATTCCTTTGATTCAAACAGCTTTATTGAATCTGGTGTTATTGCACACATCTGGAGTTCCCATTTCTTTCATAGCAAATTTGCAGATTTCCTTTAGAGCCCAAGAAGCTCGCTTTTTAAAGTCTACTCCATGAGTGCTCTTGTGAATGTTGATGATATACTCTCTGGTCACCACCTCATTGATGGCAGAGCATTGCTTCTTTCTCTCTCTCCCTTTCTTTGAGGGAGCTGTCATGCCTGGGACCAGGTTGGAAAGGAATATTTTAGGTTTTTCTTTTTAAATTTGACTTTCTTGATCAGAAGCACAGTGAGAAATTGCATTGTACAGGTAAGGTACAAGCAAAAGAAAAAGGCGGGGGGGCGGGGAGGGGACTGGACAGTATTCAAATGGCAATAGAAACATTTCAAGGAAACCACCAGAGGCACAATAAAAAAAGGTTGTTTCCATCTTTCCCACAATCCCTTCCCTTCTATACTTCCCTATGACCTCAGAGTAATTGCATTAATATTAATACACAATACTGTCATGTAATAGTGGATTACTATGTCATCTACCAGTACACAGATACATGTT
>NW_027185764.1:61855923-61874135 GCF_028583685.1 Petaurus breviceps papuanus | reverse complement strand
GTTCAATGGATATGAAACATTTATTTTTTTTTAAGTTTCATAAAAGCCACTTTGTTGAGGTAGTTAAGGATATGGATAGAGTGGATCTGTGATTTCCTTGGTATAGGGAAGGAAACTCCCTCAACCAATATAGGTCAGCCCTTTCTCTGGAACTTATAAAATCAGAGAGCTACCTGGAATACTCATTGCTCTGGTCAAAGGTAGTTAGGGGAGCTTTTATTCCTGTCTGGGGAAAAAAGGCACAGTCACTGGGTAAACAACACTATATTTTGGGAACCATCCTAAATAGTTATTTTTCACTTGGCTAAGAAAAAAATAGCAATCAGAACAAAGTTTCTCTTGAGCATAAAAAGCACAATAGATTCACCAGAGCAGGGAATTCTCACAAATGAGAGGTTTAAATAGTGATTTTGATGCCTCTTTCTAAACCTGCCAACCAATACAGACATGGGATAATAGAATTTTTGAGTTGTAACAGACCATAAAGATCATCTAACTCTTCTAGATGAAAAACAAGCAAACCACCCCCCCCCAAAAAAAAAACACAAAAAAAAAGCAGCAAAACACTGAGATCACACAATCCATTATTGGCAAGGCCAAAACTAGAACCTAGATCTTCAGATTATCATTCAGCAATGTCAAAGTTTACTCTCAGATGTTATTATGTAACGGATATCTCATTGCCCTAGTGGACATCCAAGGGTAAGCTTTGACACCACTTCTGGTACAAGAAGAAGCTGTAGCCATGCTGAAGTTGTAAATAATTAATGTCTGTAGTGTAAAATATTTCTGAAAACAGGTAATATTGGAATAAATAATGATTAGTAATAGTCAGGGTGAATATCATAGTCTCTCCTGCATTTTTGAATCAGAATATAACTAGGGGATCCCATTGGGCACATCATTGGGAGTATTTCAATCTGATCCTTGTGAAGAGGCCCAAGATATGGCATTTGTTGAGTAAGGAATCATGCCTTATACATATTTATATACTTGTCTTTCCTGACAGAATTAGCACTTTGCAAATAGGAATTGTTTTGTTCTCTGTACTTGCATCCCTTGTGCCTGGCGTATTGACTGCACATAAGAGGTACTCAAGATGCTTGTCGATTGATTGTTTGATGGTTTGGGCCATCACAGAGAATCTTAGAACCTGAATGTTTCATGTTCGAAGTTCTTTATAACCTATGATCCTGTACATTTGGTTCTTTATAACCTGCCTCTCCCCCCACCATTGTCTTGTTTTGCCTGATACTCCTCCATATACTTTCCAATCCAGTGACATTGACCTCTGCTGTGTCTTGAACAAGATACTCCAGTTCCAGACTGGGCATTTTCACTGGCTGCCCACCCTGCTTGAAATGTTTTCCTTCCTCATCGCCCCCTTCTAGTTTCTCTGGCTTCCTTCAAGTTCCAGCTAAAATCCGAACTTCTACAAGAAGTCTTTCCCAAATCCACTGTTTTCCTCTGTTTATCCTGGATATAGTTTGTTTGTACCTAGTTATTTGCTTGTTATCTCTCCCATTATATTGGGAGCTCCTCGAGGGCAGGGTCTATATTTTGTCTTTATATCCTCATTGCTGAATATAGTGCTTTGCAAGTAAGGGACAATTAATAAATATTTATGGACTGACTGACTGAATGAATGAATGGTCATAGATCTTACCTCTTTTATTTATTTGAAAAACAAAAAGTCTATTAAGGTTAAATAAATTGGTCAAAAAAACAACTAGTTGGTAGAATAAGAACTCAGATCTGCTTCTGGCACTACTGCCCTTTTCTACTACACAACATGGGCTATAGTTAAGGGTCTATTTGAAAATGTCTGACTTTTTTCATTGAACTTGTTGCTAAAAGGTCCTATAACCTAATTTTCCATTTCCAGAAGCACCAATTTTACTCATCTTAGGCTTCTGTTATAGAAGAAAAACTGAACTCTTGGGGAAAGAAGCCTGGGTGTGTTCCTTTTAAGGCCAGAAGCCTTGTGACAAAAGCTTTTGTCTTGCTATCAGGGTGATGACTCTTAGAGCAGCTTTCTAGTAAGCTCCTGAACTCAGGGAAACCATAAGTTAGCAGAAACTCCTGCCAAGATGTTGTAGTTATTTGACACCTGAAAGAGGTTTTGCAGCACCAACAGAGAGCATTCAGTTTGCCAAATATATTTTCCTGCTTTGAGAAAATTGGAAATGGGGGGAAAACCTTTTTTCAAGTCCCTAAAAGACTTCAATAATGTTGGATAAGATGTATATATTGGGGGCCTCCTGAGGGGAATAAAAACGCACTGGACCAATTCAGTTCGCCAAACATTTATGAGAGAGACAAAGAGAGACAGAGATAGAGAGAGACAAGAGACCGAGACCGAGAAACAGAGAGACAGAAAAAGAGACAGAGAGACATAGATAATGATGAATGGTAACAGACAAACAGCAACAGAGAGAGGAAAAGGGAGAGGGGAAGGGAAGGAGAGGGAAAAAGAGAGAGAAAAGAAATAGACAGGAAGAAAGGATAGAAAGAGAAAGAAAGGAGAGAGAAGAAAAAGCAGAGAGAGAGAGGGAAATAGAAAGTGAGAAAGAGAGAGAGGGAGGGAGAGAGAGAGAGAGAGAGAGAGAGAGAGAGAGAGAGAGAGAGAGAGAGAGGAAAGGGGATAAGTAAATAAAGCTAGATGCTAGACAGAGAGCTAGAAAGATAGATGATTTATGAAGCACTTACTAGATGCCAAACCATGTGCTAAATGCTGGGTTTACAAAGACAAAAAATGAAATAGTGGTGGCAGCTAGGTGGCGTAGTGAATAGAGCACTGGCCGTGGAGTCAGGAGGACCTGAGTTTGAATTCAGCCACAGATATTTAACACTTACTAGCCGTGTGACCTTGGACAAGTCACTTAACCCCAATTGCCCTGCCTTCCCCCTCCAAAAAAACAAACAAAAAAATAGTGTCTGCCATCATAGGGTTTAAACAGGGTGTCCCAAAAGCCTTAATGAAAATTTAAGTTTAAAGATTGTATTCTGAAGATCAAATGAAATAAAGGATAGGGAAGCTCTTCAACTTTAAAGACCTATGTTAATGTCATTATATAAGTAAAGACAGTGATCTAAAGTAATATCCAGATAACATTTCCCACAATAGAATATAAGTTTCCTGGGGGCAGAGAGTTAGTGCTTTTGTCTCTGTATGACAGGGCCTTGAATATAATAGGAGTTTAATAAATGCTTGTTATATTAAATTTAATTGAATAACAAGTCTCTAGATTTTTGAGGTATGTTAATATATGCTATGCCTAGACATCTGAAATAATAACAGTATATCCTTGGCTATTTACTTACTAGGCAAAATAATCTAAACTAGAATGCTTTGGGGATGTTAATGTCACCATCTTTTCTCTTTGATAGAGGCAACTTGACAGTAATAATATTGCCATAATATTTGATTTGTACTTTTGTCATGAAGATTAGAATATTTTATGGCAATTATTTTATTTAATTTTGAGAAATAATTAATTATCAAGAAGTAGCTTGATTTATTAACCAGGAAATAGCAAGTCGAAATGGTATACTTTTACAAATATAGAAAATTGTCTGCTTACTCACCATTAGATTCAGGATAGAAAGTGCTCAGGGTCTCTGTTTCTGATCCATTATCTACTGAACCACAACACTTCCCATCATCTCAAAGTTTATTATTAAAAATTTTCAGCAAAACCTTTCAAAGTTTATTATTTGTTGACATCAGAAATCTCAGTTCTCTTCTCAGCTCTGGAAAATGCCTGCTGTGGCTGAGTTTGGAAAGGTGAGGAATGTCTGGGTGTGTATTGCCCTGTTTCCCTTCTGGATTCTGTCCCTGGGCCAACATCCTGGCTGACCAGTACTATTACAGCATTGTAAAGTAAGTAGATGTAAGTGAGGAGGATTTTGTTATTTTTTTCTTAGAGCTTAGTTCTCAGGATCCATGGCCATAAC
This sequence comes from Petaurus breviceps papuanus, assembly GCF_028583685.1. NCBI lineage: Eukaryota > Metazoa > Chordata > Mammalia > Diprotodontia > Petauridae > Petaurus > Petaurus breviceps. The sequence goes on along the minus strand of NW_027185764.1, from coordinate 61,870,178 downwards.
AATCTCTAGTTCTCAGGTGTTGGATAATAAGTCCCAGCATAGCTCCAAAGATCCTAGATAATAATTCCTCAGATCATAGTGATAGACAGTCCTACTGCAACTGCACAGTGCAGTTATAGGGATGACTTAAGATATAGGGATGATACAGGGATGTAGGGATGACTTAAGCAATGTTTACTATGCTTGCACTGAATGATGACATCACTAAAGTTAACCTGTGAGGTTTTTGTTGGCAGTATGCCTTCCTTGTCTTTTGCCCTATAAATCAAGTGGGCACTGGTCAATAAGTGGGGATTTGGGTAATGCTTTGAGGAATGCATGTACCTATCTTGATCAGCTTTGGGGATTTAGGGGAGTGTACAAGTTGGAATGCTGTGTCTGTCTCTATTGACCCCGTTGATATGTAGGGGTAGTTGCCCGCACTTCTCACCAGGGAGAAGGGTGATTAAGGAATGCTATAGAAGTTGGTGCTCCCGTTATCAGCAAACTCCCTTTGAGAAGACTAGACTAGAAAGTAAGTTTATTTAGCCCCTTATTATGGCTCCGTTCCTGTCTGCCCCAATCAAAAGTGAACCTGTGCTAGAACACCTGCTAGCAGCCGCCTGTGTCACCTGTCTGACACCTGGCATAATCGGTGTTACCTGTGAAACAGAAGAATAGCATTATGCTGTCCTCCTCACTGCCCATATTCATTTTGGCATTTCCTGCTTCTCTCAACAATGTCAATAAAAGTCCTCAACATTTTTTAGTACTTTAAGATCTAACAGAGCATTTTCCTCACAACATTCTTGTGGGATACATACAGTAAAATGCCTTCTCGTGTAGTACCACCACTACAAGACAGCTGGTTTCCCCTATTAGCTCGATTAATGTAACCACAGAAAATAAGGGACAGATAAAAGTTACATGTTGATATGTTTAATTCTAGGAAGAAAATTTATTTATGCTCTATTAGCCCCTTACTGAAATGTGAAAAAAGTTTCTTTGAATTAGAAGAAATCAGCTTGTTGAAAACTGACTATACCTGGGATGGCCTTTAAAAAGCTAAGCATGAGAAGAAGCCAAGATGGCAGACACAACTATTCCAACAATGATCCAAAAAGGACATCAGACTGAGTAGTGATCAGAAAATTGAAGGAAAATCTATTATACGGCATCTTTCCAGCCAAGATCATAAATATGACCCAGACAAATGATTAGGGAAGGAACTGTGGAATATGGATGAGCCACTGTCGCCAACTCAGTACCCAGAGCTCCAAGCTAGGTCTATAGGGCAGGGATGCCCAGATTTGATCACGGACTCAGCTCCAGAACTATATCAACAGTAAGAAGTTGCCCAAAGAGGGAATGCTCTCTCAGAGCTCCAAGCTAGGTCAGCAGTGCACAGATGATCAAAAAAGATCACAGACATAATACTAGGCCCAAGGTAACATCAATACATCTACCCAAAAGTCCAGAGCATTGACTCAGTACTCATACCTCTGAGTTAGACCAGAAGCAGTAGGATGGCCAAAGCTTATCTCAGCCCCATTTCCCAGCCCAGGCCAGCAGCAGGTGTCTGGAGCATGGACTCTATGTCTAAAATGCCTCATATGGGATAGCCTAAAACAGATTTAAGACTCAGTTCCCAGCACAGCACAGCAGTATGGAGGTTTCCAAGATCACAGACTCAGCCCCCCAGAATTCCCAGCTAGGACAGCAACCCCAGATTTCCCAGAGCAGATTGTTGGAAGAATGAGTAAACAAAAAAAAGATAAAGGGCTATAATGAAGAGGTCAGTGATGTCTAAGAAATAAACCCAGAAAAGGATAATATCTCCAAATATCTACAAAGAAAATCAGCTTGTCTACATCAAGTGGAATTCCTAGATGAAATTATGAACAAGTTTTAAATATATATTATAAATGAAATGAGACCATTAGAAGAAAGAATTTAAAAAGAAATGAAAGTTATGGAGGAGAGATTTAGAAAGAAAATTAACAGCTTAGCGCAAGAGGTACAAAACCTTATACAAACAATGGTATTCTTGAATAACAGAATAGAACAAACAGAAGTTAATAAGTCCATGAGCCAACAAGAAATATCAAAGCAAAATCAGAAGATTTAAGAAAATTAAGAAAATGTGAAATATATCTCATATGACAAACAACTGAGCTGGCAAATGATGAATGACAGATTATTTTAAAAATCACCAGACTATTATATAAACTTATACAAAGTTAAGTGAATAGAATGAAGAGAACATTGTACATAGTAACAGCATTACTGCAGGATGGTCAATTACGAATGACTTAGCTATTCTTAGCAATACAAGCCAAGACAATTCCAAAGAACTCAAGATGAAAAATGCTATCCACCCCCCCCCCCCCCAGAAAAAGAATTGATGGAATCTAAATGCAGATAGAAGTATACTATTTTTTTTTTACTTTCTGTGTTATTTTTGTGGTTGTTTTTCCCCCTCTTTGGGTCTGTGTCTTCTTTCACATCATGACTAATATGATAATACATTTTGCATTATTGAATAAGTGAGGGAGAGAGAGAAAACTTGAAATTCAATTTTTAAAAAGTGAATTCTTAAAATTGTTTTACATGTAACTGGAGAAAAATAAAATATTATTTCTTTAAAAAAATCACTGGACTCCCATAAAAGGTCCTGTATTTCACATTTCAAGAAATCTTAAAACTGCCCAAATGTCTTAGAGCCACTGGCAAAGTGAAAATAGAAAAAATATACCAGTTACATCCCAAAAGAAATATCAAAATATAAACTCTGAGTCAAATTTCAGTTCTTCCAAGTCAAAGACCAAACACTACAAGCAAAGTGCAAATAGTAAGGAACCATAGTCAAACTCACAGAAGATTTCACAGTTGCTACTATTCAGAGTGGAAAGCCTGGAATAGGAAATTCTAAAAGGCAAAAAATATAGGTTTATAGCCAAGAACAACTTACCCAGAAAAACTAAGTATAATCCTAAAAAATGAATCATCAATGAGATAAAGGCCTTCCTAACCTTCCAGATGAAATGACTATAGCTGAGTAGGAACTTTTAAATACAAACAGTACAGAGAAACACAAAAAGAAATGTAAATACAAGAGAGAATTAACTGTGGTGATTGAAATTTGAAGTACAGAAAAGCAAATATTCAGAGAAGTCAACTGAACTGACCCACCCAACAGAAACGTTGTGCCCAGAGTGGGGGAATAATGTGAGGACAACATTACTGTTGTTGATAAGGAAGATGCATTAGAGATGAGAAAGGGCATTATTAGGACACCATAATATTAGAACCAGGTGTTATCTTGACCACATGCATTCCCTGCACATGTGCCTAGCTGCCAATATGCTCTAAAATTTTATCCATTCTTCCCATTGGTGCCATGTGCATTTGTGGGAGGGTGCACCTCAAGTTAATGGTGAGGTAATGTTTTATAGCTACTGTTCTTTCTATGCCGCCTTGTGACTGTGGACTAATACATGCCCAGTTTGATCTTAACTTCTTAAAAATTTGGTCTCCCATATAATTAGAGCTGTCTAAAAGTGGCATGGGTCATTCAGGAAGGAATCGTTTCCTCCCTTCCTAGATATTTTCAAGCAGAGGTTGGAGGACCCTTTGTTGGATGTGTTACAGTGGGAAGGAGAAACTATGTTTCAGGTCAAGATAACTAGGTGGTAAAGTAGATAGAATATTGGGCCTCTAGAAAGGAAGACCCGAGTTCAAATCCAGCTTTAGACACATACTAGCTGGGTGACCTTGGGTAAATTACTTAACCTCTGTCTGCTTTGTATTTTTCAACTGGAGAATGGGGATAATAATAGTGACAGGGTATGGACTTCGGACCCTTCCCCCTTTGAACTTCCCCATGAATTCCAGGAACCCAGCCCCTGAACTCAGATCCCTGGTGTTCACCTGAGGTGAATAATCATTTAAACTGCTTTTTCATTGTGGCCCTCATTGTCTGCACCTGGCTCCACCCTATACTGACACTCTTTGATTCCAGCTAGACCCACTCCTTTACCACTGGATGTGTGTCCATCTTGCCCCCGTTAGATAACCCAGACTCTTAAAATATGGTTAATAGCTTAGATTCTTAAAATCTCACCCACCTCAAGCCGGTGTTTTAATAAACTTTGTCTCTGACTGAAAGAAGACTTGAGTCAAATTCTTTCAAGGTAGGAACCACCTATTTTGCTCTTGAATTTTGGGGTTCTCAGCACCCCTAAACTACAACAATAGCACCTGTCTCTCAGGATTGTTTTGGGGCTCAAATGAGGTAATGTACTTGGTGACATATAGTTATTGCTGTATAAATGCTAACTACTATTATTATTATTATGTCTCAGGTTCTCCAAATGTGGATAACAAGACCCCCAATTTCCATACGGTTGATGTACAATTTGGGTAGTGGGCATATGATGGCCTTTATTTCACCACAGAAAATTCATAACATGTAAAGGACTTAACAAGTACCCATGAAGAAATATAGAAATATAAAGAAGAAAATAGCCAAGGTAAAAGTACTTTTTTGGGAGACTACTGAACAAATATTTCCTATTCCCCTTGAACCTGCACTGTCCAAAGAATTAACAGAAGTATCATGGAGGACTGGTATGGTCCAGATCTCCTGTCCGACTCATCCACCCCAAGTCGCCGCCACGACATCCAACTTCAGTATAATCCTCTTCTTCAAACCACACACTGCTGAGGAAATCTCCCTTTCTGAGACCAGCTCCTAACTCTAAAAGTCAGAAACTCTCAGTATCTGGGGAACTCTATAGTTTAGGTCCTATGGAACTCTATTACAAACATGGAAACCATCAAGGCAAGAGCTATCCATTCTCAAGTTTGTTAATCTCTGCATCTTTGCTCACAAAAGGAAACAAATCAAATGATGGCCAAAAGGATTTGAAGATATAGGAACTCATTTCTCAGTCAATCAAGCAATCAATAAACATTTATTAAGTGCCCACTATATGCCAGGTCCTGGGGACACAAAGGCATACAAAAAGAGGCAAATGACACTCTTCTGCCCTCAAGGAGTTTATGATCTAATAGGGGAGATGACTTGAAAGCCAGTATCTACTAAGAGAGCTATATGCACAACAAACAAAGAATAATTAACAGAGGGAAGGCACTAGAATTAAGAAGTCTTAGGGAAGCCTTCCAGTAGGTGGAGTAAAAGGAGGGAGAGCATTCAGGCAGGGGGAACAGCCAAAGAAAGTGTGCAGAGCCTTCTGAGGCTCAACTGGCTGTTCTCTTGCAAGTCATCATTTTCTGCTCTTGGTAAGATGAGAGGAGGAGCTACGGACACCAGAGAGAAATTCCCCTGCCCATCTCGTTGTGTTCCAGTTTGAAAGTCCAAGGAAGAGAGCATAAAGGAAAAGGGGCAAGTCACTTCAAAACTTTCTTTCATGGAGCACTTCCTCTAAACTACCTCCTCAACTTGGTAAGTTGGGTCCCCAAGAGATGACTAATTTCACAGGTTCCAGGGTACTCTGTGGGTAGGGTTTCTTGAAGGGTTGAAGGGTTTCTTCACTTGAAAACTAAATAGATTCTATTAGATAACCTCTTCTGTTTCTAACATTATTATATGAAGTGGGCTTTGAAGATGAAGAATTCTTAATAGTTCAAAATTGGTGGCTCTCCATCATTAATTATCTTCAAGGCAACCCCATTGCCTGTGGATCAATTCCTATGTCCTCTCAGCAAGGGACTAGTGCTCATGTATATCTATCTAGGAAGTGCCATTCTGGCAAAGGTCTAAGCCCTGTATTCTCATCAGGTTCACTGGAATGTGGAAAACCCATCAAATTAAGCAGGGACTCTTCTGGGCATCCCAGTTATACTAATTCCCATTTTACAAAAGAGAAGGAAACTGAGAATCAAATTTGCTGAAGCTTACACAGCTGATAAATGGCAACACTTGAATGAAATACAGGTTCTTTGACTACCTAACCAGCATTCCTTCTGTTGTACAATAACTCTGGATGAAATTGCCAGTGGGAAAAAGACAACGATTTATGTAGAAAGTCACAGATAAAGAAAGCAATGGACCTAAGATGCTTTCTCATTTTGTTTGTTGTTTTCATGTCTTAGAGTTTTTATCCCCTGGGATAGAAAAGTTTTCATCTACATTCAGATCCTTTACTTTTTTTGCCATGTTAATTGATTTTCATTATGCTTTCATCTTGATTTCCACTGAGCCCCAGGTAATCCAGTGCTATTTTCACAGTTACATAGGAATGGAATCTTTCCAAAGTGAGGGAAATATAAGGTAGGGTCACCCTTACCACCCTCCAGTTTTCAATGAATTTTTTCCTTATTATCCAGGTATATGTTAATGAAATTTTGAGCCATTAAGAATTTTGCATTTCAAACTCAAATGAACAGAACCATCAGAACATTGTGCATAGTAACAGCAGCATTGTTCAATGATTATCTATGATTGAGTTAGGTCTTCTCAGCAAAACAATGATCCAAGACAATTCCAAAAGACTCATGATAGAAAATGTTGTCCACATGCAGAGAAAGAATGGTTGGAGTAGGAATGCAGATTGAAGCACACTATTTTCACTTTATTTTTTCATCAATTTTTCCTTCTGCAAACTAATTTTTCTTTTGCAAACTATTTCTTCTCTCACAACATGACTAATATGGAAACATTTTAAATGATTGCACATATATAACCTATATCAAATTGTTACCCTCTTAAGGAGAGAGGAGGGAAAAGAGGGAGGGAGAACATTTTGAACTCAACTTTTTTTAATTAATCTTTTATTTATTCAATTTTTTAAATAAATATTTTAAATTTTCTTTACATGTAATTGGAAAAAATAAAATATTATAAAATTAATTTTCCATCTTTGAAATCCACATTTGTATAATAGTTTTAGAGACAGAATAGACTTTGGAGGTCCTCTGGTTGAACTACTTTATTTTGAGGGTGAGAAAAACCTTTAGGAGTATAGATCCACAGAATATCCTAGAACTTATGAGACTAGCCACCTTTTAAGTTTTTATTGATATCTTTGGTTATGGGTTTTTTTTAAACAACACCACAGTTTCCCCCAGTATCCCTCTCCCTTCTACCTTCCAGAGAGAAATAGTATTTTTAAAGACAAAAAAAAATAAAGAAAAAGAGGGAAAAAATTAGCATACATGATCAATACATTAAAAAAGTCTGAAAATATATGCAATGTGCAACACTTGTGGACCTCTCACTTCTGCAAAGGGGTAGGATAGGAGCTCTTTTCATATTATTTTATCAATCTACAGTTTTTCTTTATGATTTCTCAACATTAACTTTTTTAATATTCCATTTACCTAGTTGTAGTCATTGTGCATATTGTTTTCTTGGCTCTGTTTGCTTCACTCTGCATCAGTTCATGTAGGTCTTTCCATACTTCTCTATATTCATCATTTCTTCATGACAGTAATATTACATACAGTAAGGCAAGGATTCTTAATCTTTTTTGTGTTGTGGATTTCTTTGGCAGAATGATAAAGCCTATGAAACCCTTCTTGGAACAATGTTGTTTGCATTCATAATTGAAGGATATGTTCAAGTTAGAGTTTAGGACAGCTAGATAGCTATTCTAGATAGAATAGAGAGCTGGGCCTAGAGTCAGAAAGACCTGAATTCAAATGAAACCTCAGACACTTACTAGCTGTGTGACCCTGGGCAAGTCACTTAACACAATTTGTTTCCATTTTCTCATCTGTAAAATGAGCTGGAGAAGGAAATGGCAAACCACACAAGTATCTTTGCCAAGAAAACCCCTAAAAGGGGGATCATTAAGAGCTGCAAACATCTGAAATCACTAAAAACAGCAATGTGTAAAAGGGGTGCTGAAAATCAGGGGTGGGGGTGAGAAGAGATGAAGGTATCCAACTCAGACATTATAGAGAAAATCAAGTTGGGAGAGCAAGCGTACCAGCCTCCTTTCCTTGCTATGGGGGCAATACACTTCCTTCCCTGTTTGCCAGTTCCTATGGATCTCCTGCTTAATAATTCTTTGCTTGGTCTTTGGACTGCCCGGTGTACATTGCCCTTTCAAATTGTGCAAATCTCCCAGTGACTGGCTGCAGGAACTTTGGACCTACTAAATCTCTTGATTTCTGTCTGCTTATCCTATTTCTGACTCCAAGGTTTCCCAGACTCTTATATAAACTCTCCTCCTGGCTTCTTACCCAGTCCCTTCAACCTAGTATAACCCATGACCTCTCTGTCACTTTGTGTTTGTGTGACAAATATCCAGATAAAAAGTGAAAAATTCAGTCAAATTAGTTTCAGCAACTACCCTGAATCAACTATTTAGTGCTAGCCCTGACCAAATCAAGTGAATTTTTCATGAAACTGGATGATTTCAGGCCTGTTAGGCTAGTCTCTCTGAGATTACAATACAGTCTTTCTGGCCCTGAGTCCTAAAATGATGTCTGATAGCCTCTAAGCTCTAAGTGAATGGTAGGCCACCCACAGGCATAAACTCACTTTCTTCGTTTTTACTGAGTGTGTATGTATGTATTTACTGAGAAGATTAAATTGATTCTGTATAATTTTTATTGATTCTATTCACAATTAATTTATTTTGTTCCATAATTGATTTTGTCCTGTAACTGCTTTAGTCACGGGTTTCTGTCTCTTAACCTAGTGCAGAATTCAGTTGGCCTATATGTAATGGGTTAAGTTTAGAAATCCAGTTCTCTTACTAGTCACTGTTCCGTTCTTGCCTCAAGAAATTCTCCTTTCCTTCGGGAATGTGAATGGACACAAGAAAGTTGGGTCTTGTATCCTTATGTCACCAGGCTATCCTTCAAAGATGTCTGGTTTGCTTTCTAAAGAATTCTGACCCATTATTTTTGGCCATGCGAATGGACTCAAACAATGAACTTTTCTTGGTCACAGGAGGGATGTATGTATGGATGGATGTGTTTTTATTTTGTTGGGATTTATCTTTGAGGGGTTCCCTTAAAGTCTCCTGTCTTGGGGTTTTGATACATGATCCACAGACCAAGGGGCAGCTGGAAGGAGCTGTGGATAGAGATGAAATCAGGACAGACTTGAGCTCAAATCCAGCCTCAATCACTTACTAGCTGTATGACCCTGGACAAGTCACATTTAACCTCTGTCTGCCTCATTTTTCTCATCTATAAAATGGGGATAATAGCCTCCTATCTCCCAGGGTTCTTGTGAAAATCAAAGGAGATAGTATTTGTAAAGCTAACCTTATCACAGTGCCTGGAACATAGTAGGTGGTATATCAATGTTAGCTTTTAGAAAGAAGGAAGCCTTGCCCTTAGCAGAAGAGAAAGAAACCTTTGCAGAGGGGAGTGAATATATAATTTGACTCCTCCCCCACCCCACCAACACACATGTATAAGCTATCCACTAAATTAGCCAGTAATAAAAACTGACTCTATAGTGCTCTAAAGTTTACAGTGCTTTGTGAATATACATGCCTATTTGAACCTTACATCAATCCTGTGAGGTAGATATTCAAGCTACTATTCCATTCTAGAGATGACAAAACTGAGACTGAGATGATTACTTGCCTCTTCGTGGTCACATTGCTAGGAAGTATCAAAGGTGGGATTTAAACCAAGGCTTTCCTGACTCCTTGACCATCACTCTATCCTCTGTCGTCTTTGCCCTATACCTCTATGGTTTATAAATACTGTGAAGCAAAGGAAATGATTGGCCAATGTCAAGGTCCTAGGTTCACAGGATTATAGAGGTCTAACACAATGGAGTGTACTCATGGTACAGCTGAGCAGATTTGTGGTTAGTTTGCTGGCAAATGCTTTATTGGAGGAGGTACAGTCAGACAAACAGAGATAGAAAAGTTAGCAATCTCTAGATGGCCTTAAATTAAGTTGTTTTCAAATTGTACCCCAAACCAATAAGTCCCAAGACCCAAACACATAATGGTTTCCTCTACCCAAATCAGGGCTTTGTTAAAGCTAAGACATCTATTCCTTTGGGAAGTGGTAGAGGTGGGGTGGGTTAAATAAGGTGTCTAGGCAAAAGGATCGTGCAAAGGGGGACCTATCCCAATCCTAAATGTTGTCTCCATCCTGGGATCAAGTAGAGGGCATATTCCTAGGTCTGAATGATGCATGAAGACTTGGGGAAATTGTAATGGCTATCCCTATGACCAGAGGAAGCAGAATTCTGGTGCAGTGAGTCCAAAAGAGAGTCTAATTTCTGATAAGGGCTGCCAGGAAAGATCTGTGACTCCTTGAAAGTGCTAAAAGCCAAAGGAAAACTAATAAGCAGACTTGGGTCCACCTACTTCCCTTAGTCCGATTTTCCAGACAGATGCCAACCCTCCTGCCTTGTGTTAAAATAGCATGTGCCTTTGGGCAGTGAGGAGGACAGGCTGCTTTCTCATCCCAAGGAGACAGGGCTACTGACTCTTCAGAGAACTGAACAGACTGGTAGACAGATAGGGTTACTCTTCTAAATAGAGAAGGTTAAAAGAGGAGCAACTTCAAATGAACAAGATGGCAGAGGCATACGGCTAGACTAAAAACATCAGGTCTTCTCTTTGGGAAGAGAACTGAGAGGTTATGAGGATCAGATCTATAAAACATGAAGGGAAGAAAAAGAGTGAATATGGATCACCCAAGATACAAAGCAAAGAAAGCAGAATAAAAAAATAAAATAAAAAAAACAACGTACCCAAGGACTACAGCAATGTCCATGAGAACAAATTAAAAATCCTACAGAAATCAGATGAAAGGCCGTGACCGGTCTTGTTCCCAGAGGACTGATAGTAAAACACAGTCCTTTCCTCTAGGGAGCTGAGAGGTAGTTTACAAGATGGAATGTTACATTACACTGTCCAATATGGTCATGTCAGCTAATTTTTCTTAACTCTTTTTCTCTGTTATGAGGGAGGGCTCTGTGGACAGGGAAGCAGGATTATTGAGAAAGGACCATAAAGTTAAAAAAAAAACCCATCAACAAAATGTTTAAAGAAAGGTGTGTGCATACAATTTCCTCATCTGTAAAATGAGAATAATAATTGCATCTGCTTCCCAAAGTTGTTGAGAGAATTAAATGAGAAATAATTTTAGTAATTAATAATTAAAATAAAATACTAATTAAAAATGAGTTAAATAAAAATAATTAAATAAGAAAAAAATTTCAGTGTTCTTTGTGAGTCTTAAAACATTATATAAATACTAGCTATTATTGTTATTATTATATGGATTGCTTTATCAAGGGGTACCCTGGATGCCTGAAAGAGGTAAACATAAGATCAAAGGAAACATAATACAGCTTTTCACAGTAGGTAAGATAACCCACGGAAGTTATTACCCTAGGATTGGGTCTCAGAAAAGTTTATGTATGATAATAATGCCTTACATTTATATAACACTATGGTTGCAAAGTGAGAGATAGTGTGACATAGAGAATGAGCTCTGAAGTCAGGAAGTCCTGAGTTCAAATTCCACTCCTGACACATACTGGCTATGGAACCCTGGGCAAGTCACTTAACCTCTTGGAGCTCTTGTCCAATGGTGTCAAACTCAAAAGAAAACAGATTGACTTTGAAAACCACAAATTAACATTATCTGTGCTGTATTATATTTTATTTTCTTAAACATTTCCCAATGACATTTTAATCTCACTGGCTGCCTTGGGGAGTTTTGAGGGTTGCTCCAAGCAAGTCCCTAATTAGGACTACAGATAATAGTTAGGATCCCAGCCTGAATGGATGGAGGGAGGTTCCTCATCCAGCAGTACCCTGTGCTGGAGAAATCACACCTCTGAGCCTCATTGTACTCTCAGGGTTGCAAAGTAATTTCCCGTCTATTGTTTTCTTTTATTATCACAACAACCAGAGCAGGGTATGAGCCTCATTTTATAGATGAGGAAGCAGGGCCAGAGGAGTGAGATGACTTGCCCAGGGTCCTGCAGTTCATTAGTGGCAGAGCTAGGGTCTTCTAATTCCAAGCCCAGTCCTGTCTCCACTTCAACAAACCGCCACTCAAAATAATTCCATGATGAATTAGTTCCAAATGGACAGTAAGATACTTTGGGTTGCAACCCTAGCCTTTGAGAGTGATGTCAGAGAGAATAGACATGTCCTTCCTTCTACAATAGCCCCCTTAGTACCTCTAGGCAGAGGAAATGAACCAGATGGGTTGGATCAGGGAACTACCCCAGTTATTGTCTTGGGTTCGTTTCTTCCAGGCAGATGTTTGACACTATATAAATGGTCCCAAAGTCCACTCATGGCAGCATCTAGGCTACAGTCTAACCCATTGCCCAGTGAACATGTTTGTGCTCTTCAGGGAGTTGTGTAAAAGCTAATAGAAGAAAGCCATGTAGCATGGTGGGAAGAATACTAAGCTGGGTGCCCTAAGAATCAAATTTGAGTCCCAACTCTGCCAATGACTAGTTGTATGATCCTGAGCAAATGATTTCACTTTTATGGACCTCAATGCCCTCCTCTGTAGCTTAAGGCATTTTGGTGGCACAGTTTATAGAAAGCTAAGCCTGGAATCAGGAACACCTGAGTTCAAATATGATTTCTGACGTTTGCTAACAGTGCAACCCTGGGCAAGTCAATGAACCAGTGTCTGTCTCCATTTCATCATCTGTAAAATGGGAATAAAATAATACCTATTGGGGCATCTAGGTGCCACAGTGAATGGAGCACCAACCCCAGAGTCAGGAGGACCTGAGTTCAAATCCAACCTCAGACACTTGATACTTACTAGCTGTGTGACCTTGGGCAAGTCACTTAACCCCAATTGCCTCACCTTCCCCCCTCCAAAATAAAAATAACACCCTCTCCCAAGATTATAGCAAGGATAAAATGAGATCATATTTGTAAAGCACTTTGCAGATGTTAAAGTGCTATTAGTAGTGATGTATATTATGTATATATGTATACTATGTATATAATATAACATATAAGCTATCATATATGTGCATATATTATAATTATGTATACAATACACGGATACAATATAATCATGTATATAATGTTATATATTGTATATATAATATAATGTATATATTATCATGTCTATTATATGATGCATATATTCTGTATATCATATATATTAGCTATCATTATCATGAGAGAATTGAACTCGATGCCCATTTCTAGCTCTAATACGCTAAATGTCTATGAGAGGCAAATCACTGGTACTCCAAGCGTTAGTAGATTCCATATCTTTCATTTGTAAACAGATTTTCTCCCAAGCCCACAATACTATCATGGATACTTAGTCTAGTTGTCGTTGTCAACTCTGTCACCAGCTGCTGGCTGACCCTATCAACCATCTATAACCTCGCATAAAGATCACCGCAGTAAGAATGAAGGTCTTGGAGAAACCTCAGAAAATAATGAAGTTGTAGCTTCAGGAGGTAAGAGGGGGAAACAGTCGTGGACCTCTCTTTGGTCAGTCAAAGGAAGGGAATCTGACAGAGGCTGAAGGAATAGTTCCAGGCTGGAAGAACAGACCGTGGTTGGCAATACCCCACCTGCTTCTGTATGAAAATATTTTTCACAATTTAGGCAGCACAGAAATGACTCTGGGGGCTTTCATTGATGTTGTGCTTTGTGGTTGCAATTTCGAACATTAATGGGATGTTTTTAATTCTAATACAAAGCAAGAAAATCTAAGGAGAGTCAGTTGTCAAGCCAAGCAAACCTCCAGCCTCCTGGACACTTGTATAATTGCTTTAAATAGGAACTTTGGGTCAAGGGTCCCTGCCAGCCATCTTCTGAAAAAGGGTTGTATACAGGTGACAAATCACTTACCATGGAAATCATGTGAATTTTAAGTTAATCAAAGTGCTTGCATCGAAAAGGATTAAAAGAGGGAAAAAACAGCTCGGAACAAGCAATCTATGTCACTTTTTCTCCCTCCTGCATAGTCTTGCTCTGTCCCATTTGTCTAGCAGTAATCTACATTTCAAATGATTACATGGGAAGCAGAAGTGGTAGTGACAAGGATAAACGAAGCTTGTTAAACTAATAGCTGCACTAATGCCCAAATATGTGAACTTCCCGAGTCAGGAAGCATCCGAGGCTGGTGGAGCTGTCAGCCCCGCTCCCCCTGGGCTCGTCCGCCAGCGGCTGCCACATGATGAATGGCCCTGTCGAGTAAATTCATCCGGGGCCCAATTAAATAGGCAGAAATGAACTAGAGCCGTCAACCAGGGAAAGAGGAGACAGAGAGAGGGAGAGAGAGAGAGGGAGAGAGAGAGAGAGAGAGAGAGAGAGAGAGAG
>NW_027185764.1:61807109-61855523 GCF_028583685.1 Petaurus breviceps papuanus | reverse complement strand
TTGAAGATAAATTCATCTTTTTTTCCCACAGGTTCTGGATTCACATGGGAATGTAACAGAGTATCCTCTCTCATATAGAAAACATAGGGTGCACAATACCCATTACAGGATTTCTTCATGCCAATATTTCCTCTTTCTCTTTTTCTGAGCATGGAAATGTTTCCTTCAAAATGACCCAGGACTTTTTTCTGAAACATCTCTCCTTTTTCTGGGCTATAACCCAAATAAATGTCAATCACCCTCTCCACTAAGTAGATGAAGATTTCTTAGACAGAATATCCTTCATCCTCCACCAGAGATGTAACCACACCTGAATGACCAGTGTTTTAGCCCTAGGTGCTGCTATTTAGTGGGAGCTGACCAACTTCAAACATTTCAAAAATTAACTGAGGATAGCACTAAAAGAATAAAAATAATTAAAGTAGAAAGCAACCAAATGGCATGAGCTTCTTCCCCACTCTAACTTAACTTCCCACCATACTCACTGATAGAGTTTAGTTTTATCTTGGGGTCTTCATTCGTGAGGGCACAAAAGATAGTGTCCTAAGATCTGTCTTCCATCTCCCCCCCAAGGAAATTTGTCTTGAAATTTGGGGACATGATGCTAATCATCCCAATGGCAGCTTGTGAAGCTTCCCTTAAGGGCAAAAAACGGTAGCCCTGACTCTATCCTGCACTACTCTGACTGACCTAGAAACAAAATGTTGAGGAAGGAGGAAAGGAAGCCTCATAATGTAGGAAACATTATGAAGCCAATTAAAGAAAAGAAACTAGGTGCATTTTGAGACAAAATGCATGATGTCTGGTTTGTTCGTTTGGGTGGAGGACAGGCAAGGTAGGTCTTGCTAAAAGAAACGCTGGCTAGGAACATTCCATATTAAGTTGCCCCATGTAATGACATTTTGCACTACATAGTTCATTACACCTAAAACCCCAATGTAATGTGAGATAGATTCTTCTTGTAACAGCAACTGAATCCTGGAGACCCCAAATCACTGTGATTAGTAAAGGATGAGGAGTAGTCCCTCCCAAGTCGCTTTTTGCTGTTCCTCCAAGAATAAGGTGATACCTCCACTGTGTCCTGCCCTGATCAGATCATATCTGAATTACTGTATTCAGCTCTAGGCACTATATGTTAAGGTAAACATTGATAAGCTACAGAGGATCCATTGTTGTTATTGAATTGTTTCAATTATATCTAACTCTTCATGACCCCATTTGGGATTTTCTTGAGTGGTTTGCCATTTCCTTCTCCAGCTCATTTTACAGATGAGGAAACAGAGGCAAAAGCAGTTAAGTGACTTGCCCAAGGTCACATAGCTAGTAAGTATCTGAGGCCAGATTTGAACTCAGGAGAGATTCCAGAGGGCCACAAAAAAGAACTTGCCCTTTGGTGGATTCTGTACCCAAGATCTTTTTTTGCCTTTTTTTTGGGAGTGTAATTGGGGTTAAATGACTTGCCCAAGGTCACACGGCTAGGTTTTGTGTGTGTGTGTGTGTGTGTGTGTGTGTGTGTGTGTGTTAAGTGTCTGAGGTCAGATCTCAACCCAGGTCCTCCTGACTCTATGGCTGGTACTCTATTCACTGCGCCACCTAGCCACCCCTGTACCCAAGATCTTAAGCATCTTAACGGTAGGGCCCAATGCATACAACTTTCCCAGAAACATCCACATACAGGAGACCCCAGACATGCAGGAAAAGTCACCAGATCTTCCCCAGAGCCATGTTATCATGCCATCCATCAAGAGGTATTGCTTTTCTTGTTCTCTCAACTATTGTCATATTCAGTACCATGAGCACAAGTAGGACCAGCTTGGGGAACACCAGCCCAGAATGCCTAGGGTCTCCCTGCCTTTATAATCTTCTACTGAGGAATAGCTTCCAAGTGGGAGAGAAGCTAAGCCCTCACTGGCGACCTCGGCAACAGCGCCTCTGCTCTCACAGTTCAACTGCCTCTATCTCCCCTGATCATGGCAGTCCATTGGAGCCAATTAATTTCTATTCAGTCAGTATTTATTGAGTCATCACTATGAGCCTAGCACAGTGCTAAGCACGATGGGGAGCCATGAAAGAAGTTAGCAAATTCAACTGTGTTTGGTTTCTTGTAAACTCTAAATAATTGTTACTTGCCCTGAGAGTAAAAATTATCTCATTTTTGTGTTTCTAGCCTTAGCAACTAATCCATAATAGCTTTTAATAGATGTTCCTTGAATTACTTTGTATTGTATTAAAAAGGCTTGACCTTTTCTTTTTCCCATAAACATTTAAAGGCACATTTTTACAGAACGTTTGGTTTAAATTGGTTTGCAGTACTTTCCCTATAAGAAGAGACAGAATAGTATGACTAGTTGTATGACTATGGTTGCTATTGTTCAGTCGTTTCAGACTCTGTGTGACCCCATTTTGGGGGTTTTCTTGACAGAGATACTGGAATGGTTTGGTATTTCCTTCTCCAGCTCATTTTACAGACAAGAAAACTGAGGCAAACAGGGTTAAGTGACTTGCCCAAGGTCACACAGCTAGTAAATGTCTGAAGCTGGATTTGAACTCAGAAAGATGAGTCTTTCTGACTCCAGACCTGGCACTCTGTGCATTATGACACCACCTAGCTCCCCTGGTATAACCATGTACAAATCATATAGCCTCTCTAAGCCTCAGTTTCCTCATCTGTAAAATGAGTATAATAATAGCCCGACTTCTTCAAGTTGTTATGAGGATGAAATGAGAATATTTGCAAAGTGCTTTGCAAACTTTAAAGTATTACATATAAATGATAGCTATGAGATATTTATACAAATATATATGTGTATGTGTTTGTATATATGTATAAAGTACTAGCTACTATGCATGTATATATAAACATACATATATAATGTGCATATGTATATATTTGCTTTTCAACCTTTAAAGCATTATATTAATGTTAGTTATACTCTTCATGTTCTAAGAAAAGAAATATTTCAATTTTGAAAACACCTTTTGATAGGTCAATTCAGTTGTTAAAATGGTCAATCGTTTGGTGAAAATACCCAACCAA
This sequence comes from Petaurus breviceps papuanus, assembly GCF_028583685.1. Taxonomy (NCBI): domain Eukaryota; kingdom Metazoa; phylum Chordata; class Mammalia; order Diprotodontia; family Petauridae; genus Petaurus; species Petaurus breviceps. The sequence continues at coordinate 61,852,486 of NW_027185764.1, read as the reverse complement.
AACAGTTGTCTCATTGAATCAGTGGCCCCACATGGAACCAGCCACATACAAGTTGTGTTTCTGCTCCTAGAGACAACCTTTACCTCCTTTCCTGTTAGTGTTAGCCAGCAGGAGGTGCTGGGAAAGCCTCTGAAAGCCACCGGAGACCAAACTGACTGCCCAAGGGGACAAGAATCCCATCATTTCATCTTTCACCTCAGATTTCCTGGTTGGCCACTCATCCCTGAGCTAATTCTGACCCCAGAGCTGCATCTGAACTGAGGGCCACCCTGCACGTCATGTTGTCAGGTTCTCTCTATCATGAGCAGCATGTCTGAAGGCAACAGTGTGGCAGGACATGCACACGCACACACACACACACACACACACACACACACACACAAGTCCCAGGAAAAAAATCACCCTTTTAAATTGATCATCATCAGGCTTCAAAACCTAGTCCCTGTGTTCTGAGATGGCATCAGCAGCTGCCTTCTGCATAGCACTAGCCCCTAATGAACTCAGAGCCCTTCACAGACAATTAGATCATGGATCATAGAATTTCTGAGCTGGAAGGGACTCTGGAGATCATCTATCCTAGCCTTTTTGTTTAATAGATAGGGAGTTAAAGCCCATCGAGGTTAAATGACTTGTCCAAGATCACATAGTTAGTGAATGAGAGCCAGGATTAGAGCCTAGATCTCCTGAGCCCTAACTCAGGACCCTTTGACAATAAACCCTGCTTCAGTGAGGAAAAAAACATGATTAAAATTCATTTTCCAGATAAGGAAACTCAAGCATATGGAGGAAAATAGTTCACTGAAGGCTGAGATTGGTTTCCAGAATCTCCCCCAAGCCTCTACCAACTCTCCAACTTTGTGGCTACCCTCCACTGAGTTATAGTTATCTGTTCCACATTACAACTTTCCTCATCACAGTTTTGATGTATTGTGGGTCTGAATAAGAAATTAAATGGGAATCTTGAGGAGAGTTTTGCAAAGATGACACGCAAAAGCTGGCAGATAAAGAAAAAGTTTATAAATTAAGAAATGCATAATATATGTATATATTATTGTAAGATATCAACATATTTTATCTTTTAATACCATAATAATTCAGATTTCTCTGGTATGAAGGGAGATAAAAAAATTTACATGGATTTCCCAGATTGTGGGGGTGCCATGCCCCTTAGCCCCATGATGTGGAAGGAAAAAGACATGATGCCCTCATTCCTTTATAGCTTCATTAGACAATACAGATTCCTAACGTCTTCCTCCCTACATTCAAACCCCCACCTCATAGCTGGTATATGTAATAAACACTACTTTTCAACTTCCAGAAATTAAAATAGTTTGTATAGGAGAGACAGAATAGTGTTACTAGTTGTATGACCATGGTTATGGTTGGTCAGTTGTTTCAGACTCTTTGTGACCCCATTTAGAGGTTTTATTGATAGAGATACTGGAGTGGTTTGGTATTTCCTCCTCCAGCTCATTTTACAGACAAGGAAACTGACACAAACAGGATTAAGTGACGCCCAGGGTCACACAGCTAGTAAATGTCTGAGGCTGGATTTGAACTCAGAAAGATGGGTTTTGCCCTTAGGCAGAAGATTTCAACTATAAACTGCTAGATTTACATTCATATGACATGGGAGAGTGGAATGAGCTTTGTGTCAGGCAACTTGAATTGCAAAAACCCATTAAACTGTGTGTTCCCTTTGACCCAGCAATGCCATGACTAGGCAAAAAGTCCAAAGAGATCAAAGAAAGAGTGAAAGGACCCACACCTACAAAAATATTTATAGCAATACTTTCTGTTGTAATACAGAACTAGAAATGGGGGGCAGAGCCAAGATGGCAGAGTAGAAGCACGAACTTGGTGTTAGCTCCCACTCCAATCACTTCTAATATATATTAAAAAATAACTCTAAACAAACTTTAGAGCTACGGAACCCATAAAGTGACAGAGACAAATAAATCTCCCACTGAAGGCAGCCAGCAGGCCAACAGGAAGGATATATCAAAAATGGGTTGGGAGCCCAGGGCAGCCCCACATAAACAGCAGGGTTCCAGCCCCAGGACAGCCCTGACCAGCAGCCCAGACCAGCCAGAGCAGACTTCAGGAGAGTGAATCAGCAGCAGCTCTGGCAGTTTGCAGACTTTTCAGCCCATAAACGTCAAAGACAAAGTAAAAAGTCAGTGTGGAATTCTGTTGGAATAGGGAGGGATGGAAGAGCAGAGCATGGTCCAGCCCTTGCCCCTGGGGCGAGAAGCAGTAGAGGCATGGCAGCTGTACTGCATGGATGCCTCAGGAGCTCCTGGCCTGCAGATTGTAGGGGGACCAAGCAACCATTCAGAGGGTAATTGCTCTTGCTTTTAACCTGCTTAGATCTGGATCATGGTCTTGGGTGGTGGTCCTGGGGTGTGTGGCCAGTGAGCCAGAGCTTGTGGGGGCTGCAGAGAGGACACCCTCCTAATAGCTCCAGGAGCTGCAAAAACCACAGCAATTTGGGACATAGCTCCCTCCATTCTGGAAGCAGAGTTCTACCATGGCAAAGACCTCAAAAGTCAAGTAATTGGCTAGCAATATGAGCAAGCAGAAGAAGCACAAACAGTACAGAATCCTTTTTGGGGGGACAAAAAGGATCAAGGCATGGAGTGAGAGGAAGACAGTGAAGTCAGAACTCCTGCATCAAAAGTCTCCAAGAAAAATATGAATTGGTTACAGGCCATGGAGGAGCTCAAGAAGGATTTTGAAAATCAAGTAAGAGAAGTGGAGGAAAAATTGGGAAAAGAAATGAGAATGATGCAAGAAAATCATGAAAAGCAAGTCAACAGCCTGCTAAAGGAGACCAAAAAAAAAATACTGAAGAAAATAACACCTTAAAAATATAGACTAACCCAAATGGTAAAAGAAGTCAAAAAAGCCAATGAGGAGAAGAATGTCTTAAAAAGCCAAATTTGTCAGATGGAAAAGGAATTTCAAAAACTCACTAAAGAAAATAATTCTTTCCAAATTAGATTGGAGCAAATGAAAGCTAATGACTTTATGAGAAATCAAGATACTATAAAACAGGTCCAAACAAATGAAAAAATAGAAGGCAATGTGAAATATCTCATTGGAAAAACCACTGACCTGGAAAATAGATCCAGGAGAGATAATTTTAAAATTGTTGGACTACCTGAAAGACGTGATCAAAAAAAAGAACCTAGACACCAACTTTCAAGAAATTCTCAAGCAAAATTGCTCTAATATTCTAGAACCAGAGGGCAAAATAGAAATGGAAAGAATTCACTTATCACCTCTTGCAAAAGATCCCAAAAAGAAAATTCCTAGGAATATTATAGTCAAATTCCAGAGTTCTCAGGTCAAGGAGAAAATACTGCAAGCAGTCAGGAAGAAACAATTTGAGTATTGTGGAAACACAATCAGGATAACACAGACCTAGCAGCTTCTACATTAAGGGATCAAAGGGCTTGGAATATGATATTCCAGAGGTCAAAAGAGCTAGGACTAAAACCAAGAATCACTTACCCGGCAAAACTGAGTATAATGCTACAGGGGAAAATATGGTCATTTAATGAAATAGAGAATTTTCAAGCATTCTGGATGAAAAAACCAGAGCTGAACAGAAAATTTGACTTTCAAATACAAGAAGCAAGAGAAGCATGAGAAGGTAAACAGGAAAAAGAAATCATAAGAAACTCATTAAAGTTGAACTACTTACATTCCTACATGGAAAAATGATAATTTTAATTCATAAGACTTTTCTCAGTATGAAGATAGTTGAAGGGAATATATGTATGTATATATAGGAGGGTGTATGTTTATATAAATATATATGTGAGTGTGGGCATATGTATGTTCATGTATACATAGACAGAGGGCACAGGATGAGTTGAATATGGAAGGATGATATCTAAAAAATAAAATTAAGAGTTGAGAGAGGAATTTATTGTGAGGAGAAAGAGAGAGATAGATTAGGGTAAATTATCTCATTTAAAAGAGGCAAGAGAAAACTGTTACGATGGAATGGAAGAACAGGAAGGTGAAAGGGAATGGGACAACCTGATTTTCATTGAATTTGGCTTACAGAAGGAAAAACACACACACTCAATTGGGTATCTTACCCTACAGGAAAATAAGGGGGGTAGGGGATAAGAGGGAGGATGATAGAAGGGAGGGTGGATTGGGGAAGAGGGTAGTTAGAAGCAAACATTTTTGAAAAGGGATAGGGTCAAAGGATAAAATAGAATAAGTAGTGGGGGCAGGATAGGATGCAGGGAAATATAGTTAGTCTTTCACAATATAACTACTATGGAAATGATTTGGGTAACTACACATGTACAACCTATATTGAATTGCTTATCTTCCCAGTGGGGGTGGGTGAGAAGGGAAGAAGGGAAAAAATCTGGAACTCACAGTTTTAAAAACAAATGTTTTTTAAAAAATTGTTTTTAATCACTTAACCCCAATTGCTCCCAAAAAGCAAAAAAAAAAAATTGTTTTTTACATACAACTGGGAAATAAGATATACAGGCACTGGGGTATAGAAATCCATCTTGCCCTACTAGAAAGTTGGGGGGGGGTGATGAGAGAGGATACAAGAGACGATTGATTGGGGGAAGGGGTATTCAGTAGGGTAGGCTTGCTATTTTGGGGTGGGGTAGGGGAAAAACCGGGAGAAAAAAAATGTAACTCAAAATCTTGTGAAAATGAATGTTGAAAACTAAAAATAAATAAAAAATATTTTTAAAAGAAGAACTAGAAACTAAAGAATGCCCATCAGGTAGAGAACAGCTGAACAAAGTAGAAGGCAATGGAACATTATTATACCCTGAAAGAGGAATCGCAGAAACCTAGAAAGACTTGTATGAACTGATGCAGAGAGAAGGAAGGACAACCAGAAGGAAAAAAAATGTATCCAATGACTATAACATTGTAAAGTAAAATAATTTAAAGGACTTAAGAACTCTAATGAATGTAATGACCAAAAAGACCAAAAATGTCATAATAATATATGCTACCCACCCCTTAACAGAGAGGTGATGGATCAGAGTAGAATGTGGTTAATACATGATTTTTTTTACTCTTTTGCTTATTTGTTACACAAAAAAGCTTAGAGCTGGGAGTGGTTAGAGAGAGTTATGAATAAGGATTGAAAGACTAGTGATGGTAACACCAAAAGGAAAATCCAAAAGCAAGGAGCATCAATGTAACGTTGCCCAAAAGAAAAGATAAAGAAGGAAAGAAAAGGCAAGTAGTAGGAAAGCTTTGGAATCAAGATGCTGTTTCTCACATACTTAAAAAATATAAGTTGCACGTAAGAGAAAATAGCAATTTTAAATACAATGAGGGAGCCATCTTGAAACATCTGGGGAGTGTTTGTTGTTAAATTTGCAGTGTGAGCATTTACACATCAGGAATCAGCAAGGACTACACATCAGAGTTTCATTTATTGCTTTGCTGATTGTCCAGACTTAAGAAAAAGATTGAAAACATGTCAATGAGAAAAATTAAACTTAAAGTATGTCGTGGGTATCCTTTTCTGGAGAGCTGGTTGTTAAATGTTTAGCAGCAGACACTGCTTTTTTTGTTCTTCCCTGTACATGGAAGTGTTTGGGTTTTTTTATTGATTTTTGTCAAGTTCATAGTAATAAAAGAGGCTAAAAAAAGAGAATCTGTGGGTTCAAGTCTTGGAACTGTGACCTTAGACTTTGAGAAATCACTCCACCTTCAGTCTCAGTTCTCTGATTTAGAAAATAGGAACTGAAATATTTGCACTACCTCCCAGGGCAGCTGCAAAGAAAATGTTTTGTGAACCACAAACTACTATTTTAAAATATTAGCTTTTATTATTATTCCCACCAGAGTCACAACTGGGAATTCTTGTGTCCAGAGTAAATTTAGTTGGGGGAGAGGGATGCAAGCCAAAAGACATTCCATCCTAGGTACAGTTACAATAAGGGAGAATGGCACATCCTATGGAGTATGGACCTAGTCCTATGAGGAATGGGAAGATGAAGGGAAGTAGACAGGATGGGATGTGGTAGTAGGAAAAAGAAGACTTGTGAGAGGAGGTGCCGCAGTAATAGGGCTCTGGGGTAGTAACTTGAGGTCAGGCAATCAGTAATGGCGGTGAACCCGAGGAGTGCCTGGGAAGAACTCGGGCTCCCTTCAATCATTTCAAAGCCCCAGTGACATTGCTTAGCTATAGCTTTCATTGGCACACAATACTTACAGTTTGTACATATCCTCTGGACCTAAAATTCTCTGCTGACTGCCTAGGGTTTGGGATTAACGTACTTTGCATTTTGCGGGCACACCCTCCTCTCCCCATTGCCTTTTGCACTTTCTGGAACCCCTGGACACTGAAGACACACGGAGAGGTAGAGATGAGCCACTGCTCCACCTCAGGGAAGGACAGTATTTCCTTTTTCTTATTAAAAAGTCAGAATGATGTACATAGTGGATAGAAGGCCATTATTAAAATCAGGGAGAACGGGGTTCCAGTCCCATCTCTGACACATACTGACAATGTGATCCTGAGCCAATCACTTAACCTCTCAGTGCCCCAGATAAATCTCTGAAGCTATGAGTGGCAGTGATGATTCCAAACAACACTGGTAGAAGTTTTCTTATCCAGAAGTTCCCTATGCCAATGAAATAACAATTTGGTTAGTCATTCAACAGATTTTTATTAAGTGCCAGGAACTGTGCTAAGTCTGGGGTTACAAATAGGCAAAAGGCAAAAACACAAAGAGCTCACTTTCTCATTGCAAAAAAAAGTGTACAGTCAAGATAAATACAATAGAAGTCAAAGACAATCTGAGAGGGAAGGCACTAGAAAGGAGAGGGGAACCTATAAAGGGCAGTGGGACTGGAAAGAGGAGGGAAACCTGGAAAAGTTGAGGGGACCTGGAACAGGGAGGGGGACCTAGAAAAGGAGGGGGACCTGGGACAGGGAGGGGAACCTGTAAAGGGGAGGGGACCTGGAATGGGGAGGGGAGCCTGTACTGGGAAGGGGGAGTGGAAAGGTCAGGGGGACCTGGAAAGGAGGAGACCTAGAAAAGCCTCTTGCAGACAATGGGATTTGTACTAAATACTTTAGAAAAGAAGCAGAGATGAGAGGAAAGAGCATTTCAGGCACAGGAGATGATCAGTACAAAGGCCCAGAGATGGGAGATGATCATCGTATTCAAGAGAGAGAAAATAGATCCTAGAATATATTAAAAAAGTAATGTATAGGAAATGTTTTTTAAACTGGAAAGGACCAGATGGTAAAGGACTTAAAATATCAAAGAGAATGTTTTTAAATATTTGTATTTATAATCTATTTTATTTATAATATAAATATTATATTTATATTTTATTTTAGGGTTATTAGGTTCCCAGTAGAGTTTAATGAAGGGGGGAGTCACATGGTCTTATCTCCTAAAGAAATATGTCCAGTGCACATGGGCTTGGTCTGCTTCATGCCCATCATAAGCTAAGCTATGAAAAAAATTGTCAATCCAGATGAACAATATAGGGTCTTAATGACCACATCCAATTGACTGATTTCAGTCTCTGGTCTAATTACCACCAGTTGACCCAGTCAAGTGAAACTGTCTCTCAGTCCAGCTGGTTTCTGGACACTGACAAAGCCAACAAGCTGATTGGACTTTGTGAGAGCTCCTGGGCATATTGCCTGGTTGGTCTGGGTACAAAAAAAATCATAAAGACAGCTTCTCTTTCTGGAATCTATCCTGGCTAATCTTTTGACTTTGTGTGTGTGTGTGTGTGTGTGTGTGTGTGTGTGTGTGTGTTGATTGGTGTTGAATTTCCATCTCTTCAATTTTCCATATCAAATCTCCAAACATGAAATTTGAAGGCTCTGAGAGCTCATGGCGCTGAGGATTACATCCCTTATGAATCATTTGGGTGATTGCACCCTCCCTCCTTTTAAGGAAGAAATAAAGGGATTGTAGTTTTAAAAAAAAACACATTGATCTTCAAGAGAAAAGTCAATCAATAAATATTTTAAAAGCACCTATCATGTGCCAGGCATAGTGCTAAATGCTAGAAAAGTGGTCTAGAATTAAAAAATTGCTACTTTCTTAAGTTCTAGTGCTTTTTCCCCTTCATTGGAATAGAGCATGTGGTTCAGGCTAGAAGAGAATAACTGATGGTTGTGATTGTTCGGTCACGTCCAACTCTTTGTGACCCCATTTGGGGTTTTCTTGGCAAAGATATTGGAGTGGTTTGCCATTTCCCTCTCTAGCTCATTTTACAGATGAGGAAACTGAGGCAAACAGGGTTAAGTGACTTGCCCAGGGCCACAAGTAAGTATCTGAAGCCAAATTTGAACTCAGGAAGATGAGTCTCCATTACCTCTATTTCTGGCACTCTGTGCACTATGGCACCATCAAGCTGACCATGTAACTGATAGTGATTAAGCTTTTAAAAGGGCTAGGGAGCTCAGGAAACATACTGAAGATCAGGGCAACTCTTTTAACCAGCTTAAACCTCAGTTTACTCATCTATAAAAAGGAAACAAAAATACTTGCACTACCTCCTTCACAGGCCTGACATGAAGAAAGCTCCTGATAAACTACACTAAAACAACATGAAAATGTATTATTGTTGTATTACTTGCATTATTTGTTTTCTTATTGATGGCTAAGGCTGACCTTGTTAACACATTCAATTATATGTTGTGACCTTTTGTAGATGCAATCACAAATACAATAACTATAATAATACGCCTAAAGAGAAGGAGCATGGCCTAAGTGCACCAGAATGCAGCACGAGTGCCCCCAATTAGATTAATTGGGAAATATTTAATAAAAATAGACTATAACATAGAAAATATTAGTATATGATTTCCCAAGTCAATATGTGGCCTGTAGGGATCCTTATGTATTGTGTTTTTGGTGATTTTTTGGAGGGGGGAAGGCAGAGCAATTGGAGTTAAGTGACTTGCCCAAGGTCACACAGCTAGTTAAGTGTCTGAGGTCAGATTTGAACTCAGGTCCTCCTGACTTCAAAAACAGAGCTCTCGGGGTGGCCAGGTAGCACAGCGAGTGAGAGCACTAGTTCCAGTGTCAGGACAACCTGGAGATCGAATCTCAGGCTCAGACACTTAGCACCCACCCAGAAACACCTGGCCGTGTAACCTTGAGCAAGTTACTTTCCAATTGCTTAAAAAAACGGAGCTCTATTCACTGTGCCACCTAGCCACCCCTTACCTACTGGTTAGTAGCCTCATTTCTATTTTAATTAGATACAGTTGATATAGTGTATGGAGAGCCAGCCCTGAGGCCATAAAGATCTGGGCTCAAATCCTGCCTCTGACATGTAGTAGGTATGTGAACTTGGACAAATCACTTACTCTACATTCTAAGACTATTAACTGCAGGAAAGGTGCAATCTAGCTTACAGTGGAGGGCAAGGAAGGAATTTCTTCAGCTGGCAGTTGTATATACCTTATACCAATGAAATCATGGGACCTTTCCCTATTCCTATTATTAGGACACACCTGAAATATCTGAAACAATTCAACATTTAGTAAGTAACTACAGGCAGCTAGGCACAGTGTATATATAGAGCTCTGGGCCAGGTGTCAGCAAGAGTCATCTTGTCCTGAGTTCAAATCCAGCCTCAGACACTTACCAGCTGTATAACCCTGGACAAGTCACTTCACCCTGTTTGTCTCAGTTTCCTCATCTGTAAAATGAGCTGGAGAAGGAAATGGAAAGCTACTCCAGTGTCTTTGCCAAGAAAACCCCAAATAGGGTCACAAAGAGTCAGATGTGACTAAACACTAATACCACTCTATGTCAGGAATTGTGTTGGGTGTTGAGGAGATACTCAAAAAAGAAATAGTCTCTGACCTCATGAAATTTACTTTCTACTTACATTTCACATTTAAAACTACATGATACTGTCCTGAATGGAGCTGGGATTTCATTGCTGGAAGGAACTCCCCAAGAAAAAAACCTCCTCGCTCATGCTGACTGGCACCTCCCCTGCCACCTACAGTTATCCCTTCCACATAGACACTTTTTCCATAATGGTTTCCATATTTCATGGTTTTGCATAAGAAATTAAATGGGAATTTGGGGGAGTTTTGTGGAAATCACAGACAACACACGAAAGTCAGCAGATGACACAGAGCCTATGACCAAATACTTAACTCAAATGGGCTATAAACACCCCATTAAAGAAAAAGAAAAAATTCAAACTTCTCTGATATGAAAGGAGGGTCAAAAAATTTTACATAGATTTTCTAGATCATTGGGGGTACCACACCCCTAACTCCCCAGATGCGGAAAGGATAACTATATTGTCTTAGAGAGATGTCAGGGGAACTGAGAGCTTAGGTGATTTGCCCAGGGTCATATGGCAGATCTAGAACATAGGTGTCCTTACTTCTCAGGTCAGATCTCTGTCTATCTGGTTTGTAATGAGGAAAATTCAGTCTATTAATGGTTTCATTTGTCAAAAGGATACCCATCAAGTGGTTTGACTGAGAGGTTTTTTTAAACAGTTTTTCAGATAGTCAACTGTTTGTGTGTTTACAGTTTACAGACTTGGTCTAGATTCTACCAATCTAGGTCTGTAAAAATCCATATACTTACCAAATGGGGTCTGTGCAGACTAGAGTGTATTACATGGGGAAAGTCAAATTTGCCATTCCATTTTCCTTGTTAACTGGAGAAAGCAGTAGCTTTTCTTTTCTTCATAGTTAATTTTACTGTGCTTATGTCCTGAATTCATATGTAGGCTTTCAAACACTCAGTTATGAGTTCTAACCCAAATCCTTTGAAAGAATCAGAAGGTTAGGGAAAAGGAAGGGCCTTGTCTTCAATAGATTTAGGTTTTATTCCCATCTGGGCCCATTGGCAGAAAGACTAGAGTCAATCCTTGACCTTTCTAAAATGGGCCTTCTAAAATGAGATTTGAAGTACATTTCATTCTGCAAGGTTTTTGCGGAGACTAATTCGAGAATATCTGTTAAACTTCTTTGGTCAGCAGCATTACTAAGATAACAGGAAATAGATTCCCAAACATGCAAATAATCCCATCAGTGTTCTGATGCTGAATGGGCCAATGTGCAAAAATAAAACTAGAAACCACTTTTAGAGCTGTGATTTACTATGAATGGCAAAGCTCTAGGAAAAAATTGCCTGAGATAGGATTTTACATTTTGCAAAGTGTTTCATAATCATATAAATTTCTTTCAGCAATTCTTTGAGGCAAGTTATTTTTGTCATTCCAATCTACAAATGAGGAGAAGGTGAAGTAAGGGGAGTGATATACTTCTAATTACACAGAATCACACTCGCACATTCTGGGTTTTCATTCTATTGAATCATCTACTAGACTAGAATATCTTTCTCATGCCCAGTATAGTGATTTCTTTTACTTAGGTGACCAAAGACCTCTCAATGTGGGACTGGTGGTAGGGGCCTGGAGTTAGAGATGACTGGTATCCATCCTAGGCTGAAGAAGAACCACATCCTCCAGAGACAGAGTTCTTCAAGGTGCCAAATGAACTAGAGAAGAACCTTAAAGATATTTTTAATGTTTTAATTTTTTAATTAATTTTTAATTAATAATTTTTAATTCAATTGAATTCAATTGAAAATATTTATTAAGTCCATGTCTGCAAAATCATTGTGCTAAGTTTTGGATATGATATAAAATTTAAATGAGAGACAACTCCTACTTTCATAGAGCATATAGTTTAGTTCTTATCTTCCAATCCAGGGGTAGGGAACCTGCAGCCTCAAGGCCACATGTGGCCCTCTAGTTCCTCAAGTGTAGCCCTTTGCCTGAATCCAAACTTCATGGAACAAACCCCCTTAATAAAAGGATTTGTTCTGTAAAACTTGGATTCAGTCAAAAGGCATCATCACCCAAGGACCTAGAAGGGCACATGTGGCCTTGAGGCTGCAAGTTCCCCACCCTTATTTAATCCTTCAGTTTCCATTTTAACAATTCAGATCTATCTCTTTAACTCTTTAGTTCAGTTGTTTCAGTTTTCTTGGCAAAGATAATGGAGTAGCTTACCATTTCCTTCTGAGGCAAACAGGGCTAAGTGACTTTCCCAGGATCACACAGCTGGTAAGTGTCTGAGGCAGGATCTGGACTCAGGAAGATGAGTCTCCCTGATTCCAAACCCAGTGCTCTATCCACTGTGCCACCTAGCTGCCCACTCTTTAACTGTAGCTTTCCTGGTGTCCATATCTAGGGCATCAGCCTTTACCCTTTACTCCACCATCTTCTTTATTTTTTTGAGAGTTTCCCTTTCGATTTTCAAATGTCCTTTCTATCCAATGGATTGCTCCCTTCCCACTAGGCTCCAGCCTGGTCCAAACAAAGTTGAAACTTACAACTGAGTCGCTATCCTCTTCTGACTTCTTGTAGTTAAGATAACAATGGCAATGATGGTTATGATGTTGACAACTCACATTTGTGTAGTACTTTAAGGCTTATAAGATGTTTTTCTTATCAAAGAATCAAAACCCTCAATAATAAGTCCATTTTGTATTTAGGCAGCCTAGTCTTCCTTCCTCCAGGACAGAATATGTGAGTTGTCTTCCACCTTCATAATTTGTGTGGTTGTCTCTTGCTCCAGCTTCTCTGGGGTACCCTTTACTTACTTCCATTGTTTCCTGGATCCATGACTTCAAAGATGAGGACTGTTCCTTGGCTCATATGGATGATAACCCTTCTGTGCCTCAGTTGACTATCTTTAATAAGTTACTAGGATTTGAAAATTCCTCATCTGATTTCTTGTTTTGTTTGTTTTTGGAGGGGGAAGGCAAGGCAATTAGGGTTAAATGACTTGCCCAAGGTCACACAACTAGTTAAGTATCGAGTGCCTAAGGACAGATTTGAACTCAGGTCCTCCTGTCTCCAGGGCTGGTGCTCTACTCACTGTACCACCTAATTGCCCCCCCACCTGATTTCTAAATCTAGTTAAATGACCATCATATCCATCTTTAAGCCTGAACTCAAAACCTTTCAGTTTTGATAAAAGACCCGCAAAAACTTGTACATCTCTAGCATAACTTCCAAGATAATCAAATATCAACCAATGGCTAAACACAGACAAGCAAACCAGACTAGCCAAAGCAGCAAAAGGCACCCTGCAAGGGAGATAGGAGGCATTATGTGCTGGGCAAGTTAAACTACACCCACCACTTTTGACTACCTTCTCCCCTCACACCCTGATGGAGGGAGCTCAGGATTCTGAACCCAAGAGTCTTTGGAATAGCAATGTTTCCAGCCCACTGCCTTCATCCATCCTCCTGGGAAGCATCCCAGTGGAGATATAGCCTCCTACAGGCAACTGCCCCTAAAGATGCTATGGGCACAGTTACTGAAGAGCCAGAAAAGAAAATTCTTTTCTCCAAATCTTTGGCACTGTCAAACAGTGCAGCATCAGAAATGGATGTGATTCTATCAAAGGCAATGACATTAAAGAAGATGTACTAACATCTGCCTTCCTACTGCACCCTAAGCACCATAGAACCTTTTCATCTGATTTGCAATGGAAAACCTTTCACATGTTGTCTGTCCTTAAGAGCAGGGACTAGCTAGTGCTTTGCACATAGTAAGTGTTTCATTCATTCAAAATGTCACCTCTGCACCATAGTAAGATAACAGAGCAGGTCTTTGGCAGGAAGGCATTCTTTACATATTTCAGTACTTAAAGGATCTGTGATGGTTTTGCTAGAATTGGTCCTCTACTACTGGGTGCAATGGTTCAACTTAAGTTAAGTAGTCCCTGGAAATTACTGAAGGCAACCTAGAGATGAGCCCCTCTGAAGCTATCAGTGTTAGACCCTCAGGCAATAGACACTTGAGTCAGTAAGTATTTATTAAATGCTACCTATGTTCCAGTCACTGTGTTAAGTATTGGGGAAACAAAGAAAGGTGAAATTCAGTCCCTTGCTCTTAAGGAGCTCACAGTTGAACGGCAGAGACAGCATGAAAACAACTATGTACAAACAAGCTACATAAAGGATAAATCAGAAATAATCAATAGAGGCGAGGCACTAAGACTAAGGGGGACTTGGAGCTTGAAAGGATTTGTCAGAGAATATGACCCACTGACATGACCTTCAAGAGCTAAGAGCCACCCCCCCATGCCACAATGAGCACCAGAGTTGGATTTGTTAAATGTTAAATATTTTCTCTCCTACTGACATTCCCAATGCAACGTTAGCAATGTTATCAATCACTGGGATGAGCTGATGTGTAATATGCAAGGCCTCCTTCAGAGGCAGGAGTGGCACATCAATAAATCAATCAATTAAGTGGCATGTATTAAGCACCTACTATGTACCACACAATGTACTATACTCTGGGGATACAAAGACAAAAATGAAATGGCCCCTATCCTCAAGAAACTTATGTTCTATTGAGGGAAAGAACATGCACGCATATAAATAGATGCGCAATTCCATAGCTAATAAATATTTATTAAGTTTGTAAGTGGCACAGTGGATAGAGCGCCAGGTCTTGAGTCAGGAGGACCTGAGTTCAAATTTGAACTCAGACCCTTACTGGTTGTGTGACCCTGGGCAAGCCACTTAACCCTGTTTGACTCAGTTTTCTCATCTGTACAATGAGCTGGAGAAGGAAATGGCAAACCATTCCAGTATCTTTGCCAAGAAAACCCCAAATGGGGTCATGGGGAATAGGACATGATTGAAACAACACAATAATAACAACAATAAATGTGACAGGCTGTATGCTAAGTACTGGGTATAGTTAACTTGGATTTGTTGCTATTCAAAGTTAAGGGCATGACGCTCTTCTGTTTGGTATTTTTTTATTTGCTTAAAAGAATACGCAATTAAAAGACAACCCCAAACAACAAACTCCTTAATACTTGGGAATTAACTCATCTAAACATAAAACTGACCTTTATAAAGACAACTATAAAACTGAACGGGTCATGCCTGAACAATCTTATTTCCTTTTTTTGACAGGGTTACTCAATTAGTAGATCATGCCAGTAATTAGAGAAATACCTAGGTCAGTGTAGGGAAAGGTAATGCTTGCCAGAGCCATGGGGAATCAAGACTAAAGAAGGGAAAAAGGAAAGATGCAAACCAAAGGCCAGGCTGGTCATTTATCAGAGAGACTTCAAGGAACTGATGAGTGGATGAGTCAGAATTCAAAGCCAGGGAAATCTGAAATTCAGAATGCAAGGAAGCTAAGACTTTGCCCATCAGCTTGCCAGGAGCACATGCCATTTTCTTCTGCGATCAAAACTGATTCTAGAACCTCTGTGGTCCCAGACAAGTCTTCTTTCCACCTACTGATTTGGCCACATTAGTTGAGTCAATTTTATATACAATCTTCCCCCAAGAATGCCTCCCATGTTGATTCTTCATGTCCTATCCTCAAACCAATAGCCAATCCATAAGGTCCTGTTGTAGCAAGCCCCAGGGCTTGTGAGAATTAAGGAAATTCTTCACTGTTTTTCCTGCCCATCTCTGATCAGTAGCATGAAACTCAAGGATATTCTATATCGTGTATTCTTCTTGCCCATCTTCCATCAGTGGTAAGGGACAGGGGCCTCAGAGGACATAGTTCAGAGTTGAGTAAGCTTGTAAAGAGCAGTAGAAGATGGAGTGGCCATAGAGGAAAATGGATAATTTCAGTTGGTAGACAATAGGACTTACCACTTGAATAATGAAGAACGAACCATCTTTCATTTGTATACCTTTCTGGGAGGGATGACGGTCCAGAAGCTGTAAATGACTAGCCATACATAATCTCCTATTCCAAAAGACTAGAGGTCAGCTCTCTGAGCTAATCATTGATTATAATGACTAGTTCATGGGTTAAGTACAAGGGAAAAACAACAGAAGCCATTATAGAATAGAAAAGAGTACATATCCCGTGTGGACTTGTGGACCAAGTTATTGAGTGAGCTATAGAGTAGCATGGGTAAAATTGTTGGCGCTGAAACAAACCAGAACCGAAACCAAACCAAAAATTAGGAACCAACAAGTTTTTATTGAGTTCACCAGCAAGGGACCCCTCCCCCACTCAAGTAGAGACTCTCTGAAGGAACAAAAGGAAAAAGCTTACATATATTTAAATTTATGCAGATGAATTGGGCATGCAGTACCTCAGACTGAACAGAGCTTGTTGCTGAGGGCTTTCAAGGTAGGACTAGGGAATGTATTGCTCCTTAAATGGTCAGGCACTATTGCTGGGGCTACTAACAGGAAAGGCTCTTCTTCAAGCTAGTTTTCTCTTGTAACTCCTCCGTAATAGAGAGAACTATCCTTGCTATTTCAGCAGTAAGGAAGGCCACAGACAGGATAAGGACTTCAATACAAGCAAGGTCAGGAACAAGATAGAGAAGCTCAGGCAAAATGGAGTAGCTTTAGCTTCCTTGGCTACCCGCAGTATCATTGTCATTCTAATAAGGAGAAACTGTAGCCTTGCTGGCAAAATTGTAGGGTTCAGTTTGTGATTTGTAGGACCACTAGACTGGAGATGATCATGAAAGAAAAGTATTTATTAATAATTTCCTAAGAAGTGCCTGCTCTCAGATAGCTCACACACCAACTGAAGAAAGTCCATGTTGTGGGATGAACTGCAGGGTAGAGCAAGACAAACCAGAGGGCACAAGGTGGATATCCACCAGGTGGAGAGGTAGGGCCTAGACACTGAAAAGGGAGTTGCTATTTGAAGAATGGTCTAGAAATGTGAGTTAAACTGGGGAACTTCGTCAGAGCTGATGTGGGAGAGAAGGCCACAGAGCCTGAAATTTGCTGCCAGAAATAGATGAATGGACATCCTAGTCTGTGGTAAGAAATCTAATACATGGAAGGAAGTAAAATATCTTAGTCAGAATGGAGTTCTACCCCTGGGAAGAGAAGAGAGTAAGAAATAAGCATTTATTACATACCTACTATGTGCCAGCCACTGTACTAAGTGCTTTACAAAAATTACCTCATTTCATTCTGGCAAAGGAGCAAGACAGTGATACCATCTTAAACAGTGGTTTGCAAAATTTTTGTTCTGTTAACTTCTTTCAACATGACAAAAACATATGCTGTGACCCTTCAGGGTAAATATTCTTTTCCATTTATTCATTATATGCTTACAATAACTACAATGATATCTTTTCCCCAAAAACCTCCAATTTTAAAATTATAATCATAAAATATAAAAATTTATTTTTTCTATAATTATGAATACTATTTTTAAATAGGATATATAGTTGTAAAATAATTGGGTAATTATTTATTGCTTAAGGTATCATTAAATAATTTTAGCATGAACCCCTTGGATCATCATCACAAACCCCCAAGAGGTTCACAAATCGCCAAATAGAAAGCTGCAGCCTAAAGTAATGGTCTCTGAGGGCAGCAAGTGAAAAGTTTGGCAAGGATTTGAGTAGGCCTTCTAGTCAACCCACTAGATCCTTAACCTAGGCACACATTTCTCATGATGGAACACAATGGTTGAAAGAATACAGCATTCAAGACCAGAAGTCACAGGCAACTACATGCGAGTATAGAACAAGCCCCTGTGGTCTATCACCTGACTGTCTTGGCAGAAACAGAGAACCACTAATCAGCGGCTGCCAGGAGGGATGCACACATACATACACACAAACACACACACACACACTAGCATATGTGTATGTGTGTGTGTGTGTGTGTGTGTGTGCAATCTGATCTGCAAAAACTCATCTAAAACCAGCCTTCCTTCTGATGTTCTTTTGTCTGCTTAAAGGGCAAGCAAATGAACCCAAGTGTCTTTGTTCTGGGCCTGCAGCTAGTGATTTAGGTCCAATGGTTCTGACTGGGATGTAGCATCTATGAAGTTTATAGTCAATAGAAGGGTCCTTAGGGACCACTGATTCATTGTCAAGCAAATCTGGGTTCTTATGACAGGGCAATACACCACAGATTTCAATTTCCAGGAGTAAAGGTTTTTAATTTGAAACTATTGAAATTTTAAATTGAAACTATTGAAAAATAAGGCCCAATTGATCTGGTAGTGAGTGGGTTCCTGGGCACTTCTTTGGGTTCTTATGGTCAGTGTGGACAATGATTGAGGTACTAAACATTTTCTCAAGATGGTGCCTCTATCATCAAAATCATCATCAACAAGCATTTATTTAAGGGCTTACTATGTGCCAAGCATGGTGATAACGTGATTCAAATCCAGGTTTCACGTACCCTTAGAAGCAGCTTCTTCAAGGTGCTATCGTTAGGGGCTTTTGTTTTTTCATCCTCCTTAATTTGCTGGAGAAATATTCATGGGACCTGAGAATGAAGGACAATGGTGTGGCAGTAATAGCCACTCTGATGGCATCAATCTCTATAATGAATTGTTTCAGCAGATGATAGTAAAGATAATAACAATAATATTAATAACAATCCTCTCAAAGCCCAACCCATTGTCCATATTTTAGGGCGGAGTATAACGGGAAAATAAGACTGCTAAGCTAGGGTGATATGCAGTACGCCCTAAGACTGCTCTGGTAGCTGTGAAAGCCTGGCAGGATCCCTGAAATGCTGAGCAATTAGTCTCTGGCAATACCCCTGATTGGGTTGGCATCCAAAGCAATCTGATGAAACTGCTCCTGTGAATCTAGAGTAAGAAATGCGCAGGAAAGAATAAAGGAGCAGGCCAGCCCTAGTCTAAATGGCAATAATGATCAGCCTGATATAGAGACAGGGGACAAAGAGGTGCTCCTTTATACTCTGGTACCTCCACAAGCCAAGACACACTGAAACAAGTCAGACATACCGACACCCAACTCACTGACCCCTACATTTTTTCTCCCAACTCACCTTTTCTTTGGCAATCTCCCATGTCTATAATGCAATACAATACAGAATACACTTATTAAGCCCCTACTGTGTACCAGGCACTCTGCTAAACATTGGAATGTTCTCAATTCTCCTTCTCTGCCTCCCGGCTTCCCTGACTTCCTTTAAGACTCAACTCAAATACCACTTCTTGAAGGAGGCCTTTACTACCTTCTTCTCTTCCACTGCTGGTACCATCCCTCTGAGATTATTTCCAATTTACCCTGTGTATATCTTTTATGTATATGGTTTTACAAAGCTGAATGGGAAGTATGAGGACATTTATTTCCTTGCCAAAGACATTCTTAGAGCACATGACAAACGTATTAAAAAACTTATGGAAATACTTTTGGAATAAGGTATTACCAAGTGATAGTAAAGGCTGATAACAGGTACTTGCTATTAGATTTGATGAATATTACTGAAAGTGATTTACGTCTTTATGGACTATATGAAATGATTAAGATTCAAAGCTTAGGTGGCTTTCAATGGGAAGGCAGGTGGCACAGTGGATAAAGTGCTAAACCTAGAGTCAGAAAGACATCTTGTCCTGAGTTCAAATCATGCCTCAGACACTTAGTAGCTGTGTGACCCTGGGCAAGTCTCTTAACCCTGTTTGCCTCAGTTTCCTCATCTGTAAAATGAACTGGAGAAGGAAATTGCAAAGAAAACCCCAAATGGGGTCATGCAGAGTCACATATGAGTGAAAAATGACTGAACAACAAAACAAAAAAGATTCAAAGGCAGAAGTAAAAGGCCTTCTTTGGATAGCATCAGCAAGATATTGGCAAAGAAACAACAAACAAATGACTAAGAAACACAGATTTGTTTGTGGAAATGAACAGCATTAGCGGGGCCAATCAGGACCAGGCTTTTGCCACCAGGAACCAGAGAAGACCTGTGCTAAAAACACAGGACAAAGTGTTGTCCATAATCACCAGAAAATAATGTTGATTCATATAAACTTAAAAAATAAGTTCCAAATATTTCATTTCAAACCCTCAAAATCTCCAAACTACATGGAACCAAAGTCTTTCACAGTAGGTATCTGGCTACAGACATCCAGGACAGGTGGGAAGAGGAGGAGATGTTGATTATCCCTGCACCATCTGCTGCTGGATTTGTGCTAAGGATGCTTTCACTAGGTCTGTAGAGGATGGGATTACCCCTCAAGGGTTTTATTGCTAATAAAAATCAGTCAATTCATGAACTTATGAAAAGAACTATATAGAATGTTGCATAGTATCATATCACATAATATCATATATTTGTATTCATGCAGGTTGAACTGGGACTGGAAAGTTGCCTTCCATTATTCTCCCTTTCATATCTACATTGGGCTGGGTGTGTGTGTTCATACATACACACATATGATCACATACACATGTATACACATATGTATGTGTATAAAGAATATATTACATATTTGTGTTCATGTGTGTATGTGTTTGTATGTAAGTATATGTGTGTACAGTTCCCGATCATGGTTCCAATTTATCATGGTTCAGCATAAGAAATTAAGTGGAAATTTGGGGAGAGTTTTACAGAAGCTATAGACAATATATAAAGGCCAAACAACACATGAAGGCTAGCAGATGACACAGAGTCTATGACTACATACTTACCCTAAATTTTACAATAAGGTACTGTAAACACCACGTAAAAGAAAAAGGAAAAATTTAGACTTCTTCTCTGGTATGAAGGGAGGGTCAAAAAATTTTACATAGATTTTCCAGATCACAGGGGTGCCTCTAACCTCTGTGATGCAGAAGAAATAACTTTGTATGCATGTGTTTGTGTAAATATATTTACACACACATATATTCATGTGTGTATCTGTATGAGTGTATAAATATATGTACATATTTATACACATATATACATACATGTGTATGTGTGTGTTTGGTATGCATGTGTGTGTATATTCCTTCTTTAGCACCATCCCCTCCAAGTTCCAATATTGTAGATACTGTAGTCCTTATCCAGGTTGGATACCCAGGGTAGAGACTATTGGTGCCACATAGTGTTTGAGTTCAGGACTCTATAGTTATTGCAGAACCACTACAGACTTTTATTTGTTTTTAGTTGAAGCTGTGATTTCATTAGTATAGAGAAATTCCAGTATGGATTGTCATCTGCTCTGTAGTTGATAATCTTAGAGAATTATCTGGAGCACTGAGAAGGTTAAAAATGACTTGTTTATTCCCCAAATTGCTAAAATAAGAAAGCACCAGAAAATATCTAGCAATCTAGTTAAACAGGATGCTCAAGTGAGAGAAAATAGTGGGCATAAGCCTGGAAGGCTACGTTAGGGCCACATTGTGGAAGAGCTTGAATTTCAGGCAAAGAAGTTTGGTCTTTATTCTGTAGAGTCCATTTTTTATTGTTATTTTTGTCAGACAGTCTGGAACAATGGAAAGAGCTTGGACTGGGAGTCAGAAGATGCATTTTCCTATCCTGACTATGCCACTAACTAGTTGTCTGACCTTAGAAAGATCATTTCTCTGGGTATCAATTTCCTTATTTTATTTAAAGGAGAGCCAATTTATATGACCTGGAAGATCCTTCCAAGTTCTAATTTCTATGATTCTATGACATTGTCTGACCTTAGAAAGATCATTTCTCTGGGTATCAATTTCCTTATTTTTTTTAAAGGAGAGCCAATTTATATGACCTGGAAGATCCTTCCAAGTCCTAATTTCTATGATTCTATGACATGTGAAGAATCTGCAATGTTATCAACATGGTAATAAACATGGTTCCCTGTGTGAGAACTCCCCTCACCAACACAGATCATAACCTATCTATGACTTAGTAGCTAAATTCTCAGGAATAAGATGAGAGACACCAAGATTAAGTTGTTTTGCCCAGGATAACAAAGCTAATTCTGAGGGCAGGACTAGGATAAATGGGGGTAAGTTGCAAAGAGGTGAATTCATCCTTAATTTACAGGGGAAACTTCCTAACAATTAGAACTATCCAAAAGTGGAACCTTGGAATGAGCTCTCTTTCATTGTATGTCTTCAAGCAAACATTACATGACAACTTATTGTATTTGAAATAAAAACAATTTACATTCAGGATTTCCAGGGGCTTTACAAACAGAAATAGCAGCCTGGAATTTTGAGGATGTCCAATCATTTCTTAAGATGATATGGCTTCATATATTTCAATGAGGAGTCACTTCTTTCCATCTCTTCGAGTTGTGATATGGACTCATTGACATGGCTTTCCGTTGATGCTGTGCATCACTGTTTTCACTTGGAAAATGGAAAGTGAAGTCAGTGAGTCAATATCACAATTCCAAGAGGAGGAAAGAAGTGACTCCTCATTGAAATATAAGTCCACCATTGTAGATGGAAAATTTCCACCTAAGTATGTCCCATTTAATCCATATTATGCTGTTGGGTGAAGGGGGTACAGAAAGCTGAGATGGTGACCCAAGGTTAGATTCTAATTATAGTTCAAGCATGTAGAAGCAGCCAAGTGTAACAGACTCAGACATGGCTAGAAGAGACAGTGAGATACAGAGGCCATGTTGGAAGACGAAAAGAGGTCGTGAGGTCATTGTGAATTGGCAATGTAGTATATGGAAAGGAGCTTTAGAAGACCTGGTTTCAAATCCCAGCTCTATTATTCATTACCTGTGTGACCCCAGGCAAATCTCTTCACCTCTTTAGGTCTCAGTTTCCTCATCTGTAAAATGAGCGCTCCTTAGGTCTTTTCTGTCTTTTCCAACTTTAAAATTCTGTGATTTTACAAGTCATGCCTTCCCCAAGATCACAGAGCTATTTAGTAGCATATCTGGGTCTAGAATTCAGGTCTCCAGACTTTGATTTCTTTCATCACATCACACGGCAACTTTAAATTCTATACTGTGGAGCTAATAACTGTATAGTTGTACAAAATGGAAAAAAATAGCATTCAATGGAAAAAAGTTGTTGATTTGGTGGCCCATATAGACATGGCCTCAGTTCAGATATAACAGTTCCTGTCTCCACCTACCCATCCACCCTTCCGCCCAAATATCAAGACCTTCAACAACCTTTAGTTGTGCTGGCGAAAGCGAAAAGAATAATTAAAAGTGCATTTCTGTTTGTGTTAGGAAATGTCAAGTTTTTTTCTACACAGCAAAGATTTTTCTTATCAAAAATCTATTCACTAAAATGCTAATGATAGTCAGTGATTAGAAACTGCTGCTCAAATTTTGAAAGTTCCCAGTGGGCCTCTCAGACATGGCTTGTAACTTGTCAGTCGAAGAAATGCGCTCAACAAATCAAACTTTGCTGTGTGTGTTTAAAAATATATATATTTCATTTCCTTAACGCTTCACTGTGTCAAAGCCAGGAGGGACTTTTGAGTTAAGTGACAGAGACCACATTATTAGTCGCAGAGTCAATTTTAATAGAAGTCTCTCAAGGCAAGATGTTCTCAGAATAGGCACAGAAAATTGCTAACCAACGTATGTAATGCTTATCTTAATTAAAATGAATGATTATTTCACCAAAATGAGTGATAGGAAGTTGTGTGTGCCATCGTTCCTTCTTCAGGAGAATGGAACCATGCAATGAAAGTAGCTGAATCTGCTCTCGTGTTTGCATGAGTACCAGCCTATGTCTAGAGACTCAAGAGATCTATGTCACATGAACTTGCACTTGAAAGCCTGGTCACAAAGGCCAAACTGAGATGAACAGGAGATTTTCTTAGCTGTTTCTACACAATTACAACTGAATTTTTTAATGACTAAAAGATTTCTTAGGATCATAAGATTTAGAGCAGGAAAGGACTTTAGGAGGACATTTAATTCAGTCCTCTCATTTTATGGGTGAAGAAACAGATATGGGGAGATGAAGAGACTTCCCCAAGATCCCTAAAGGAGTAAATTGCTATTTGGTTAAACATCAGAGTAAGTCCGCTGAATGAATTGTCGTTGAATGGCATTAGACTCTAAAACATCCATCAGAAAACTAGAGTTTCACATTGCTATCACTTAGGTCTTGGGATTGTCGACTAAAGAGTCAGGTCCCTAGGTTTTAAAAGGAAAACCCTTCAGAGCAAAGAGGGGAGACAATGTGCAAGTAAAGACTCAAGGTTTGTTTAGCCTTTCTGAGAACTCTCATTTGGAAAGAAAGTATCTGGAAATTAGTGAATATAGGTCAATCGATTTTCATTTGCAAAGAAGACAAAAACCTCATGTAAATTTGAAAACACTCACTTTCCAAAAAGGATACTTAATTTGAACTTTGTGTCGAAGGAGCTTGACTCAAGGTATGATGATGTCAACCCCCATGACCTTTGGCAAGAGATTTTGGGCATGCCTTAGTTTCCTCATCTGCAAAAGAAGGGGGTTGAACTAGAGAACTTCTGAATTCTCATCCAGCTCTAAGTCTATGGTCCTGGGATGTTATGAAAGGCACTGTCCCTATTAAAGGAATTTTGGGTACAACCAGAAGGTTTTTGAGGGAGGCAGAGAAGTCTTTCCATTGTCCCTAAAAATATTCTATGCTTCCACACTTAAGTCTGAATGTGAAAATTAACCTGATATAATCACTTTAGGGTGTAAGGCATGAAGAGAGGGTTGATTAGGACAGATCTCTGTCCCTACTCCATTTGTCCCAGTTCTCTGGGAAGGGTATCTAGAGGTTGAGGGATGGCCCTGGGTTGCTAAGGGTAGAGAGACTAACTTGCTGGTGTCAGTGGTTTCTTCTATCCATATCCCTTGGACCTGGAGCCTGCCTATTTACTAGTACAGGTCTACAAGATAACCCCTTGTACCTAGACCCTACTCCATTCACCATAATTTCACTCCTCTCTGCTTTGACTAAACAAAGTAAAACCAATCAATTATTTATTTGAACTACTCACCATTCAAGCTTAATGCAATACTGTGTGGGGTGCAGAGACCCTGACCCAAATTGACTACTCAAAGACCTCTCAAAGTGAACGTAGTTTTATTAGAATCTCACGAGAAGGGGGCAGTCCAGTCTCTGGTAAAGCACCAAGAGAGAGAAGGCTGAGGTACAGAAGCAGAAACTGGGTTAAATAAGCAAGGGTTACCTGCCCCTCCCAAACATTAACCTAATTATTACTAATGAGGTTCTAATTTTGTTAGATAACATACATAATACATGAGGTCCATGACGCAAGCACAGTAACAACCTCAGAATACTGAACCCCCTTCAGTCCAACCTAGATGTGTCCTTATCTGGGCCTGAGTGTCCCAAGGCCACTGTCTGCTTTCTGATTGGTCAAATCCACCTGCTGCTGCCAACATTGCTTCATTTTTAGTATTATCTAGGAGTTCTCTGGGAACTCAAACTTCTTCTCAAAGCTACTACTGTCTGATACTTTTTATCAGTAGTCTTGTTTCAGCAATTCTTGCAGTTCTATAGAAACTTAACCCTTTGCTACCTCTCAACTACCATTCCTTTCCCCAAACTAAAAACACCTCTAATTTGGTCTCAATAGTTAATCCAATCAATTGTATTAATACTAAACAGCTCTTACATTACCTTGAAATACACAATGTGTGTGTGTGTGTATGTAAGCAATATTGAACTTAGCTACAAAATATAAGGAAGTAATAAGAACATATATAGGATGTTAAGAATGGGGAAACTTCACTGCAAGTCATCCCTCACAATACATCTTTTTTTAACTGAACCTATGTTATCATTGTGCAGAGATCTCAATAGGAAACTTCTCTACCAATATACATCAGGACCTACTCTGCAACTTATCTGCTGACTTCTACCTATCTATCTATCTACATATCTATATTTGTCTCTTTTACTACTTTAATAAGGTTGAAGACTTGAACTCAGCTAAGTTCTCTGTCTCTCTCTGTCCCTCTCTGTCTCTGTCTCTCTCTGTCCCTCTCTGTTTCTGTCTGTCTCTGTCTGTCTTTCTCTCTCTCTGTCTCTGTCTCTGTCTGTCTGTCTTTCTGTCTCTGTCTGTCTCTGTCTTTCTGTCTCTGTCTCTCTCTGCCTCTCTGTCTCTGTCTCTGTCTGTCTGTCTGTCTTTCTCTCTCTCTGTGTCTCTCTCTGTGTAATCAGCTTTGAGATTGGAACTCAGGAGTTCATTTATTATTATGACACCAGCAATCACCCTCAGGAGATGCCCTGTGCTGTCTATGCTTTCTTCACTCCCAGCTCTGCTCCTTGACCTTTTGATTTTTTCACTTTGCCCTCTTGCTCCATCCCTGAACTATCCCAATCACATTCCAGCTCCCCTTTATGTTTACCTCCCTTCATCAGAATGTTAGCCCCTTGAGCTAAGAAATATATATACACACATATGTATACATGTATGTTTCGTGTATTTGTATTCCAAGATGTTTTTAAGTGCCTGACACATGATAAGCACTTAATGAATTATGTATCTAGCAACAACAGTATGCTATATCTCTATAACTATTAAGCATATGACTGATTAACTTTGTTGTACATTTTATTTTATTACAACACTAATTTTTTCACATATACCAGGTCCTTATAGTTTATAGCACATGATCATTTGTTTACTCCTTGGGAAAATTAGAACAAACATTGATTCCCTGTCTTTAGATCATAGATGTTGGATTGATTTCCCTTTGAAAATGACAAAGTTCATTCATTTAGAAATAATATAGATGATAGTTTATAGGAATCCTATAAGACTTTCATTTTAGAACCAGAGGAAAATTAATTCTAGCTTGTAAATGGGCAAGAATAGTTCTTATCTTTAGGAAGTGACTAGCTTTCCCTCATACCAGTATTTATATATTTGGGTTAGTATTGTCTAAAGTACAATCTAAAATAATAAACAACCCAAAACAAAAAATCTCAAGGGAAAATAAGCAACTAAAAAATAACACATCAACAAAAGCAGATGGAAACCAGAAAAAAAAGATAAAGCCCAAATTTATGACTGAGGATCTTAGGCTAAAGCTGGTCAGTCAGTTCCAAGAGAAGGAGAAATGGTTAGAAGATGGTGGCATTACTCAGCTATGAATGACTTTTGAATCATTTACTAGATGTGTATCTAAGTTAAATGTTTTAAATAAAGATTAGGCCTGTGCAAAGAGAGCTGCTCTAATTATTCAACCAACTCTTCCAGACACATTTATTCCTTAGGAGATTTACAGTGTCTCAGGCATCTTGTCCCACTAGGTAAAGTGCTTCAAAATGATGAATGGGAACTGAGGCTTAGCAAGAGAAATATTTTAGTACAACATGCAAAGATGGGGTGGTGAGGGGAGATTTTTTTAAAGGACATGCATCCATAGATTTCTCCAGCTAGAAAAAAACTCAGGAGACCATCTAATAATAAAAGCTAATACTTTCAGGTTTGCAAAGAGCCTTACATATATACATCTCATTTGATTCTAACAATATCCTTGTGAGATATGTGCCTATTATTATTCCCATTTCTATTGATGAAGAAACTGAGGGTCAGAGGGGTTAAATGATCTGCCCAGGGTTACACAACTAATAAACGTCTAAGGTGTGAGTTGAATCACAGGCCTTTCCACTCTAATTCCAGCACTCTGTGCTGTGCCTTGAACTCTGTACATAAGGAAGCAGAGACATAAAGGAGGAATGGGGGGAAGGAACCTGGGTTAACAGGCTAGAAATTGTTTGAGTATTTATAGAGATTCCCAGGAATGGAAATTCCAAGAATTTCTTTGGGGGCCTATTCCAAGATCTGACCATGGTTGAGGCCACTTCCAGGGTAGAAACATCCAAAAGAGATTTTTCATTTGGGTTTAAGTTATCTTTTCCTGTGCAAACTTTACAAGGTTTCACCTAAAATATGTGTCCAAGAGACTTAGGATCTGGCTTATAGAACCCCTGAAACTTGGAGATTAAAGAACAAGGAAGAAAATAATGATGGTGGTGGGAAGGATAAAGTCCAGCTTATGTCATAAGCTCCTTTTGGACCTGGATGGTTTTGTTTTTGTCTCTTTATCTCTAGTACCAAACACATTGCTTTGTGTATAGTAAGTGCTTAATGATTTGTTAGTTTAACCGAATTAAATTCTCTTTGAATCTCTTTCTCCATTCATCTCTTCCTCTCACCTCTCTCTCCTTTCTCTCTCTCTCTCTCTCTCTCTCTCTCTCTCTCTATATATATATATATATATATATACATATGTATATATGTATATGTATGCATATATACATATGCACATATGTATGTGTGTCTATGAGTATGAGTTTTATATAGCGGTTTGAGATTTTCAAAGTACTCTATATAGATTAACTCATTTAAACTTTACAATAACACTATGGGCAGGTATTACAGGTGTAATTATCCCTATTTTACAGATTAATAAACAACCTTAGGGGCGGCTAAGTGGCGCAGTGAATAGAGCACCGGCCCTGGAGTCTGGAGGACCTGAGTTCAAATCCAGCCCCAGACACTTAACGCTTATTAGCTGTGTGACCTTGGGCAAGTCACTTGATCCCAACTGCCCTGCCTTCCCCCCTCCAAAAATAAGCAAAAAGAAACAGCCTTAGGATAAGAAATCTGATCAGGGTCACATAGTACTTTTAAGAAACAAGATTTGACCTCCAGTTTTCCTGACCCCTAAGTCAGCATTCTATCCATTATACCAGAATCTCCTCTATGTCTTCTGTCTATATTTCGTTCTCCCTAGGTCTCTTTAGGTAACTGTTTCTTTCTCTGATTTTCCAAAGCTGACTCATGCCTTTCAAGTTTCAGTATCCTACTCTAAATCCCATCCTTTCCTAGTAGCCCTTTTATTTCCTATGTGGCTCTGTCCTGTCCTGTATCTTGGTTACACTCAGTATCTCTGTCTTCTCAATTCAATTCAATTTAATTCAATAAGCATTCATTAAGCAGTTACTGTGTGTATGGCAGAGTGCAAGGATATATTCATCCCAATTGCCTCCCAAAAATATATATATATGTAATTTTATATATGTGTTTTATAGAGATATAGCAATATGTGGTATATATTTAACATATATTTACATATGTTTTATAGATATATAAAATATGTGATATATGAAATTTTATGTGTTTTATAGATATAGATACATACACATTTGTGATATATATGTAATTTTACATATGAGGGCAGCTAGGTGGTACAGTGCATAGAGTACTGGCCCTGAAGTCAAGAGAACCCGAGTTCAAATCTGACCTCACACATTTACTAGCCATATGATGCTTGGGCAAGTCACTTACCCCAATTGCCTCCCCCTCTACCACAAAAAGTATATATACATATGTGTGTATGTGAATATTTGTATGTTATGTGTATATATATATATATGCTTGTGTGTATATATATGTATTAAATAGTCCCTGCTTTCAGAAGCTTACATTTTAGTGAAGCACTATAACATGTTATAGATGTAACATAAAATCATATCGTATGGGGTTGTATGAGGAAAGAATACCAACGACTGGGGGCAGCAGGCAAAGTTTCACAGAAAAGATAGCCCTGGAGCCTCTAGAAAGGCTCAAGCCTTAAAGGAAGACAAGAATCATGAGATGCAGAGAGAGATTGAGAGGGAGTGTAAAACAGGGATGAGGGATGTCTTACACAGTTGTAAAAAGTAGAACATAGAACATAGGCTTAGGAAACAATAAGGAGGGCAATTTGACTATAATACAGAGTTTGTGGAGAGGAATAGTATAAAATAAGGCTGCAAAAAGAAGTTGGGTCCAGATAGGGGAGAATAAATAATTTGATCCTAAAGAAAATGTGGGTAACAAAAGTAGATAATAGGGCAGCTAGGTGGCGCAGTGAATAGAGCACCAGCCCCGGGTGTCAGAACCTGAGTTCAAATGGGGCATCAGACACAATACAAAAATTAGCCGTGTGTCCTCGGGCAAATCACTTCACTCCAACTGCCCTCCAAAAAGCCGCCCCCCCCCTCCAAAAAAAGCAGATAATAGAAACAGTTGAAAATTTCACCAAAAAAAAAAAACATGAAAACAATGACACAGCATAACAGTATTTTATGTTTTGGCTAAAGAAGTCTTTGGAGGGGTGGCTAGGTGGTGCAGTGAATAGAGCGCAGGCCTTGGAGTCCCTGAGTTCAAATCCGACCTCAGACACTTAACACAAAAACTAGCCGTGTGACCTTGGGCAAGTCACTTAACCCCAATTGCCCTCCAAAAAGAAAAAAAAAAGAGAAAGAAATCTTTGGGTAAAAATGTGTATGTCAAACCATTTTCATCAACCAGAGAGAGAATAAATCAATGAATGGGGTATGCAACTAAAAAGAAAAGCAACGTCTTTTTTTTTAAGAAGCTAACCAAGCACAAAATGTTAAATAAGATACACTAATTTATTTTAAATCCTACTGACTTGATAAACTTTAAAAGTAGCTGGCTATTTTTAAAAAGGACAAAGTAGGAGAATCATTAGTTAATCTGCTTTTTAAAAGAGAAAGTAAAACGAAAATATAAAAAATTAGACGGAATTCAGAAAAATATATAGAAATGTAGCAAATTATTAGAAAGTGTTTTTCTCAATTATATGTCAATAAACCTGGGAACTTACACAAAATGAATAAATGCTTTAAAAACATAAAATGCTCAAGTTGACAAAATAGTAAATATTTTAAATAGTCCAATATCAAAAAAAGAAGGAAATTGAACAAGACATAATTTAAACTAATTTACAAGTGAATTCTACAAAACATTCAATATTATAAATATGTTTGTAAAAATATAGAAATAATTCTTTACATGAAACAAATGTGATCCTAATAACTAAACCATGGAAAAAGAAAAAATAAGAGAAAACTATAGACCACTCTCACTAATGAATATTAATACAAAAATAATGAATAAAATAGTAGCAAACATTCTGACTAGGTTGGATTTATAGAAAGAATAAAGAGTTGGTTATATTGGGAAAACTATAAACATTATAGAACATATTAGTGACAGACATTAAAAAGTCATTATTTTACCCACAGAAGCAGAAAAAGCTATTTACAAAAATAACTAATTACTGTTAAAAAATAATATTAAAAAGCATAGGAATAAGTGGACCATTCTCTAATATGGTAAGTAATATCTAACTAAAACCAAAAGCCAGTATTATCTCTAATGGAAAAAATGCCAGAGGACTTTCAATAATATCAGAAGTAAAGCAAGGATATTGCTTATTGTCATCATTATTTGATACAATTCTAGAAATGTTATTTATAGTAATTATTATCTCCATTTTAACGATGAGGAAACTGAGGCAGACAGAAGTTAAGAAACTTGTCCAGGGCTTCATAGCTAGTAAGTGTCTGAAGCCAGATTTGAATTCAAGTAATCCAAATTCTAGGCTCAGTGCTCTATCCACTATGTCACCAGTTGCCTTGGAGTATTTATGTCATTTTCCAATTTAAATTCAGCCTTTATTTATGCTACTATTCTTCTATCTGGCATATTTTCAAATTAATTTATTGGCAACACTGACCAGTCATTCAGTAAAGTTCCTGTGAGAATGTAATCAGTGTGCCAGTGGTAGAAGAGAATAAAGTCAAATCTGAAGCCTTTCATCATAAAGGTCATCTTATATATAAACGTTGTTTTAAAATGAAATCATTTGTACAATTGAACTTTAAGTACATTTATCATTTAATACAACACTTAAGTACTATAAAGGCACATAGCAGGCCTTAAAATGCTTGTTGAATAATTGAATGGATGAATGGCACAGTTGCTGGTGGAAAAAAAAAATACCAGATTATAGGATCATAGATTTAGAACTGGAAGGGACTTTAGAACTTTAGGACTTTAGACCCCAGATTCAGCATTCTTCTCACTTCCTCCTACTGCTTCATGCTAGGAGCTGGGATTCAAGAATTTTAATTCTAGCTGTGGCAATAATTATCTCTGAGACCTTAGGCAAGTCATAACTTCTTTAAACCTCAGTTCCTTCATCTACGGTATGAGGAAGATGAACTACTAGAATTGTTGGCAGAGTCGTGAACTGATCCAACCATTCTGGAGAGCAATTTGGCACTATGCCCAAAGCGCTATTAAACTGTGCATACTCTTCAGCCCAGCAACACAATACCACTACTAGTTATGTATCCCAAAGATATTTTTTAAAAAGGAAAAGGACCTACATGTACAAAAATATTCATAGCAACTTTTTGTGATGATAAAGAAGTGATAATTGAGGGGATGCCCATCAATTGGGGAGTGGCTGAACAAGTTGTAGTATATGATTATAATGGAATACTATTGTGCTATAAGAAATGAAAAGCAGAATGGTTTCAGAAAACCATAGAAAGCCTTACATGAATTGATGCAAAGTGAACTGAGCAGAACCAGGAGAAAATTGGACACAGTAACAGCAATGTTGTATGATGATCAACTGTGAATGACTTAACTATTCTCAGCAATACAAAGATCCAAGACAATTCCAAAGGACTAATGATGAAGCATGCTGTCCACCTGCAGGGAAAGAACTGATGGAGTCTGAATAAATATCAAAGTATATTTTTTTTTACTTTATTTTTCTTGGGATTTTTTTTTGGTCTGAGTCTTTCACAACATAACTAATGGAAAAATGTTTTGCACAACTGCACATGTATAATTTATATCAAATTGCTTGCCTTCTCAGTGAGAGGGAAGGGGAGGGAAAGAATTTGGAGTTCATAATTTTTTGAAGAATGGTAAAAAACAATTTTGCACATAATTGTAAAAGGTAAAATTTTTTTTAAATATTTAAGAAAAAGATGAACTACTAGTGGAGCTCTAAGTTACTTTCAAGTGAGGACTAAATGATTTCTTAAGTACATCTTGGGACGTTAAGATTCTATGAATTGGTAGTGTTCTGATTAACTACAGTCTGACTCCCACAAAATGAAAGCATGGTCTAACTAACCATTTCTTTTTTAAATTAGCAAGCATTTATTTTTTCCCTCCCACCTTCCTTCCCTCTTCCCCATAGTTAAAAAAGGAAAATCAAACCCCTGTAACAAATATGCATAGTTAAGCAAAACAACTTTGGCTATATTAAAAAATGTGTGACTCATTCCACATATTAAGTCCATCACCTTTGTAAAGAGGTGGCATTTTTCACCATTAGTACTCTGGAATCATGGCTGGCCATTGCATTAATCACTTCTGTCTGTATGTGTATATACAGATATATGTGTGTACATGTGGATATATCCATATCTGTCTATACACACCTGTGTGTGACAATGTGTGTTTGTGTGTATGTATACTAAAGGGATAGCATGTTATAGTAGATAAAGAATTAGCCTGGAAACCAAGAAAATCTAAATTCAAATGCCATCTTAGATACCTACTGGCTGTGTTTCTATCCATGGACAAATTACTTAACTCCTCAGTGCTCTAGGCAACTCTCTGAGACTGTAAGTTAAAGAGAAGGTGCATACTGACATTAATAGGAAGAGTTTCTAAACCAGTGAAATCACAGTGCTAATTCCTGTCTCTTTGTGCCTTGCACATAGTAGGTGCTTAATAAATGCTTGGTGAATTGAATTCATGCTCTGAATTGCTACCTGCATCACTGAGTTCAATGACTGAGTTATGCTTCCTCCTCTGAAGAACCAGGAAGATGCTAATTATTGACCAGTGATGGTGACCTGCCCTGACTCACATTAGGGTACAAAACTACACCTGGATAGATGTCTTTAAGCATCCCAAATATATAAGAGGATCACTGGATTGAATAATTCATGAGATACTAGAGTTCTTTATTTCAATTTAAATTCAAAATTATACCTTTAAAAATCTCTCCAGTTTAAACAAAAATGAGTTGAATCAAACAAAAACAAACATAAAGTAATATTTTCTGAACCCTAGACATGTTTTCCCTTGGTGCCATGTTTTAAAGTATCGTTCACTTTACAACTTAGAGGACAATCTATCATTTTCAATGTTATTTGTCCCTGGTGAGGGCCATAACACAAAATCAATCAAATTAGCCCAGTCAGCAATGGCCCTGTGGAGAAGATGGAGGAGTCTGGTTCAGAAGACATACCTAGGTTGTCTTCTTCAATTACACATATAAACCCAACAGGAGACTTTAAATTTAAAAACAAAAACAGGCTGCATTTACTCACAAAATTCCACACCTTTCTCATACATTTTCTGTCTAAAATGATGAGTATGAGTGTGTTCCAGACCTATCCTAACATCTATATCCTACCCAGCGGTGTGCCAGTAACTGTTTAACAGTAGGTTCTCCAAAAACTCCAGATACATTTGAAAATTTAACCTGCATGAGTAACATTTTCTCCATCACTTTCTTAACTCTAGACAACAAGTAAAACAATAAAGCAGACCCTAATTTGCAGTGCTTGCCTATTTCTGAGGTATAAATGCTTACAATGAAAATATAACAACGTCCTACTCAACTTCACCCTTTCGATTAAGTTAAATTCAAAAATAACAGGTTCCATGCTAAGTAGGACAGCTATGTGGCACAGTGGCTAGAGTGTTAGACCTTGATTCCAGAAGATTCATCTTTCTGGGTTCAAATCTGACCTCAGATACTTACTAGTTGTGTGATCCTGGGCAAGTCTGTTTGCCTCAACTTCCTTGTCTGTAAAATGATCTGGAAAGGAATGGCAAATTACTCTAGTGTCTTTGCCAAGAGAACCCCAAATGAGTCACAAAGAGTTGGACACAACTGAACAACAACAAAACCATGGTAAGTATCTGATCCTAGGGGATACATCAGAGATGAAAAATTAGCCTCATACTAAAGGAAACTGCATTCTACTGGGAGATACGATAAGCAAACAAAAAGTAAATGGAAGATAAATGGAAGAGAGAGCTCTAATAACAAGGGAGATTCAGAAGGCTTCCAGTAGGAGCATGCACCTGAGCTTAGCCTCGAAGGAAGCGAAGCATTTGCACAAGTTCCAGACAATAGGGAACATTTTGTGCCAACGTATAGAAATGGGAGAATGAATATCTAGTCTCAGAAATGGGTAAGAGGCCAGTTTGGATAAAATATAGAGTGAGTGAAGGTGAGCAATGAAGCCTCTTAGAGACTTCATTAATCTTATCATTCTCTGCCCCATTTAATAAGGAACAGGGAGTCACACTGATTTATACAGCAATCAGTAGCAGAGTTCATTAGGATATTGGTCTCCTAATACTTGTTCCTCCCTTTAGTCATTCTTTGTCTGCTCCCTCTACCCCCCACCCACCAAAGGGGAATTTCTAAGGAGAAAATTGTTTAATAAAGGGATGGAAAGCTCCATTTGGGAAGGTATACGTAGGCATGCCTGTGTGTTTGAGAAGATGAGAATAGTGATGGTACAAAGTTACTGGGAAGAGGATTAAAAATGGCATTTATATTAAGAACTTGTTTTCCTTTCAAGTTTTAAATAGAGTATTTATGCATTTATGCTTCAGAGAAAGTGAGACAAAACCAATACAGAGGTGCATCAACAAATTCCCCCATTTTTTTCTTTGTATCCCCAATACCACAGTATGGTCAAATCTTGACTGACCTTAGCTCACTGTGTGACCCTGAGCAATTCATTTAACCTGTCAGTGCCATGTACAACTCTCTAAGATTATTGGTTGCAAAGAAGGTGCCAGTCTTCATTGATAAAGGGGGTTTCCTTACCTGGGAGCTCCCTATGCCAATTAAATCACATGTACAGTCTCTATATCTCTATTCCTAGGAGCTAGATACAATGCCTAGCACAAGTGAGTGCTTAAATATTTGTGGGATGCATAATCTGCTCCTAATAGAGCCTGTGGGTTGACTTGCTAAATAACAATTACCAAAGATTCTTGACTCAAACTCAGCAATAGTAGTTGGGGACAGGGAATGGAGTGAGAGTATGATAACAAAAGAGAAGTGAAGACAAAGGCAATTAAACTCCTTAAAGATAAAGCCTATGAGTAGTTAGGTGGCACAGTGGATAAAGTACCATGCCTGGAATCAGGAAGACTCATTTTCATGAGTCTTCAGATTTGAATCTGGCCTTAAACACTTACTAACTGTATGACTCTGGACAAGTCACTTAACCCTGTTTGCCTCAGTTCCCTTAACTGTAAGATGAGCTGGAGAAAGAAATGGCAAGTCACTCCAATATTTTTGCCAAGAAAACCCCAGATGGGGTCACAAAGAGTTAGACATGACTGAAGAAATTGAACAGCAACAAAAGACAAAGACTTTGTCATTTTTCATCTTTATATTCTAGGACCTCCTTCAGGTAATCCAGTTATCTATATCACCTTTTTCCCTTTGGATAGCTATCTTTTTTTTTTGCTTTTTGGAGGGAGGAATGCAGGGCAATCAGGGTTAAGTGACTTGCCCAAGGTCACCCAGCTAATAAGTGTTAAGTGTCTGAGGTCAGATTTGAACTCAGGTCCTCCTGACTCCAGGGCCAGTGCTCTATTCACTGTGCCACCTAGCTGCCCCATGATAACTATCTTTTTAACACCAATCATTGTATGAAAAAATGGGTAATGCTGGTAGAAATGACACCAAAACCAGATATACTATAATAATTGTATAAAGAAGCTTGAGATATACATCAATTAAAATAACAAGATCAAAAGAACCTTAAAAGCACATGAATGAGAAAGCACTTAATTTATCAAGTGGAGAGGGATGGAATTCAAAGGCAACATTGGTTAATTTTTTTTTTTTATTTGGTAGAGAACCAGCTAGGTTGCACAATGGATACAGCACCAGGCTTGGAATCAGGAAGACTCATGTTCACGACTTCAGTGAAGCCTCTTACACTTACTAATCTGAATAAGTCACTTAACCCTGTTTGTCTCAATTACCCATCTGTAAAATGGACTTGAGAAGAAAATGACAAACTACTCCAATTCCATTGCCAAGAAAACCCCAAAAGGTATCATGAAGAAGACACAACTGAAACAATTCAAAAATAAGAGAAAAAAGCTTCCTTTAAGGCTCTCTTCCAACATGATGTTTCCAATCAGAATCATTCAAGATTCCTTGAAAGTTATAACAGTAAAAACAAACTTGTTCAATAAACATCTCTGATCACAAACATCAGGTGAGGAAGATGCATACTCACCAAAGGCATTTGTTGCTATGATGGAGGAGATTGAAGAGGGATTCCCTCTAGATAGTGAGGTCCACATTAGTTTTGTTCATAGATGACATTTTGTTGGTGGCATTAAACATTGGAAAGCCTCCTAAAAGATATTAGTAACTATCACATGAGTCCAGCCTGATCACCCACAGGAAAGACACAGTGGATCAAGAACATCTTTGACCCAAATTATAACATTAAATTGTATGTGCAGCCTATAAAACTTGAACATCTGGGACAGACAGTACAAACAGACAATGAGTTAGCCCACGAACTAAACAAGAGAAAACCAGATCAGAAAAATTGCTTTCAGAACATAGTCAAGCTTCCTTAATGACTCCAAATTTCCTCCAGAAACAAAGGTCTGTCTTTTTAATACCAGCATTAAACCAGCCTTGTTGTAAAGCTGCAAAACATAGAATACAATGATCTCTAAAGAAGCAAAAATGAATCACCCACTGAAGGCAATGGAGAGATACATAGTAGGTAGGATGTTAGGAGGCTGCAACAAGTAAGCAATAAGGCACTTCAGACAAAAGATGTCACCAGGAGAATGTAGGATAGGAAAAGAAGTGTTTTGGTATCTTATCAACCTTAATCTTAAACTTTTAAAGTCCGCCATTTTAGGGACAAATTACTCAAGGTTTTGCATCTTTAAAGACATGATATTTTCTCAATTTTAAGAACTTCTGGATTTACATTGCCCACCTCAAATTCAACCTGTCTGAATTTGAATTTGAAAGACTCTTTCCCTGAGGCCTCTTTTGCTTATCTTTTCTTTGTCCATTTGTTTCTTCTATATCTTTTCTTTAATTTTTTTTATACCAAATACAAACAAACAGTAAGGATATATATTGACAGATATGGCTTTCCATGTCCATGCCCACAAGGTTGTATCCCAGTTGGTAACAATAACAGTCCACAAAGTAATAATTTTTAAAAGTCTGTTATGTTTAAAGAGCTACATTCTTATCTCAGTCCTGCTGATGGATTCACCAAAAAGCTAACAGTGCATTTAGCCTATCTCTGTTCCAGATTTCCATAACAAAAGGCTACATATGTGCATTAAGTAATTAATTCCATGTAGCTTAGGGCTCATGTCAGAGTACTACCTATTGATACCCTTGGTATCAATTCTGATGAGGACATACCTGGATCGAGATCATATTTGATGCGTTATGGTAAGTGACCCAGACTTTGGTTCTGGGTACTAGCAAATAGATAAACCCTACCTTCACACCCCCGCCCCCAATCAGAATAATTGTGTTATCTCAAAGATCATAAACCTCAAACTACTAATGCCATGTAACCCAAATAGCTCCGTAAAGTGCATAGCCTGGACACAGAGTAAGACCTAAGATATTCTACCCCTATGTATCAGTTCTGGTAAGGTCATAACAGGTTCAAGTCTGTATTTTATGCTTAGTGGTAAGTGATTTCTAGGTATTAGCAAATAAAAAACCCAAGAAGAAAAGCACATAAGGCACACTCTAAACTAAGGAAAAGCAGTCATTATTAAAGGTAAAACTAACCCTTCCAAAGTCAGAACCAAGATGCCACCAATATCAAAAAATAGTCAGACGGGGCGGCCAGGTGGCTTAGCGAGTAAGAGCACCAGCTCCAGTGTTGGGATGACCTGGAGATCGAATCCTGGGCTCAAACACTCAGCACCACACCCAGAAATAACTGGCCGAGTAATCTTGAGCAAGTTACTTAACCCCGATTGCTTAAAAAAAAAAATTGTCAGACGGCTACTGTGAAACCAAAGGACCATCTAATATGTCCAAGGGGACAACAACCTAAAACAAAAGACCAGAAATGAAGAACCAGTGGAATTTAAAGAGCATCTCTTCTCTAAGACATCTGAAAAGTTATATCTCTACCCAGAAGGTAGGATTTTATGATCTCCTTGTTTAGAACTTGCCCCTCAACCTAAGATAATATCTCCTTTCCCCTTGTTGTTTCAACCATCCCATATTTCCTGATAACATGGCTGCCGTTTATTATTCCTTCGGAGAAATTCATCTTTTGATGAATGAAACAGTAGTTTTTGGCATGGAATGAAATGATCCCCAAGTTCCTCTAGGAGTTTCACTGTATATCCTTTGGTTTTTATCCATGTGTTAGATTGGACAACACTTTTCCCTGTCTTCTGCTTAATTTGTGCCTTCCTCAAATTCACTCCCTCTTACTTCCCCCTTCCCCACCAATTGATAATGCAAGAAATACAAAACCCATTGCAAATATACATAGTTGAGCATAGCAAATCCTCATATTAGTCATATCCAAAATATATGTTCCAATCTGTATTGAGTCCAACACATCTGTACCTGGAGGCAGATATCATGTTTCATCATGAAACCTCAGTTGCTTTGCTTTGGTCAGAGTTTCTAAGTCTTTCAAAGTTGTTTACCTTCAGAATGTTGCTTTTATTGTAGAAATTGCTTTCCTTTTTTTCTCACTTTACTTTGTATCAGTTCACACGATTCTTCCTAAGTTTTTCTAAAACCATCCCTTTCATCATTATTACAGCATTATAGCATTCCATCACATACACATACCATAATTTGTGTAGCCATTTTCCTAATAAATGGGTGCCCCCTCAGTTTCTAATTCTTTGTCACAGTGTCACTTTTAATTCTCTAATATATTAGGTCCTATTATCCCTCCTTGTACTATTAAATCCTATTTGACTTTTAGGTAGATAATTTGCTCAAACAATCCAAAAGGAAAGGTGAACATGAGATTGAGAGTAACATCTTATGTTTCACCCAGTAATAAGAGGCTTCCTTCCAGTGCTTTTGTTGACAGACCTACAATTCCCATCAAAGTCATTCTAGGATGAAATTCTTTTCCCTGAAGTTGTATTTTATTATCAATGAACAATAATACACCCTCACCATCCATCCCTTTATCCATTGGCATCCATTGGGAGTACTAGAATGGAAGGCCATTCCCTCTTTGGGAGCTTGTGATAGTTAAGGATTGATAAAGTCTCCACAAACTCAGTCTATTTAGGGAATGTTGGAGCCACCAAATAAAGATCTTCTTTAAAATGCTGATCCCACTTGGAATATGATATCCCAGAGGTTAAAAGAGCTAGGATCAAAACCAAGAATCACCTACCCAGCAAAAGTGAGTATAACGCTTCAGGGGAAAATATGGTCATTCAATGAAATAAAGGACTTTAAAGTATTCTTTTTTTTTGCTTTTTGGAGAGGG
Source organism: Petaurus breviceps papuanus (assembly GCF_028583685.1). NCBI lineage: Eukaryota > Metazoa > Chordata > Mammalia > Diprotodontia > Petauridae > Petaurus > Petaurus breviceps. Next base: position 61,812,396 of record NW_027185764.1, on the reverse strand, counting down.
GAAGGTACAGCAATTGGGGTTAAGTGACTTGCCCAAGGTCACATGGCTAGTTTTTTGTGTTAAGTGTCTGAGTCCAGATTTGAACTCCGATCCTCCTGACTCCAGGGCTGGTGCTCTATTCATTAAGCCACCTAGTTGACCCTCTTTCAAGCATTCTTAATGAAAAAACCAGAGCTGAACATAAAATTTGACTTTCAAATACAAGAAGCAAGAGAACCATGAGAAGGTAAACAGTAAAAAGAAATCATAAGGAACTTATTAAGTTGAGCTATTTATATTCCTACATGGGAAAAACAATAATTGTAACTCATGAGACTTCTCAGTATGAAGATAGTTGAAGGGAATACATGTGTATATGTATATGTGTATATATATACATGCATATATATGTATGTATAGGAGGATGTATGTGTGTATATAAATACATATGTGAGCATGTGTGTATGTGTGTACATGTATACATAGACAGAGGGCACAGGATCAGTTGAATAGGAAGGGATGATATCTAAAAAATAAAATCAAGAGGTGAGAGAGGAATACAATGGGAGAAGGAGAAAGGGAGAGACAGAATGAGGTAAATTATCTCATATATAAAAAAGGCAAGAGAAAACTGTTACAGTGGAGGGAAAGAACAGGAAGGTGAAAGGGAATGGGTCAACCTTACTCTCCTTGAATTTGGCTTAAGGAGGGAATAACATACACACTCAATTGTTTATCTTACCCTACAGGAAAGTAGGGGGAAGGGGACAAGACAGGGGATAATAGAAGGGAGGGCAGACTGGGGTAGAGGGTAGTTAGAAGCAAACAATTTTGAGAAGGAACAGAGTCCAAATAGAAAATAGAATAATTGGGGGGCGGGATAGGATGGAGGGAAATATAATTAGTCTTTCACAATATAACTACTATGGAAATGTTTTGCATAACTATACATGTACAATCTATATTGAATTACTTATCTTCCCAGTGGGGGTGGGTGAGGAGGAAAAGAATCTGGAAATCAAAGTTTTAAAAACAAATGTTTAAAAAAATTGCTTTTTTACATGCAACTGGGAAATAAGATTTATAGGCACTGGGACATAGAAATTCATCTTGCCCTACTAGAAAGTTAGGGGGGAAGAGGGGAGGATATAAGAGAGAGCAGATTGGGGGAAGGGGTATTCAGTAGGCTCATTATCTTGGGGTGGGGGTAAGGGAAAGACAGGGAGAAAATTTGTAACCCAAAATCTTTTGGAAATGAATGTTGAAAACTAAAAATAAATAAATAAAAGATTAATTTTTAAAATAATTTTAAAGTATTTTTTAAAAGCTGATTCCACTGCTTACTGCCCACTGTGTAAAAATGATTAAAAAAAAAAAAAACAAATAAAAACACCAGATGATATGAGATTTAGTGCAATCCTAAATAATTCTGGAGACCAAATAGGTTTCTAGATCAAAGAAAAAGAAGACTGAATGATTATAAGGGAGGAGTCTGTCCACATTATTATTTTATCCAGCTAAAAGAGAATCCAGGCATTGATGAAACGGATGAATGAATGAATGAAAATACATTTATTAAGCATTTACTATGTTCCACTGTATTTTACCTGGTGGTACAAATAAAACATCAAAGACCACCTTCCTCAAGGAGACTACATTCTAATGGAAGAAAAAGTACAGCTAGGGAAATAGTGGCCAGGGGGGGCACTTTGATCTGGGAAGTTCCAGGGTTGATGAGTGGGTCCACATGGGAGTAGATTGACACACTCCATCTAAGAACAAAAGTTGATTTGATCTGAACTAATGTCATATAGTTCATGGTTCCAGAACCTGAAAGGAGCAGGGAAGAAAGGGTATATATGCCTCAGCAAGGCAGTTCATGAAGAAGCTGTGGAGTAAGTGGCCAGAGAGGAGGAAGCACTGATGTGGTATTCCCAAATATATAAACCAAGAAAGGAAATTCCAAAACTCATCCTCATTCTCTCTCTCTCCTGCTTTTTCACTGTCTAAGGAATCCAAAAACATTTAAAAGAGTTTCTTCTTTCTCTATGTTCCAACTGCTATGTGACAAAGTAGAAAATGAAAGAATTTCACAGGAAAGGAAAAAAAAGGAAGGTCCTGGAAAAAAAGACTTGAGAATGCATGGATTCTGACACTTTGCAATCTGACTACCAACTCTGAACATCATCTTTAGGAACTCGAGTGACAGTTCAAGAAAAAAATCAATGAAGAATATAACCATGGATCGCATTTGAGAGTCATTAACTCTACAATTTATCCTCTTATTATTTCTCTGTGGCTAAAATCCTTACTGAGATCTGTTCTTCCTACACCCCGATGTCTCCAAGGGTGCATTGTAGTCAATTACCAGTTCCTCTGATATTTCTACCTACATCCCCAGCTAAAGTTTGGCTTAGAGCAACTGGCTAGAATCCAGTGATTTTGGCCTTGACTTGGACACGAAGTAACCTAAGACATAAATAGAGAAATATGATTATCCACAACGACACATAAAGGTGCTAACTTCTAACTGCTAAGGGCATCACTTCTCTCCCTATTTGCTACAGGCTTTCTTAAATACCCATGGTCTTTACATCTAAAGTAAAGACAAGAATTGCATCTGCCTCTGTGTTACTAATACCAGAGAGGATCAATAAATGCCTAATATTATTACTGAAATTAACAATAAAAAGGAGAGGTTCAATTTACAGAACTTACCTCTAAAGTCAGTCCTATGTCCAGGAGTTCTTCATACATCTATACATTGCCAAATGTATTGTTGGATTGCTGTAGGTATTTTTGTTGGGGTTTTTTTTAAGCTTGCAGCCAAGTCTTCATCCATCTGTAAACAGATTGACTCACTGTAGCAATTACACCTAGGTAGACCAATTTGTGTTTGGCTAGCTGAAAATGTGTAGCTGAGCACTTCTGTGGAACTGTATTTTCTATGCTAGGTTGGCTTCACTCCCTAAGCTTTGAAATTGGCAAACTTAAGCAAATAATTCCATTTAAGGTCCTCTTTTGTCATTGAACTTGACTCACTAATGATTTCTTAGTGTTTCAGTCTAAATAGACATTAATAGATTTTCTTTCCTTTTGGGTTAAACAGCATTATCGCTAGGCAAGTTTCTGTCAGGGCTTAGCTCTTCTATTCATTTGCTTGTGATGTGGTTAATGTAGAAATCTGAGGCTGGGTAAAGTGTTCAATAGTAAAAAGAAAGGTAAGGTTTTATTCCAAAGCCATGTTCTCCAGTGTCTCATATGATACAAAGGTGATGCTTCCTCAAGTTCCCATTATATTTACTGGGCCAATGTATGGACCTTCCAACAGTTGATAAAGCTTCTTGAATTGAATGCAGGAAGACAAATGGTTTTTCATGGCTTATGTTTTGAAGGACCAACTATGTTATTTGAGTCCTTTATGTTTCAGTATTTTCTATTTTTATACTCACCTAAACTATCTCCTTTTCCAAATTTCTCTATTTCTGTTGAATGTACCACCATCCTTCCAGTATCCCTCACCTTACTTTTCCAATCAGATCCCACATCTTGCTATTTCTTTCTCCACACCTTTCACATCTCACCCCTTCTCTCCGTTCACACGGCTTGTTCAGATCCTCATCACTGCTTTCCTGGATTAATTACAACAGTCTCCTAATTGGTCTCCCAACTTCAGTATATCCTATACAATATTGCCAAAATAACTTCCCTTAATCATAGATCTGAGCATGTCATTCAGCTACTTAGTCAACTCCAGGTCTGCTTCCTATTGCTTCTAGGCTTAAAATATAAAATCCTTTGTTTACCTTTTAGGCCCTTCACCTATCTTTCCATTCTCAGTAGATATCATATCACCTCTCCAACTCTGTGATTTGGCTGAATTCACTTTTTCTCTGCTTCTCACACAAGGCAGGCTGCCCCACACACCTGGAATGCACCCCACTACCCTTTGTCTTCCGGCCACAGAATCCCTCTTTTCCTTAAGATGCAATTCAAGCCCCACCCTCTGTATAAAGCCTTTCCTAAATACTTCACTCACTAGTGCCCTTCATCCTAGATTACGTTGCATTGATTTGTAATATCTTTGTAGATATTTATACCTATGAACTTAATGTTTATGAGATATATGCACACATATGTACTTGTTAGCTCCCTCCTCCCTTAAAATGTAAGATCCCTTATGAACAGGCAATTTTCAGAAAAAGAAATTAAAGATATCTATAATCACATGAAGAAATGCTCTAAATCACTATTGATTAGACAAATGCAAATCAAAACAACTCTAAGGTACCATATCTCACCAGATTGGCTAAGATGACAAAACAGGAAAATGACAAATGCTGGAGAGGATGTGGGCAAATTGGAACACTAATGCATTGCTGGTGGAGTTGTGAACTGATCCAGCCTTTCTGGAGAGCAATCTGGAATTATGCCCAAAAGGCTATAAATACTTTCATACCCTTTGACCCAGCAATACCACTCCAAGGGTTATATACCAAAGAGATCATAGAAGTGGGAGGAAGACCCATATGTATAAAAATGTTTATAGCAGCTCTTTTTGTGGTGGCAAAGAATTGGAAATTAAGGGGATGCCCATTCATTGGGGAATGACTGCACAAGTTGCGGTATATGCATGTTATGGAATACTATTGTTCTATAAGAAACAAGGAGCAGACGGTCTTCATATTTACCTGGAGAGGCTTATACAAACTGATGCTGAGTGAGAAGAGTAGAACCAGGAGAAATTTGTACACAATTAAGACACAACGTATGTGTGATGACCAAGTTTGATAGACTGAACTCTTCTCAGCAATGCAGTGATATAAGTCAATCCCAAATGACTCATGATGGAGAGAAATGTGTGCATCCAGAGAAAGAACTAGAAAGAACTGAGTTTATATCCAGAAGGAAGCAAACTACCTGATCTTTTTCCTTTTCTTGTTTGGTTTTATGTCCATTTTTCATTCTATCTGATACAGTCCATCTTTATAACCTGACTAATGTATAATGTGAAAGTAAAAAAAAAATGTAAGATCCTTAAGAGAAGGGGTTGTTTTGTTCATTATATTAATATTCCTGATGCCTAGCACAGTGCTTATCACATAGTAGATACTTAAAACCGATAGGACAAAAGGATTTGGCTATTCTGGACAAAACCAAAACTAGCAGGGCAACTGGGGCTTTGCCCTAGGGGACCAAACTTACTTGTAGTCCTTCAACAATATAGAAACAACAGAACTTAGGATCTAGTTGGGGTCAGGAGAATACTTCCTCTACCTCACTGTATGTGCTTCCTAAAAGAAAAGAA
>NW_027185764.1:61760921-61806709 GCF_028583685.1 Petaurus breviceps papuanus | reverse complement strand
AAGGAAGGAAGGAAGGAGAAAAGGAAGGAAGGAAGGAAGGAAGGAAGGAAGGAAGGAAGGAAGGAAGGAAGGAAGGAAGGAAGGAGAAAAGGAAGGAAGGAAGGAGAAAAGGAAGGAAGGAAGGAGGGAAGGAAGGAAGGAAGGAAGGAAGGAAGGAAGGAAGGATAGAAGGAAGGAAGGAAGGAAGGAAAGAAGGAAAGGAGAGAGGAAAGAGGAAGAAAAGAAGGGGAAGAGAAAGGAAGGGAGGGAGGAAGAAAGGAAGGAAAAATGGAAGGAAGGAAAGAATATATAAATACATAGAAATTGATTGATGAAATAAAAATCTTGATGTCATATTTCATATCATTTGCAGCTAGTGGCACAGTAGATAGAGTGCTTGGGATTGGAGTCAGGAAGACCTAAGTTTAAATAGAGCCTCAGGTACTTCCCACTTCCTGGGCAAATTACTTAAATTATGTTTGCCTCAGTTTCTTCAGCTATAAAATGGGGGTAATAATAGCATATATCTCTCAGAATTGTTTTGAGGAGCAAATGAGATGTTTGTTAAAAGAGATTTTTTGCAGTAGGTGCTATAGAAATCTTTATTCCCCTTCCCCTACTTGGCCTAGGTGCAAAAATTACAAATTATAGCTGTAATTTTGACTCTGCTTGGACAATCTGGGTAGCCAAGGGAGAGACCAGGACCTAAAAATGCCAGATGTGCTACTCACAGGACTCCCCTTAACAAACTGAGGAAAATTGCAGGGACCTAATACTTGAGTCTTGTTCAATTTTACCACATGCATGTAGAAAAAGTCTCCTTATAATTGTAATTCTGGTTTCATTTGCTTTATGTTCACAAGTCTCTTCTGAAAGAAAATTGGGAGTGAGAGGACAAGGGAATAAAATAATAGTGGGCTTTTTAGTTCAGAACTGACATTAAATGATCTCTTTGCCCATCAGAATAATATGTAAATGGAGGCGGAAGACCAATGTGGAGAAGGAACATTTTTAAACAAATTGACTCAGTGTGGCAGCAGAAGCAGTGAATAATAGACCTTTATACTGTTTTTCAGATTGCGTCGTAGTGATGAAAAACAGTTCCACACAAAATGGAAGTAATGGCAAACAAAATCTCTCCCCAGGTCCTTGGGGGTGGCAGCGCATATTTGGTCTCTATACCTTTTCTGACATGATTGAATTAATTCAGGGACCACATCAAGACTTGTACTCCCGTTTCGATTACAGGCAGACCTAGTTATTCCATAACTCATTAAATAGAAGTCTGCAGGGGATCCAAATGATTCTAAGGCCAGTCAGATTGGTCTCATGTATTTGGTTCTGAGGAATCCAGGAACCTGGAGCTCTGAGAAGAATTGCCCTGCAGGGTTGGCACACAAAGTAAAAGGAGTGTGATCTAAGCATGATTTTGAAGCCAGTCAGGCAGGTGGGCAGAGGGGGGAAAGGGAGGGAAGGAAGCCTGAGCATAGGCAGATTGTTTTTTTTCTATCACAGAAAATAGGTCTCAATAGCCAAATGGCACAGAATTTTAGAAAGGATGAATCTTGGATGGTTTCAGAACAAAGCTACCAATTAAAGAAGTCATTTCACTTACTGAGGCAAGGTTCCCAGCATACACAAGGGAAAAGGTTTGTAATCCCTAAATGGAGAAAAACTGAGATGAGGCAAAGAAAAGGCAAGAAGAATACAACAATTTAAAAATCTACTTTCATACAGCAAATGCTAGAGGATATCTGGGGGAGTAAGTAGGGAAAAAATAGACAAGAAAAATTATTTTTGACTGATTTAAAATATATACATATGTATATTTATACTAGACTATATATTCCATGAGGGCATAGGCTATCTTATTTATTCAGATTTCTCTCTAAGCACCTGCCTCAGTATCCATCTTCCCTATAGAAAGTACTCACTAAGTATTTGTTGGATTGAATGAAATATGTTATAAAAATACATTTATTATACATACCTATAGCCCGTATGTCAACTGAATGCAGACCCAGGACATAATAAACTCAAGTGCGGTTTTAGAAAATCTCTCTGGCTCATGCTGCCAGCCAGGAAAAAAAAAAAACACCTTGAGGATGACATTATCTAACTCATTTTGTTGCCCTCTCTTAAGGAGCCTTCTATTCCCTTGAAAGCATTCAGGATAACAAGAAATTGAAAAGATCAGTTTTATTTAAGTTAACCAAAAAACTGCCTTCCACCATTGGTGGAACCCCTTCACCATCAGAAAAACTCTCCTCTTCTTGCTGCCCCCCTGAGGGATTACAGATGCCTTTGGGCACTCTTTCATATAGCCTTATTCAGAGAACATTATTGGCTGCTACACGAATCTCCCTAGTACAAACAAGGACAAAGCCCATGGGTCTATTCCTTCCCATCATGGCTGTTGATCTTTCAGTATCTCCTTGCAACATTGTTTCATCCTGAACCATCTCCAGTCATCCTGATGAATTTCTGGCCACTGAACCCAGGTGGCTCTGGAGAATAAAATGAGGCTGTATCTTTGCACCGCCCTCCCTCACTCAAATCAAAGTCAACTGCAAGCCATGTCATCATCTCCCTGATGCCATGGTCCTCTTCAAGAAAGAAGGACAAATCACACACATTAGTTCGTTAGTGGGTGAGGTTTTCTAAAGGAAACATATGGATAAGAAGGCCTCCCTAGGTGGGCACACTGCTTAATGTCTCTGTTTCTGATCCTCAAAGTTCATATATTTCCATTTATATCCAGAAGGGTATCCCTCCTTCATTACAGAATCCAGGTGTCCCACATGAACAAGTCATAGAGTCTATCTAAATAAGATATGAATGGCTTACCTGCACACCAGATATGATGTGATGTGATATGAATTAATACAATGTGACATGACATGACATTAGGTGGCATTATATGGTGTAGTATAGCATGATATGATGTGTCGTGTGACTGGCATGATATGATATGTAATACATGTGATAACATGCTATAGGGTGAGTTGTGCACTTCTGACATACTCTCTGAAAACTCAAGATTATCTCCACGTACAATAAAACCTCAAGACTTCCCAGAATCACAAGCGTAAAATCTCAGAGTTAGAAGTGACCTCAGAGGTCATCTAACCCAACCCATAAAAAACAAACATTCTCTCTACAACTTCTTTGAACAAATAGTCATCTAGCCTGCCGTTGAAGAAAGGCCTCCAGTGACAGGGAACTCTCTTCCTTCTGAAGCAGGACATTCTACTCTTGGATAGTTCTAATTACTAAGAAACGTTGAATTGAAAAGCACTGAAATATCACCCTGTGGTTTCCCCCACATTACTCCTAGTTCTATCTTCCAGAATCAAACAGAAAAAGTCTAATCCCTCTTCCACGTAACATCCCTTCATATATTTGAGGACAGATATTATGCGTTTCCCTCCCTTTCTCCCCTCCCAAGTGATTCCATCTTCTGCCAAAAATGCCTATTTCCTTCCATCCATATCTTTGTATAATGTGGTTTCTAGTCTCATTACCATCTTGCTTACCCTATCTGGTGTGTGGCATTTTGTCATTATTCATTCTAAAATGTGGTTCTCAGAACTAAATCAATACTACAGATGCAGTCTGACAAATGCCAATGTCATGTACTTCATTCTTGATATCATGCCTCTATTAATACCATGTAATATCGTGTTAAGGATTTTTTTTAGCTGTTATGTCACACTGTTGACTCATGTTGAATTTACAGTCATTATCTTATTCCATAAAATTGCTGATTAGTCACAACTCCCCCATCCTCAACTTGTGAAATTGATTTTTTTAACCTGTGTAGGATTTTACATTTATCTCTATAAAAGTACATCTCATTAAATTCTTCCTGTAGTTGTAGCATACTATTTTTTTTGAGATTCCTGATTTTGTCACCCAAAGTTACTCCTCCCAGCTTCATTTCATCTTCAGATTTGGTAAGCATGTTATTTATGGTTTCATCCAAGTCATTAATAAAAAATGTTGAATAGTACTTGGTCCAGAACAGATCTCTGGGGCACTACACTAAAGATTTTTCTCCACATTGACATAGAACCACTGACTATTGTTTGGGTTTGAACATTTATGATTCCATTTAACTATCTTGTCATCTAGCCCACATCTTTCTGTCTTTACAAGGATGACATGGGAGATTTTGCCAAACATGCTGATATTAGAGTATCTTCTGTTTATGGAATTTGCCAACCAGCCTAGTAATGAATTCAAAATGGTTATGAGACAAGCATACAAGCATGGCATGCTGGGTGGTAATAGTGAAGTGCTGGACCAAAGTCAGGAAGACCTGAGGTCAAATCTGACCTCAGACACTTACTAGCTGTGTAATCCTGGACCAGTCATTTAACCTCTGTTTTTCCCAATTTCCTCGTCTGTAGAATTGGGTTATTAATAGCACCTACTTCAGAGGGCTGTTGTGAAGATAAAATGAGATATCTGTAAATTATTTTGCAAACCTTAAAATTCTATGTCAATGCTAGCTGTTGGTATTATTGAACTTGAAGCCACGGTTCTTTTTTTTTTTTTGGAGAGGGGAAGGCAGGGCAATTGGGGTTATGTTACTTGCCCAAGGTCACACAGCTAGTAAGTGTGTCAGGTGTCTGAGGCTGAATTTGAACTCAGGTCATCCTGACTCAGTGCTCTCTTCACTGCGTCACCTAGCCCCGAAGCCATGGTTCTTAATGATCACTTCTTCCCTTTCTAAATTCTCATTAGCCATCCTTTCCATAATATAGTCTAGAACTCTGCTATGACTTAAGTCAGTTTGGACGGCATGCAATTTGAACACTCTACACTTTTCCTTTGTGAAAATCAATACACTTGATCAGCTCCAGCTCTGTGACATTGCTACTCTTTTTCATTCTTTTTCAAAGATCAATGATAGTGTCTCAGCAATGAAATTTGCTGGTTCTTCAATATCCTAGTTAATGCAAGTCACCCTCCCTTAAAAGTTCCACTTCAATACCCTCCACCAGCATTCAAAATAATGAAGAAAGAATCTTGTTTAAAAAAAAAAAGGTTTGTTTGATATTTTTTTTACTTACAATATTCCAACAGTATTATTTAGTATCCATCCTTACAGAGTAAGTAATGTCTTATTCTGATGTTTCACTGTGATATCAAAATAACCCTGGGTTTGGGAAAGTTTTTCAGTAGAATATAAGCTCTGGTACCTTCTACCAAGCTGAAAAGGCCTCAGAATAGACTGTATCTTTCATCCAAGGGTCACCAAGCTGATATTAGGGAGGTTCATTCTTGGGTTTTTCATAGGGTGATGACTTTTTTTTTTTTAAGCAATCGGGGTTAAGTAACTTGCTCAAGGTTACACGGCCAGTTATTTCTGGGTGTGGTGCTGAGTATCTGAGCCCGGATTTGATCCAGGTCATCCTGACACTGGAGCTGGTGCTCTTAGTGGCTGAGCCACCTGGCCGCCCCTGGGTGATGACTTTTTTACCCACAATAGCTCTCAATGATAAGGCATAGACGCAGCATGATGTGAATTCACACATCCTTGAAAGCTATATGTAAATATATTTTTTCCACTTTTTATTTAAAGATTAGAGAATTTCAGCTATAATTGGGTTTAAATAGGAATTTGTGTGCTGGCCTGGAAATTAACCGACATTCATTATTTCCATCACAAAATGCATTCAAATTCTAAACAACTTAGAAACTTTTTTGGAACTTTAAGACAATTTAAGTTAGACAAATTCTTGCACCCTTATAGTAATTAGTTTAATGCCTCCACAAAGTCAATGAAGAATTGTGAGCTGATCATAAAGAGAAAAGTTTTGGCTTAACGAATGAATGCATGAACAAATTCATCGTCCCTTTTTCTAGTACCATCATAGTAATGGAAACTATTCCTTACTTTTATTTATGCAACACCTTATGCTTTACAAAGCACTTTCGTATGTATATATATATATATATATATGCATATTAATGTAAGTATATGTATTTTTTTATTTTTAATCAAATTTTTTAATTTGATCTTACCAAAATGACATATTGAGGTAGGCAGGATCGTTATTATTATACCAGATTTACAAATAAGGAACCAAAGCTTATAAAGGTTAACTTTCTAACCCAAGATCACACAGTTAGTGAGTGAATCTTGCTTCCAAAAATCAAGGAGGATGAGGGGAATCGTTCAGTGAGCTAAATGTTTGTGTTTCCTTCCAGGGCAAAGTAATGGCTACAAATGCACAGAATGCAGGTTGGTCATTTGTTTGTAAGGGGTGGCTCAAAATCCATTTCCATAAGACTTTTCTTATTGATGTAGATTAATAACTCAAAGCTCCATGCCTTCCTGAGGGGATGAGTTGGTGGAGCCTGAAGAGAGTCTCCAATCATGTGTCTTCTCTCTCAAAGTTGGAAGCCAGAAAAGACTAGTCTTTCTCTTCCCTCACCAGTTTTTAGCAGCTCTACCCCTCATGCAAGCATGGAGCATGGAGTAATTGGCTCCCACTATAAGGAAAGTCTAATGCAAATGGACTTTGAGCCACCTCAGAGAAGATGGAAGAGCTGAAGAAAAGATCTTTGCTTTCCAGGCTGTTAGGGATGGGGATGGGAAAAGGGTTGAGAAGTGTTGGGGGGAAGGGAGGAAGAATTAGTTAAAGGCCAAAAAAAGGGAGAAAAAAAGAATTAAAAGAAAAAGAGTAGACCCCTAAAGTGCGCAAGTAGGTCACATGGAAGAAAAAGGAAAGTATCAGGATCCAGTGAACAATTGGATTCTGTGAGGAGGAAGTAGTTTCTTGTCTTTATGAATTATAACATACATGTTCAGCAAAGGGCATGAAAGACTCGGGTCTAGGCCAGATGCCCTGAGAAATGACCCAGCAAAAAATTTAAAAGGAAGCAAAATTATTAATAAGGCTAATGGAGAAATAATTAATAACTAATAAGCTTTTCCATCTAGTCCAATGCCATACAAAAAGATGTCCTAAAAGTCCTGTGGGCCCTCTGTTTGTTGGCCCACCAGGAAGGTCTGAAGTCACCAGTGGGATCTCTAGTAAAATGTTCTGAAGCCACTGAGAGCTCAGTCTCCACCTGTCAAAGCCACATCAGGGCACAAAGCCAGCTCCCAATAAGTGACAGTGCAGAATACAGAGTTGGGACAGAGGCACAGAAATCCTGCACTGTGCCCTTGAGGAGGATTAAAGCCAGCACAAGCCCTGATGGACTAGCAGGGACAGTCACAGCCACATCTGGTTACAAATCAACTCACAGCTGGATTAAGTAGAGGAAAAAGGGGATAAGGACAAGACCAAGACCAGTATTCTTTTCAGGTCACTGAGGGACAGAGAGGAAAGCCAGGGATTGAGGCAGTGGGCAACATGTTGTACAATTTCAGGTACAATTCCCTATCCCTGGCCAAGGATAAGGAAGAGACCAAGCATGAGAACCAGAGCAGTGGCAATCCAGTCACATTCAGATCTTAGCAGGCATAGGGCCAGGGATTTGCGACCCCATCCACAAGGGAGAGAAGTTGAGAGATTAGATTTTTTTTTTCCTTTATTCCCTATGTAAACCTTGAAGATCCTCTTCTATTAGAATGTAAACACTTGATGCTCATTTGGCTGTTTCAAATTACTCAGATGTAAAAAGTTCCAATCCCAGAACAAAGGCTGGAGACAAAATAAAACTTCTAACACAATGAGGAAATACTATGGGTTAAAAGAAGACTAAGAGGTAAATCCAGAAACCGAAAGCAAACCATAATAAGTAGAAGTAGAAGAACAGGAGGGAAAAAATGTTCTGAGTATTAGGACTCCTATAGAAGAAATGAAGCAAAAGGAAAAATATTCCATTACAGCACTTGAAGAAAAAAAAATTAGAAAAAGAATAGACTTCCTAGAAAAGAAAGTGGAAAATAAGATTCAAGTAGTGGGTTCCATGAAAAATGGAATGGAGCAAACAGAACTCAGTGTTTATATAGGAGAAAAAGTAATATTAGAATAAAAACAAACTAAAAAATAAGAGTTATCAACTTGTTTTTTTTTAATGGATCCAAAAATAGAACAAGGAGGCAATTTACAAGTCATCTGATTTCCTGGAAAATATGACCAAACAAAAAACCTGGTGCCATATTCCAAGAAATCATAAAAGAAAAGTGCTTAGAGCTATTAGAAATAGAGGGCAAAATGACAAGAGAAAGAATCCATTGGTGACATTGCAAAAGAAACTCCAAATTAAAGACATCAAAAATGTCATAGTGAAAGTCCAAAGCTCCTAGAAAAAAAATGCTGTAAGCAGCCAGGAAAAGAGGAAAAGCATCAAGGAACCATAGTTGATATCATACAAGCCTTTTGTTTTTCAGTTGTGCTCAAATCTTTGTGACCATTTGGGGGTTTTCTTGGTGAAGAGATTGGAGTGGTTTGCCATTTCCTTCTCTAGCTCACTGTACAAAGGAGGAAACTGAAGCAAATAGGGTTAAATGATTTGCCCAGGGTCACACAGCTAGTAAGTGTCTGAGGCCAGATTTGAGCTCAGGTCTTCCTGTCTCCAGCCCAGTGATGTATTCACTGAGCCACCTAGTTGCCCTAATAACTAATAATAGTTAATAACTATGGCTAAATTAAAGGAAAGAAAACCTTGGGATACAGTATTTCAAAAGAAAAAGGAAATAACCTTACAATTAAGAATAATTTAATATTCAAAGTTGATGAATTCCTACAGGGGTGAAATACACTTTTACTAACATAAAAGACTTTTGATACTTCCTGATGAAAGGAGCAGAGATAGTTAGAAATTTTCAAATGCCAACCCCAGAAACAGTAGAAACCTAGACAGATTCATATATTAAGCAAGATTAAGGGGTCCAATATGAATCAAGTGCTTACATTCTAATCAAGATAGAAGAGGATAAGTGTCCTTTCAAAATCCCACTAGTTGGGATATCTGTGTGACAGAAAGTAAAACAAACAAACAAACAAACAAAAAATGTCGGTCCTGGGTGTTGGGCTTTTCTATTTTGTTAGATAGAGTCAAGTGATAACAGTGAACATCACAATAACCCTAGAAGTTCAATCTCAGAAATAGTCAGAGCAATTATAAGAGGTAAATACATTGGTGAGAGCTTGTGTGCTATGATTTCTGAGTGGAAATTGCTGTTTGACAGGAGTGGAGCAGTCCCAGTGAGCTGAAACCTGCAGCAGGAATGGAGAGCTGCCTACGTGTGAATCCAGGTGAGAGTCGGGAGTGGTCAGTCCAAAGAGGAAGAGCCATGGGACTTGGAAGACAACCTCGAGTCAAGATGAAAAAGGATACTTGGTATTAAGGAGATTGTTCTTACAGTGACCTAGGGGTGGATGGTGTGATATTTTATGCTACCCCTTAAGGATGTATCATGCTCAGGAAGACCCTAGCCTGGGACCCCCTGATTTTGGGGATGCAATGATATATGCTGTGTAATGTGTTGTGCTAGGGAAAACCCTAGCCTGAGACACCCAAGATTGTGTAAACAAGTATTTTGGGGAATGCTACTGAATGCAGTAATATACGCTATATGCCATATGACATACTAAGTGCTATTAAATATATATATACATATATATGTATTAGATGATATGTTTTACTTAAGGATGTTGCTATGAATGTTATGCTTTATTGAACAATGTTCAGTTTATTGCTGAATAGAGAGCTCATTATACTATGCGATTAGATCCTTAAAATTATTCACAGCAGCAGTCCTCAGCTGTACTGCCATGATTGGTATTACAAAAGAAAAAAACTAAAATCTAAAAGATTATCTTAGATTGCCTCTTGAACAATTGGGGAATGGCTAGAAAATATGGTATATTAATATAATGGAATATTATAGTGTTGTAAGAAATGATGAAAGAGATTATTTCAAATAATACTGGATAATATGAACTCATTCAGAGTAAAGCAAGAAGTAGAACAATTTATATAAGAACAACAATGCGATAAAGAAAAACAATTTTAAAATACTTAAGAACTCTGATCAAAACCATGCCCAACCATGTTTCCAGAGGACATATTACCAGGAATGTTACCCATCTCTTGACAGAGAAATGATAGATACAAGGTGCATCTGCATATATCTTTGGACATAGCCACTGTGTGGATTTTGCTTAACTATACCTATACATTACCAAGTTATGGGTTTTTTCCTTTCTTTCTCTCAGTTAATTGAGGGACAGAGGGTAGTAGGAGGGAGAGTCAGCAATAGTGATAGCAAATAAAGTGACCATTCCAACATTTCTAAAAATATCTAGAAAATAAAGACTTTCAGAAAGAAGCACATAAAAGCAGGACAGTTTTGAAAGTAACATGTAAAATCTATTGTATCCTTTTTTCAAAAAAAAGAAAATGATGTGAAATGGAGATTCATGTTTTCCCACAGAATTCTCTTTTTCTGTTTTATTGTGTATATGGAAATGCCTTTTTCCTTATGTTTAAGTTCAGAATTTCTAAAAATAGAGGAAAAAATTAGAAGTTTTCATATCAAGTCTGAATGAATATATATCAGAGATGTTATAGAGCCATTGAGTACAGTTATGGTTCAGGTACAGGTTTACAAGACGACCTCTGTGGTCTCTTCGAGCCTAGTATTCTGTGAAGTGGCAGATCTTATCAGGAAAGTCTGGAAGTCCCCTATTTGATTAAATGATAATCTCCTTGCCTGAAAGATTATGCTCAGTTTTGCTGGGTAGTTAATCCTTGGTTGCAGTCCTACCTCTTTTGCCTTATGAAACATCAAATTCCAATCCCTCCAATCTTTTAATGTAGAAGCTGCTAGGTCCTGTGTAATTCCGACTGTAGTTACACGATATTTGAATTGTTTCTTTTTGGCTGCTTGCAATATTTTTCTCCTTAATCTTGTACTTCTGGAATTTGGCTACTATATTTCTTGGAGTTTTCAATTTGGGATCTCTTTCAGGAGGAGACCAGTGAATTCTTTTGATAACTATTTTACCTTCTGATTCTGGGACTTCAAGACAGTTTTCTTTGACAGTCTCTTGGAGGATGTTGTCCAGGGTGCTTTTTTCATCATGGCTTTCTGATAGACCAATGATTCTTAAGTTATCTCTCCTGGATCTGTTCTCCAGGTCAGTTATTTTTCCAGTGAGATATTTTACACTTTCTTCCAATTTTTCAATCTTCATGTTTTGTTTGATTGACTCTTGGTGCATCATAGAGTCCTGAGCTTTGATTTGACTGATTCTAATTTTTAGTGAATTTTTCTCTTCAGTTAGTTTTTGAAGTGTCTTTTTTAGGGAAGTATTTTCTCCAAATAGTTCACTAATTTTACTTTTTGAGGATTTGTTTTCTTCAGTGAGACTTTTTTTTTCCAATTTGGTCACTGTAGATTTAAATTTATCTTCTACCTCCCTAATTTGGCTTTTAAAATCTTTCTTGAGCTCCTCCAAGAATACTTTTTGGGCTTGAGACTAGTTCATATTTCCATCTATGGTCTCAGGTGTGGACACAGAGTCCATGGTGTCTCCTGAAAGTGATTCTTCTCATTCAGAATAATAGGATTCTATTGTCTTTGGTCTTGCCTTTGCAAGTTGCTTCCGACCCATTGTAATTGCCTATTTCCTGTCCTTTAAAGTGTATTTCTGCTCCTGGAGTACAGAGGGCTCTGACCCATGCTTCTCAGGCTGGGAACTAATGGCCTTGTTGTTGACTTTGTGTGCTGTAGCCTCTGGGTGTCTAGATTGAGGCTAAGGCCAGGACTCTCAGTGTTTCCCCTGAGTTACCCTGAGGCTCACAGAGTAATCTGTGGGGGAGGGGTAGTCTGCCCACTTCTGATTTCTGCCTCTATGCCTCTGGGCTATAGCTCAGGCAGGCTTTTGCAGGTCAGGTGAGGTGGGGCTTGTTGGGACCCCTCCTGCTCTTCCCTTCAGACTCTTTACTGCCTCAGTTACACCCTTTCTCCATGACTCCCTGAGGCTATTTCTGCTATTTCAGGATTTTACTCTGGGTAGGACAGTTATCTCTGGGTTTTCTTAGTCAGGGAGGGGGAATCAGAGCAGCCAGAGTTTACTTTGCCATCTTGGCCCCTGGAAAATCAGGCAGGTGTTTTTTAAATTTCCAGCCTGTGGGCTGATAGCCCCAGGAGAAGCTGTTGTCTCTGCTATGGGGCCTGAGCTTTCTCTTACCCAGCTCTAAGGGATCCTCCTGTCCCGTTGAGACACTGGTGAGATGGCTGTGAATCGCCCTTAGAGTGGGTGAGTCTGCTGGCTGGGTTTCCTTCTCACTCTGCCATAGTCCACTCTCTAGTCTGGGCTGGTGCAGCCCCCGCATGCTCTGCACTTCCCCTGCCCCAACCCATGTGGGCACTTTCTTGGGCTGGATTCTGCCACGCTGGGTCTCCCAGTGGATTCTGACACTCTAAAATCTGTTCAGATTCACTTTTTAAAGTTTAGTGATGGGATTCACGGAGGAGCTTAGAAAAGTTACTGCTTCTGTTCCGCCATCTTGGCTCCACCCCCTAAAGTGGCAGATCTTATGATTCCAGGTTCAGCATTTTTTTCTCATTAAAGCCTGCTGCTTTAGAAAAAAAATCCCTTTAAAGTAGTAATATTCACCTTAGAAAGAACAGGTTCTAAGCAATGCTTATCAGATAATTTTTTCTTATTGTTAGGTTGGGTAACTAGCACAAAAAATAACTAATTAATATACTAACTGAATATTAAGAACCAAAATAATTACATCAATATTATTAAATATTGAAGTGTCTCTTCCTGAAGAGATCAAAGCACTTTAAAGGCAAACTACTGTCTATGGATTATAGCATATTCTCTACAAATTCAAAGGACCATTTCTCTGCATGAGACACTTAATAAACCAAGAATACTTCCAACAGATGGCATGGCTAATGTCCATAAACAATCAGCAAATTAGTAGATTGTTCCTATGTTGACATTTCTATTCTCAACCTAATGGTTTGTCCAGTTAACAGATGGTTGTTGTCTTCATTAAGCACTCTTACTCCATCAAAATGGTATTTCACTAATGTAGCAAAGTGATAAACTATGCTTGTGTTTACTCTTTTTTTCCAGGGTTAATTTTTGTAAAAAAAAAAAACCTCTTTGGTATGCTTTGGGTCACCTGTAATTTTTATTCTTCTGTCATCCAAGTGGTCCGTGATCCATAATCACATAGTGTCACAGGAAGTATATTTGTACTTAAAATACAAGATTTTGTGTCAGGAAGAAATTTAAGATCTGATGCTGGTAAGGCTGAGGCTGGTGTGTCACTTAAATTTGGGAGTTCTGAGCTGAAGTTGGACTTGAATCAATTGGAATCAGTTGGAATTGAAGTCAATCACTTCAGTCTTTACTACGTCTGGCATCAATATGGTGAGCCCCCATAGTAGGGGGAGGGGAGAAACATGAGGTTCACTGAAGAGGAGAGAACTGGCTCCTGCTGAAAATGGAATGGTTCAAAGTTTCCATACTGTCAGCAATGGAGTTGAGCTACCCTACACATATTACCTGGGTGAAATAGGAAGACTTTGTCTAAGAAAAATATATCAGGGGCGGCCAGGTGGCACAGTAAGAGCACTGGCCCCAGAGTAGGGATGACCTGGGATCGAATCTGGGCTCTGATACTTAGCACCACACCCAGAAATAACTGGCTGTGTGACCTTGAGCAAGTTACTTAACCCCAATTGCTTAAAAAAAAAAAAGATAGTTTAAAAAGGGGCAGCTAGGTGGTGCCGTGAGTAGAGCACTGGCCCCAGAGTCAGAAGGATCCGAGTTTGGTTCCAACTTCAGACACTTAATACCCACACAAAAAAGCTAGCCGTGTAACCTTGGGCAAGTTACTTAACCCCAATTGCCCTCCAAAAAGCAATATATACATATATATCATGGAAAATGCTACACAGATTCCCAAGTGATGCCTCTCCCAATCTTCATTTCCTGTGTAATTCTCATAAAGTGAAAAGGTGCTGATCCTTTGAGAAGAGTGACAGCTTTGAAGTTGAAGACCACTGGGAGTAGTTTGCCACAGAAGTTCTATGGGGAAATGCTTAGTAAAAATGTTTCACTTTTACCGAATATGAAGAGCAGAGCAAAATTTGCAATAATTTGCAATAGAAAGTATGATGTTTACATTTCTGTGGCGGCTAAGAGAACATTACTTTTGTTTAAAATAATGGCTCTTTTACTTCCTAAAAGAGAAAGTCAGGAGATTTAAGGAACGACTCTCCACTCTCCAAGTTATCAGACATGAAAAAAAAAAACACTCAATGTGAAGCAGCAATTAGAAAAGGAATCTTAAACTGCAGAGAGGAATTGTGAGCTATGTCAGGAGATTAGAGGGTGTAGAGAGATACAGAGGTACCCCAGAGGACCCACCCCCTACTTCTCCCTAAAGAAGGGAAAGGATTGATGGGACAGCAGCAGCATCAGAGCCAAAATGGTGGTGAAAGAGCTGGAAGAAATCCACAAGTGTGGGATGAAAAACTTCTGTAACATCCAGGTTGATGAAACTAATTTATTGACTTGGCAGGGACTCATTGTTCCTGACAACCCTCCATATGAAAAGGGAGACTTCAGAATCAAAATCAACTTCCCAGTAGAGTATTTTCTTTTTTTTTTTTTAAGCAATTAGGGTTAAGTAACTTGCTCAAGGTTACACGGCCAGGTGTTTCTGGGTGGATGCTAAGTGTCTGAGGCCGGATTCGATCCCCAAGTCATCCTGACACTGGAGCCGGTGCTCTTACTCACTGTGCTACCTAGCCGCCCCTAGAGTATCCTTTCAAACCACCTAAGATCACTTTTAAAACAAAGATTTACCACCTAACATCGATGAAAAAGAGCAGGGTTGTCTGCCAATAATTAGTGCTGGAAACTGCAAACCAACAACCAAAACTGACCAAGTCATCTGGTCGCTCATAGCACTGGTGAATGACCCCCAATCTGAGCACCCCTTTTGGGCTGACCTAGTCTAAGAGTACTCTAAGGAAAGTAAAAAAATTCTGTAACACAAAGAACTACGGGGAAAAGTGAACTCTAAAGCAGAAGAGAAGATATCTTAGGCACATGTATATGCACAGTGAATTCATCAACCAACATAGTTTTGAAAAGGCCAAATACAGAGGATAAGAGCAAGAATACATAAACACAAACACAAAACTGTAGCACGGCCCTTTAAAACTCGTGTGAGAAATGTGAATGCTCAGAATGAACTAAGGCTGCTGAGGAAAGCTAAGGAGAATAAAAGAGGGTCTCTTAGCTATACAGAAAAAAAAGAGGACCAAAGAAGGAAAAGAATTGTCTCAGAGGTTAGAAAGGACAATGAATAAGAACAATAGAAAGAAGGAAATGCTGCTCAAATTTTACTTTGCTCAATTTTCTCTTCCAAAGAGAATGATCTATGAGCTGAAAAAGATAGACCAAAAAATGACTAATAAGGAGGGGATACCTAAGCTTAAAAATGAGGGACAGCATATAGTAAGAGAATGCTTATCTGCCTTATTGAGTTCAAGTGACCGGACTCAGGTAAACTACATCCTTGGGTACTGAAGGATCAATTGGCAGATGTGACCACTAGACTTCCTTTAGTGATGCTTGAAAAAGGGCTATGATCATGGCATTGAGTCTAATGGGAGGATGCTCCCAGCAAAGCACAAACCTAACACATTGCTTTTAGATCCTTGGGATTCATTTTTACCTCCTTTTAAACAATTCTGTTTTTCCTCTAACTACTCAACAGGGCAGCAAGGTGGCACCACAGATAAAGTGCCAGGTCTAGTGTCAGGAAGACCTGAGTTCAAATTTAGCCTCAGATACTTACTAGCTGTGTGCCCTTGGATAAGTCACTTAAGCCCATTTGCTTCAGTTTCCCCATATGTAAAATGGACTGGAGAAGGAAATGGCAAACCACTCCAGCACCTTTGCCAAGAAAACCCCAAATGGGGGCACAAAGAATTACACATGACTGAAAATGAGTGAACAACAATAAAACCACCGAACATGTTTTCCTAAGTTGAATTTAGTTATATTTAGTCTTTTAAACCTTTAGGTAAGTGTTTGGGATGGGGATAAGGAAGGAGGGGATTGTTGATCACGGACATCCATAATTAAGTAAGTCTTCTCAATCTATAACAGGCACCTTGCAAAGAAATGGGCATGGGGGCAGCCAGGTAGCACAGTGAGTAAGAGCACTGGCTCCAGTGTCGGGATGACCTGGGGATCGAATCCGGGCTCAGACACTTAGCACCCACCCAGAAACACCTGGCCGTGTAACCTTGAGCAAGTTACTTAACCCAGATTGCTTTAAAAAAAAAAAAAAAGAAATGGGCATGGACTCCAGTCACTTGTGGAAGGACATGATATTCACTGAGGTGACAACTCCAGATTGATCTCTGTGACTAGAGCATGTAATAAAGATGATTGGCCACTGAGAATAAGGAGGATAGGCACTTGTAAGGTAGGAAAATTTACTACATAGGTTACAGAAATAACTCCACCCACCTTGCGTGTGCTTCTGTTTTGGAATTCTGCCAGCACTTTGCCTTCCTTGGATAGCTAACAAAGTACAATAGGGGGTTTTCCCCCTTTTTGAGGTTATGCTACAATTCCAGGATGAATTTGCATCTTTGTGAGCCTAGAACAGAAGACCTTTTCCTTGTTAGAGTTCCCTAGATTGTGAGATAGCTCCTGGGAAAAAAGTCCACACAACACAGTTTCATCAAATAGTTTGGATGTAGTCAATTGATGAGAAAGGTCCCTACCTTCCCCCCCCCCCCCATCAACCTTCTGATATGAGAAGGTAGTTAAAGTCATAAGTACTTATGAAAAGTTTTCCTGGGCAGTGAGGTAATTAGTTCCCATAGTTTTGAAAGCTCCCTAACTGGTTACAATCTTCCTCCACCACTACCACCACTTTATCTGATTATTTCATTGGCTGTGAGGAATTACCCATGTGAAAACTCCCTTCATTGATTGGTGATTCATCTTAATATGGTCAAGTGACTTATCCATGGTCACACAGTATATGTCAAAGGTTGAACTTGTCTTCCTTCCTCCAAGGCTGGTCATCTATCCAGCATGTCAAGCCTAGAACATCATCTTGCTACATGAGAATTGTAAAATCTTAGAATTGAAAAGGACCTTCGAAATCACAGAATCAAAATATACTAGAATCTCAGAATTGAAAGATTACACTAGAGGTCATCTAGCCCAACCGTACCTGAAGTATAAGTAGTCTCAACATCATCCATAATAACTGGTCATCTTAGTAATACAGTGGTCTCAAAATTAAATTGCACAATTGTTTTAATTTATAGTACTCATCTATTTATACTACCAAACTTTATCTAAAAAATTGTTAACCTCATTAACAAGTCTTTAACAAAGGATTTTAAAAGTCTTTCTAGAAACATTTTTTAAAAGTCTTTAACAAAAGTCTTATCAATCTCACTAACTTTAACAATAATCTCTTGTCTGAACAACGGGATAAAGGGGCTGGTTAATATACTTTGGAAGAATACAAGCAATCTAGAAAAAGCTGAGTTTGAGATCCTTGAAAAAATCCAACCTCTTTACTTTAGCAATGAGGAAAACACAGTCTAACAAGTAAAATGATCCACACAAGATCCCATATTGGTCTCCTTGCTATCCCTCACAAAAGACCCTCCATCTTTTGATTCCAGGCTTTTTCACTGACTGTCCCCCATGCCTGAAATTCTCTCCTCTTCATCTCCACCTCCTGTCTTCCTCTACATCTCAGTTAAAAATCCCAGCATCCACAAGAAACCTTTACTTCTCCCCCTTATTTCTAATGCTTCCTTCTGTTAAATATCTCCAGTTTATCCTGTATGTATGTAGTTTGTTTGTACCTATTTGCTGGCATGCTGTCTCCTCCATTAGACTGTGAGCTCCTTGAGGGCAGGGATGGTCTTTTGCCTTCCTTTGTATCCCCAGCATTTAGCACAATGCCTGGCACAAAGTAAATGATAATTAACAGCTTAACAATTGATTATAACAATACCATACATAATTTTCTGAAGATCGTCTCTCATCAGAAAAGGGCAGCATCCCCATAAGTACAAGAAGAAATATTTAGATTTTTAGGAGATAGAAACAGGCTTCTCAAGGCTGTGTTCCAAAAAACTCCATTCACATCAGCAGTATAACCTAAGTAGCAAGTGCCCGTGTGATTCTGCAAGGTCACTTGAATTCCCAAACTTTGTCTCTCCTTGCCTCTGGGAGGTGGGTAGTTGTCTCACACAGAAGCAATCCCTTTCCTGGCTCATCAAGGCATTTACTGCTCATTATGGTTGCTATTCCCATCCTGACTAATGGTGTCAATGTGTCAATCCCTCAAATGCACCATTAGTTTGTCTGAGATATTACCCTAGGCCCAAAGTGGAAATTGAAAAATGACATGCCACGTGCCTCCATTTCCTAAGAAAGTTCTTACATACCAACTTTGGGGGTTCAAGGCAAGTCTTTTTTTTCTTTGTCCCCTGAGCTTGAATCACTTTCCTCCCACCCCACCCCCACACCTTTTAATGCTGTCCAAGTCCCATACCTGTGTAGTCTACATGGTGTCAATTCTAGGATTTGAAAGAAATAAGAACTGACAGTGTGGAGTCATGCTAAGTGCTTAACTACGAAGGAGCCGGGCAATTATCTTTTGTCAGAATTCATTTTGTCAGCTCTTCGTTGCTCTTTAGGTTGTATCCTACTAATATCAGAAACTTTGAGGAAGATAAGAATAAGAGAAGGAGAAACACCAAGAAACATCTACATAGCTTGGTCATGACACTGAAATTTGACATTGGGAGGGTTGCCGTGGCTGTCAATTTGTACACAAAGTCAAATAAAGGGCAAGTCATGAGGGTGTAAGTTCCCATGCTTGACAGATTCCTCTTTAAGAAAGAGGTATGACATAAAAGGTTGCCTGGAAAGGATACAAACACCCTGGATATGTAGGCTAAGCTAAGTCACTCCATTGTCAGTCTGCCCTCCCCCTCCTCTTTGATTGCTTTGGTTCTACACTGCCCCACCTCAGCCCCCAATGGTTCAAGATGCCTGACCCTTGCCATCTCCCCTATTGGTGAGACTCAAAAGACTTCCAGGCCTTTCCATCTGCCCTGCAACTGAACCTTCTTTTATGTGTGTTCCCCAAATAGAGTATGAACTCCTTGAGATCAAGAAATATCTTGACTTTTCTATTTTTATTCCCAGCACATAGTACAATTCTTGGCACATAGTAAGCACTTAACAAAGAAAAAATAATTTCATTTGTTCAAATCCCTGACCATGTTCCATTGATTAGAGTTCAAATCCCTTTGTACTTGTGTGTATTTGACCAAGTCGTTAAACCTTTGAACCTCATTTTTCTTCATCTGTAAAAGGAGGGCATTGGATTAGATAATTTCTAAGACCATTTCTAATCCTACCACTTTGTAATCCTATAAGATAGATCCGTCTCTGTCAGAGATAATATAAGAATGTTATATGGCAGTGGTGTCAAACTCAAATAAAAATAGGGCCACTAATACATAAGAATCCCTGCAGGTCACATACTATTTTTCAGTTCTTTAACTTATAACCCCAAGGACTATTTTAGTTCTTTTGTAATGCAGACTCCAGTCATCAGAACCCAGTCAGCTTGCTAAACACATAGACATTTTTAAATGCCTTTTTTTCCTCTTTTTCTCATGTCTAGATCTCTCAGTTTAAACTCTTATTTGACATAAAGCTGCTTTACACTACTGTAATGGAAATGTAAATTTTGAAGATCTTCCCTGCCTCTAGGCTAAAGTGCACCTGGAGCCTGGGGTGGCAGGCTTGTTTTTCAGTAGATACTTTTTGATTGGCCAGTGGGTCCAAAAGGTTGTTGCATTCTCTGAGCCAGGAGAAGGCTATATAAGCCCTGATGTGTAGCTTTGTTTTGGGGGCTCACTTTGAGAAGTGTTCTGTGATTTGATCTGGATTCCGGGAAGCTGTTGTCCAGATCCCCCCCGGCTTTGAAAAACCCAGATGTTGAAACCCAGATGTTGTTTGGTATGGATGTAATGGTTGGACAGTTTGGAAAGCTGTCTACTTGATCTGTTTCTGTTTTGATAATTCTGCCTGTATTCTTTGAAGTTCGGGGTGCTGACCTTTTTCCCCTGAACTAGGTGAATGATACATATCTGACTGATTAAAGTAAGCTTGTTAACCCATTTTGAGTTGCTTTCCTTTATCAAAGCAGATCCAAGAACCTGTGTGAGCAGCCACCCTGGGAACGCTTGGGGTGCTTGCTGCTACAACTACCATGGTGCCAATTGTAGATTATGCAAATCACAGGAACTGGGTATAGAAAGATGAAAGGGACTGATGATCCATGTCTTGTTTCTCACCAACAACCAAAGTACTGTATTCTCTATGCGTATATATATTGTTCCCTTTTATCAAATTGTAAACAAATAGTATGAAGTATATATAAAGTATAAATAAAGGCTATTTTTATGGGTTTTTGTCTCATCATTTTGTATAATACCTGGCATATAGTAAGTGCTTAATAAATGTTTGATGACTTGATAGTAATTGTGTTAATAATTTAAAAATTGAAAATTACAGTTATAATTTATTACTATCATCTATAAGTTGTTGTTTTATGATACAAATTAATTACTTAACATTGAAAGTTGTACATTTTTTCACATTTCATACAGGCAGGAAACTATTTAAAGAGATGGCATAGTGTGTCTTCTCAACTTTTCTCTATTGCTATTCTGGGGAAAAGTCAGTGAGTGAGGAAATATGGGTTCTAAATTCTGGTTGTCACTTATAAGCTTTGGCCAACTCACTTACCATCTCTGGGCTACAATTTCCTTCTCTGTAAAATAAGGAGTCTAGACTAGATTATTACCACAGTCCCTTCCAGTTTACAGTCTTATGCATGCTAATAGTAATGCAAAAGGCACATTTGCATGTATCAAAAATCTTGAATTCTTTTCTTCATCCTCATTAATGAAAATGTTAGCAAGAACTCTGTTCCCAATTTGTCTTTTGAAATAGTATTAAATACACAACACTAAAGACATAGTTCCCCATCATCATCCCTGAGACTTCCCAAACTAAAACAACTTCCTACAACTTCCACTCCCTTTATAAGTATTGTTTCCTACAACTAGATTTTACAGGAGGCATCTAGGTGACCTAGTAGATAGAGCACTGGGACTGAAGTCCGGAAGACTTAAGTTCAAATTCAGCCTCAGATACTAGCTATGTGACCATAGACAAGTCACTTAACCCCTGTTTGCTTTAATCCACTAGAGAAGGAAATGGCAAACCACTCTAGTATCTTTGCCAAGAAAACCGCATTGATGGTACCAGTCTGCTAGTACTAGATCACAAAAAGTTGAACATTACTGAACAACAATTAGAGTGTAAGCTCCTTGAGGACAGACATTGGGAATGCTTTTTCACTTGTATCTCCAGCAGTTAACAAAGTACTTGGCATAAAGTAAGAGCTTACTTAATAAATGGTTTTTCAGAACATATTTAGAATATAGCTATCAAAAAAAACTACTTTACCAGAAGCTTGTCAGATCATTGCTTGGATTTCTGTAAAAATAGTTCCAAAAGGAACCTGCGCCTCCTAGAACAGTGGCTTTCATTTCCATACCTCATAAGCCAATGAAAACTATAAAATGTATACTTCAACAGATTCATGATCTTATCTGAAAAGATATTTCCTCCACCAGTACAGGCAATCAGTCAATGAGCATTTATTAAGTGCTTACTATGTACCAGGCATTGTACTAAGCACTGGCCTTAGTACAGATCATGATCCAACCAAATCATCTCAGCTTTCCATAAATCTTCCATAGGATGGAGCATATCCATCACTTTTTTAAGAGTACATTGTTTCTGTGATCATGACTTTTGTTCATTTAGTCAGGTTTTTGAATGGGTAACTAAGGAGATAGATAAATAATAATTAATCAATTAATATGATTCACCTATACTTTATGAAAACCCGTTGATAATGGTTCCATACACACTTAGTCCAATTCCTTTATTTCACTTTTTAAATTCATTCATTCATTCATTTATTTATAGCTTTCAACATTCAGTTTTATAAGATTTTGAATTCTCTCTCCTACCCCCTCCCCAAAATAACAAGGGAATGGGAATCTTAAGATCTTCCCTGCCCCTTAGACCTTTGATAGGCTTAAGTGACTCTGAGAACCTTCCCTGATTTGAAAACATACTCTGCCCCCTAATAGGCTGAATGTGTTCACCTGGAGCCTATGGAAGGAGGCTTGTTTTTCAGGAATGCCTACACCTTGTTACTTAGTGATTGGGCAGTGAGTCACAAGGGTTGTGATTGCCTCTGACCCAGAAGAAGGCTATATATACCCTGATGTGAGGTTTTGCTTTGGGGCTCACTATGGGAAGAGTTGTGTGATTTGATCAGATGAGACTCTGGGCAGCTGTTGAGTCCCCCGGCTTTGAAAACTCAGATGTTGATGCTTCCCTCTCTGGTAACTGACTAGGTATGGATGTATTGTTCAGACAGCTGGAAGCCCTGTCTGCTGATGTTTCTCTGTCTGTATTTTTTGTCTGCTTGTAACCTCTGTATTCTCTGAAGTTTGGGATGCTGACCTTTTTCCCCTGAACTAGGTAAATGACATGTTTGATTAAAGCAAGATTATTAACCCATTTTGAGTTGCTTTCCTTTAGAAAAGCAAATCTAGGAACCTGTGCTAGCAGTCACGCTGGGTATGCTAGGGTGCTTGCTGCTACACAAGTAATCTGATATAGACTATACATGTACAATCATATTAAACATATGTCCACATCAGTCGTGTTGTAAAGAAGAATCAGAACCAAAGGAAAAAAACACACAAAAAAAACAAAAATGAGAGAAAATAATGTGCTTCAATCTGCATTTAGATTCCATAGTTCTTTCTCTGGATGTGGATAGCATTTTCCATCTTTAGTCTTGGAATTGTCTTAGATCATTACATTTCTGAGAAGAGCTAAGTCTATCAAAGTTGGTCATCACACAGTGTTGCTGTTGCTGTGTAAAATGTTTCCTTGGTTCTGCTCACTTCACTCAGCATTATTTCATCTTAGTCTTTCCAAGTTTTTCTGAAATCTACCTGCTCATCATTTCTTATAGAAGAATAGTTTTCCATTACATTCATATACCACAACTTGTTCGCCATTCCCCAATTGATGGGCATCCCCTCAATTTCCAATTCTCTGTGCTACCCCAAAAAGAACTGCTATAAATATTTCTGCACATATGGGTCCTTTTCCCATTTTTATTATCTCTTTGGGATACAGACCTAAAAGTGGTATTGCTGGATCAAAGTGTATGGCCTTTGGGCATAGTTCCAAATTGCTCTCCAGAATGTGGCTCAGTTCACAACTCTATCAACAATGCATTAGTGTTCCAATTTTCCCACATCTTCTCCAACATTTATCATTTTCCTGTTTTGTCATGTTAGGCAATCTGACATGTATCATGTGGTATCTCAGAGTTGTTCTAATGTGCATTTCTCTAAGCAAGAGTGATCTAGAGCATTTTTTTTTACTACAGTTAACTTTCTTCATACAGATAACATTTCTTCATTTGAAAAATGCCTGTTCATATCCTTTGACTATTTATTAATTGGGAAATGACTTGTATTCTTATAAATTTGACTCAATACTCTATATATCTTAGAAATGAGGTCTTTGTCAGAAGCAAAATTGTTTCCCAGCTTTCTGCTTCCTTTCTAATCTTGGTTGCATTGGTTTTCTTTGTGCAAAGCCTTTTTAATTTAATGTAATCAAAAATATCCATTTTGCATTTCATAATATTCTCTATCTCTTGTTTGGTCATAAATTCTTCTGTTCTCCATAGATCTGACAGGTAAACTATTCCTTGCTCTCCTAATTTGCTTATAGTATCAGCCTTTATACCTAGATCATATACCCATTTGGATCTTATCTGGGTATACGGTGTAAGATGTTGGTCTATGCCTAGTTTCTACCACACTGTTTTCCAATTTTCTTGGCAGTTTTTGTCAAACAGTAAGTTTTCATCCAAGAAGCTGGTGACTCCTTTATTTTAGAAAAGAGGAAACAAACAGAAACTAAAATGACTAGTACCACACAGTCGGTCATTTATTAAATGCGAACTATGTGCCAGATATTTTGTATCTTTGGCATACAAAGAAAAGACAAGTCCCTATTCTTAGAGAACTCACACACTTGAATCCAGATATTTTGACTCTAAATCTAGAGCCCTTCCAATTATACAAGACTCTTTGCCATAATTTTTGTTTGTTTTCAGTTGAATGGGGTAAACTGTAAGGTTACCACATATCTACTCTGTATCTATGTGTATACAAATATACCTGTTTGTATACATCTTGTCTCTCTTTGAGCATAGAACTTTTTTTCATTATTCTTATTCCCCAAGACTTAGTACAGTGCCTGGAACATGGTACATTCTTAATAAATGCTTATTGATTGATTGATATCTTTTCCATATCTCCAACTCCCTGTGTAACATTTCCAGCTGGATATTAGTTAGCCACGAGGATAGGATTAACAGCCTCCAGAGCACATTTGCAAAAGTGACTGTTTCTAAATACAAGGGATTCAAAGGACTTTGGAAAAAGAAAGCCAAATGGAGTTGGTGCTATATGGGGGCACTGAATTGCATACTCACTTGGAAAGATATTTTCAGCGAGGGACACTGAATTCACCTGCTTCTAGAGAGGAGGTTGCTCAACAAGAGAAAGAGGAAATGGATATGAGACCTTAATGAGAGTGGTGGAAAGGGGAATTGGAGGAGAGAGAAACATTGGTGCCACAAGGAACTCCATACACAAAGAATTAAGGAAGCATAGTCATGTGAACTGAGTCCCTGGAGAAAGAGGAGCCTACTTTCTTGATCCCCTCCCTAAAGAGTTTTCTTTATGATTGGTAGACTTGGGCTGAGTCATTTCTGCATTTATTTTTAAGTTAAATAAAACTGTTTGATATGTGATATTTTATTAGCCTGACTGCTTTGGCAGAAAGTTAGAAATCTTTTAGGACTGGGGAAGATGAATCAAATACTAGCATTCTCAAATTTTCCTGAGATTGGGGCACAAGCTAGACAAATTTGGAAGAGGCTCCCCTAAAAGTACGTCTGAGTTCTTATGTCAAAAAGTACACTCTGACACCAGGATTTTCTCTTGAGAACTCATCCAAAACCTTCCCCATGCCTTCTGAATTCAGACATATAGACCCAGCTCCCTTTCGGAAAACTGAGGGCAATAAAGTAATCATTTATCTATTCCAATTAACCTATTCCCATATAACCAGCTGACTCATGTTCAATTGATGTTCCCATTGAATCCTTCTCCATTTAGACCATCAAAGTTCTTATTGATAAGAAGATAGCATTACTGGTCTAAACCTTATGCTTATGTTTCTGTATAAATGAAGGACAAGGGTCAAGACAATACTAAAGTGGAAGGGGAAAGAAAAGAAAAAGATGAAACAGAAAATGGAAGACAGAGTACAGCTAGAGTAGAGAAAACATTTATTAAATATTTAATATTTGCCAGGCACTGGGCTAAGTACTGGGAATACAAATACAAGCCCAAATAAAAGACAGTTATACGATCCTAGGTCTAGAGCTTGAATGGACCTTAGAGGTCATCTAAACCTACCACCTCATTTTATAAATGAGGAAAATGAGATACAGAGAGGTTAAATGATTTGCCTGTCACACAGACAGTAAGCAGCAGAGCTAAGAATTGAACCTGGCTCCTCTGATTAAAAATCAAGGTAGAATAAAGGGTAGAATTTATGGCAAAAGGCTCAACAGATTTTGTGGAGATAAAAATGTCCTATGTAAAATTATATTTTCCCTATCCTGATCTTACTACTGGATACATTTAAAAAAGGAGAGAGGAAGAGACAGACAGACAGAGAGGGGGGAGGAAGGAAGAAAGAGAGAGAGAGGGCTCAATCTTTTTACCCCCAGGGATAACAATGCAAAGGAATCGAAGAGGTCAGTTGATAATACTAATAAATGAATAGATCAGTTAATAACCTTCATTAAAAAGAACTTCACAAATGGCTTAATTTGAATTTCCAATACTTGATAGGTTTCAAACTCAGAGTGATTATTTTCTGTACCAAAGATCAATAAACATTTTCTAACGCCAGTTCCCAGAGAACCAGGTACATTTCCAACAAGACTACAGTTAACAAAGCATATCCAGATGCCAGATAAACACTGAATTATCTCTTTTTAAATAACTTTTTTCTAAGGCAAAGGTGGGTATTGTAAGAAAAGGCAAGAGGACAATTAATCATACTTACTCTGACCTCCTCAGGTTAGGTTTGAATTACATTTCCAGATGGCCTGTGAAAATCTTTCATGTCTCTTGCCCCATTAGTTGATACACTTAGCAAAGGCTCGGTAATGAACAGACATACTTTTCTAGTCAAGAAGGAGACACGGCCACACATCCTCTTTTATCTCTTCTTCAGTGGTTTCCTTTTGGAGGTCACAGGTTTAGTTGTGGGTGGTCTCTGCAGAGTCCCTCATCCTTGAGGCATTTCAAAATGATTCATATTAACACCAGGGCCACTGCAGCTCGGGGACAGCTATCTCAAGTTTTTCTCAGCTATCATTTCACCTACCATGACCAGGGTTGGGAGGAGGGGTGGTACGATGGCACATTTACTATGTGCCCTGAAATTTCTACCTAAGGGTAAATTTTCTGGCATTTCCTTAGAGGAAGGTTTTATTTTGCATCTATCTACCAGAAAAGAACATTTCTATTGAATTGGTGCCTGCCTGATATGATCAGAGTTCCTTTTTTTTTTTAAAGCAATTGGGGTTAAGTAACTTGCTCAAGGTTACATGGCCAGTTATTTCTGGGTGTGGTGCTAAGTATCAGAGCCCAGATTCTATCCCAGGTCATCCCGACTCTGGGGCCGGTGCTCTTACTTGCTGTGCTACCTGGCCACTCTGTTCCTCTTTTTTTTTTTTAACAAAAAACTTCAGTTTTCCATCTCCTTGGTTAGAGATCAGTAGGCGTTAACTCTAAAGTGGGTACTTTTATCCATGCCCAATTTCAGCTTAGAGCCATAACTCATACATTTCAGAATTCCACATCAGCAGAAGGGGGATGGGGAGGAAGTGTCAAAAGGAAAGATGAAATTCACCTTTTGCATAAACAGATCCCTCAGATTATTTGTGCTATTTGCATTATTATTCTAGTTCCTTAGGAAGTTTCCTGAAGGTCTTTGTGTGCATTTTAAGACAGACTTATGTGTAGCACCACTTATTACCTAACCCCGGGTTCAGTGTGGGCTTATTTGTAGTAATCAACTGTGCAATTCACAATCTGAGCCCCCATCCCACCCATTCTCTACCACCAGATCATGTAAGACATGAAAATTCAATAGTAAAAACGTTTAACTAAGACATAAAGCAATGTAAATAAATATAAGAATGAAATAGTAGGACAATTCTTAGTACCATATACACAGGAGAACAATCTCCTGTACTGTACTACCAGGAATTCATAATTTCCATCTGATTCTTCTCAGTCCCTTCCAAATTCACAACCCCAGTAGTAAATGTTTAGTGTCTGTCTACAGAGCAACTGAAATCTCTCACCTTGGTTCTAGAGTCACCAGGGTCAGTCCATAATATAGGATCACAAATCTAAAATTGGAAGGGGCCTCACAGACCTTCCAGTCCAATGTCTTTTACTTTACAGATGAGGAAACTGAAGGTCAAAAAGGTTAAGTGAAGTGACTTGTCCAAAGCCACACAGGCAGCTAGTTGGTACAGTGGATAGAGCACCAGACCTAGAGTCAGGAAGATTTATTTTTATGAGTTCAAATCCTGCCTTAGATGCTTACTGTCTGTGTGATCTCGTGTCACTTAACCCTGTTCACCTCAGTTTCCTCATCTGTAAAATGAGCTGGAGAAGAAAATAGCAAATCACTCCAATATCTTTGCCAAGAAAACCCCAAATGGGGTCATGGAGATTCAGACATGACTGAAACTGCCCCATAGCAACAACAGCAAAGTCACATGGGTAGTGAGTGACAGAGGTAGGATTTGAATTCAATTATTCTGACTCCAGAGCCAGTGTTCTTTCTTCAGTACCATACCACCTGGGTTCAGGAATGCTGTGACTATACTGGTCCATGTGGTCCTCCTCTATCTTCCTTTTCATGTGTAGCCCCATTGGTTACTTCTCTTATATCTGTTCTTTATTCTATAATTCTGTTTCATTTTAAACTTCTCATCTCATAGATCACTCTTTGTTCATCAGAATCCTTGCCAAGTGACATTGCCACACCATAGCCAACAATTTTTTTTTCCTAATAAGTGATGTTCTTTTGGCCCCAAGTCTTATAGGAAATGAAGTCCTAATGTCAAGTCCATATGTATCTGTATATATCTTTTGATCCTTGATCTATTTACCCACTCTTTAAAGAAATTCCATTTCTCACAGTTGGCATCATGTTTTGAGAAATTAAGTAAAATCGTTTTCCAATGAAAGAAAGATTTTCAATTTGTTTTTTCAAATGTCATGAGAAAAATCAATGAGTTCTACAGATTGACAACAAAAGCTAACATAGGGCAGTCAGAATCAGAGGGAGTATGGTGGGGGAGGGGTGTAACTATGGTCTATTTGGGGAAAGTGTTGAATTTGGAGTCAAGGGATCTAGGTTTGAATCCTGAGTCTCCCACCAAAAACACTTTGTGACCTTACCAAAGTCATTTAATCTTTGTGGTTCTCAGTTTCCTCATTTGCAAAATGAAGGGATTGAACTAGATGAGCCCTAAGAGTCCTTCTGACTCTAAATTATGAGCCTCTGACCAAGAGTTACACTCAGGTCTACACAGAGTAGCTCAGTTAGAGGAGTCTTAAGGTAGAGGAACAAGTATTCATTCCCAGGACAATATAAATGGTTTGTCACAAATTAGGTCAAACATCCTTCTTGTACAAGTTCTGAAACTGCAACACTTCCAAACAAACAACCAAGTTCTTTAAGTGTCCACAGGATACAAAGCCCTATGCTTCCAACAACAATACCTGTTTTCCCCAGGAAACAGGTACATCTTCAACAAGACCCTAGTTAACAAAATCTATCCAGATGACAAAGGAACTCTTCAAAAGATTTGAGATTTCATCAGCAAAGGTGATTCTTTTACCAAAGCAGATGTGAGATCTTCCACCCCTTCCTTAGCAGATAGTGCAGATAATTTCATGAGTTGATATGAGCTAAATATTGATTATCTGGTGGCTAACTTTTCCGTAATTAAATTCTTTAAATACATTTTTAAGGGGTGGCTAGGTGGTGCAGTGAATAGAGCACCAGCCCTGGAGTCAGGAGGACCTGAGTTCAAATCCAGCCTCAGAAACAACACAGAAACTAGTTGTGTGACCTTGGGCAAGTCACTTAACCCCAATTGCCCTCCAAAAAGCAAATATATACTTAAAACTCTACCAAATCCCTTAGGATTGTGATATTACAGAAGAAATTTGTTGTAAAAAGTATTTCTAGATTCTGTTTCCTTGTTTTTGTTTTTTGGGGGCTTTTAGGACTAAAGGCTGAAGCAGACATTAGATCTAACCTATCCATTGTAGAATGCTTCTAGAAAGGAGTCTTCTGAATCAGTAAGTGAAAGAGAAAAGTTCCATACACATCCCTTTCTATCCCTGCCTAATTCTTTTCCCCATGTATCCTCCTTCATTTAGTTATTGAACATTAAGCAAATGTTATCCTTAAATGTGTCTTTGGTTTTTTGATGAATAATTTGGCATTTCAGTTCTTTTTTTAAACAGGATTTGTTGTGCTGTCTGAGACAACATATTAAGGTAAAAGAAATTCAGAGAAGTAGGGAGATAATTGTCAATATATGTTTTTTGTTGTTCAGTTGTTTTTCGGTTGTGTCTAAGGCCAGATTTGAACTCAGATCTTCCTGACTCCAAGTCCACAGCTCTATTCATCATGCCACCTGACTGCCTATAGTGAGGGTTAACTTCCATTAAATCCTATTCCAATGTGTAATTTTGGTATGGAGATACTGAAAGCTATGACAGATGAGTTCAAGGACTAACAGGTCCTCATAAAATGGAAGGCTTTGGAAATGGCATTGGTAATGGATTGCATGTCTTTTGTCTGAGGACCAACCCCATCATCAGGTTGGCAAAGGTGATAAATTGTTTGCCCACCAAAACTCATGAAGACCCATCTTCTACATCTACCAAAAGGACACTTATTAGTTGTGTGATGATAGACAGTCTACTCAACTTCTCTTCCCAATTTTTTTTCTACCTCTCAATTTTCAAAATCCTTTTTGAACTCTTCCATGGCCAGAGACCAATTCTTATTTTTCTTTGAGGCTTTGTAGGCAGGAATTTTGACTTTGTTGTCTTCTGAGTATGTTTTAATCTTCCTTGTCAATGCAGTAACTTCCTATGGTCAGAATTTTTTTTTCTGTTGTTTGCTAATTTTCCAACCTACTCCTTGACTTTTAACTCTATGCTGAAAGGGGCCCTGCTTCCCAAATGGAAAGAGCACTGTCCAAAGCTTCAGGGGTTTTTTGTGCAGCTATTTTCAGATGCAATTCTGGAGACCTGTAAGTTTTGGGCTCTTTTGGTTCTTCCAAGGTGGTATGACCTAGGGAGAAGTATGTTTACCACTTCCTGTACTGTGTACTCTTTTCAACCTTGCTCCCTTGGGATCACAGCTCTACTATGTTCGTGCTCCTCCTCACACTGGGACTAAGACCCAGGACTGAGACCAAGATCCAAGTATAGGCAATGCAACAGAGTTGTGCCCCTGGTGCCAGAAAAAGAGCCCCTGTAAATCTCCTTCTGACCTGTTACCATCTGTGGGCTGAGAGGTCTGGGAACTGCCACTCCTGCCACTAACACAGTCACCCCAAGGCCTGCTCCTGGTTTTCCAGTGCCCAGTCTGTACTGGTGTAGCTTGGGCTGGACTGCGTTCTTCTATCACCCTGCTGACCTTCTAAGTTGTCTTGGGCTGGAAAATTGTTTCACTTCATCTTTTTATGGGTTCTACTACTGAAGAAATTGTTTGGAATCATTATTTAAAGGTATTTGGAGGGGTTTGGGGGAGACCTCAGGCCTTTAGTCCAGAAAATATTTTTTAAAAGTTAAAGTGCTACAGTAACAATGGTGACAATTATAATGACAAAGAACAGTTTTAATCTGTGTCAATGGAAACACACACACTGATGAAATCACAAGTGTTCTAAGTATGTATTTGTTCATTCAACAAATGTGACTAGAGCAATATCCTAACCCTTCCCCCCATGCAAGTCAGGTTAGTTTGTACTTAAAAGGTACGAAGATGTTCCTCAAGACTAGGCTGGTTAAAAACTGAAGACTATTGATGCCACTTGAGTGCAAAACAGCCATGAGGAGTTGAAAGGATACACAGATGTTTGGCTGGTGGATCACAAGAGCTTTGCTTAGCTGAATCAACTCAAGGGATTCTCAATACCTATCCTTGTTGAATATCCTTCAGGTATGACTGCCAAGTGACCTGTGAGTATCTCTTTTTATCCTAATATCCCTCCTAAACTACCAGAAGACTGGCCTGAGTCAGACTCAACCCAGAACAATAAGCATTTATTAAGTGCCTACTGTGGTGCTAGGAAGCTAGGTGGCTCAGTGAATAGAACACTGGGCTTGGAGTCAGGAAGATCTGAGTGCAGATCCAGCCTCAGACACTTACTAGCTGTGTGACCCTGAGCAAATCACTTAGCTCTCTTTGTCTCAGTTTCCTCATTTGTGAAATGAGCTGGGGAAGGAAATGGCAAACTGCTCCAGCATCTTTGCAAATAAAACCCCAAAAGGAGTCACAAAGAATGTGACATGACTGAAAACAACTAAACAACAACAATTAGTGCCAGGAACTGTTCTGGGCACTGGGGATACAGAGATAAAAATAGTCCATATTCTCAAGGAATTTAAATTGGAGTGGGAGTGGGGAACCACACCTACATGGACAAGTAAATGAAAAATAAATAAATAGTAATTTTCAGAGAAGAGACATTAGCAACTGAGGGCATCCGAATGAGTCTCTTATAGAAGATGGCATTTGAGCTGCACTTTGAAAGAAGGTAGGAATTCCTTGAGAAAGAGGGAAGAGCATTTCAGGCATGAGCCATAGCATGATCAAAGGCATGTAGTAAATAAAGAGGTATATGACTTTTGCTGGTCTAGTCTGTTCCTTGCATGGTATATTTTTTGCACATAATGTACATAATATTTTTTGTCTCTAAGAAATGCTTTCCAAGTTCCAAACTGACTCCCAAATGAACCTTTGGAACATTATCCCCCATTGTACCCTGGGAGCTACCTACATAGACTTTTAACAATATTTAGTAACATCTCTCCTTTTAACTATGTCGGTTATAACCACTGACCTTCTAGAGAGGCTTGGGGTGGAGAGGGGAGAAGGGAGTGAAAATATTCCCCCCCATTACTTAGTTATCCTGAGAGATAAAGTACCAGTAAGTATTAATGGATTTGGCAAGTTGAGAGATAAATCATCAGATAAACAGATAAACCATCAGAACAATGGCAGACCAGCCTAAAACCCAAGGTCTCTCCATCATTTACACTCCCTGGGAAAAGACAAAGAGGGAAATTAAGAATAAGATTACTGGGATTAATTTGCTGACTTTAGTTTGATCTGTTTTTGTCAATCAAACAAATGTGTATTGATATTTGCAAAAAGCTTCATATGCAGGGTGCCTACTAAAATATGAATACATTTACAATAATAATTGTATTTAAAAGCTCATTCCCAGCTGCTATGGTTCATTTAGCTAATCTGTAGTTAGTATGATATTGATATAAGATATAAGGTATGATCATATTAACCTAAACCAAGGATGCGTAATTATTTTGGCTGCATGGTCACTTCACAAATTCAGCTCAGATTCTAGGGCTGAGTGAGGCTGAGCCTTCCTCAGGTTCTCTCCTTAGCCTTGGGATTTGAGTAGGCCACAAAGTGGGAATGCAGCAGTAGCCAGACAAGTCTTAAGAATCTTTGACTCAGAGCCCCTTGCCCCTGGTCTGCAACATGTACATGGCCATTCACACCATTCTGAGGAGGAGGGAGGGAGTCAACAGCTATATATAGTCCTTTCTTCCTCCAGGAATTAACATCTACCCTGACAGGGCACTCCCCCAGATTACTTGGCCTGACCATCTATGCTACGAATGGACCTTCCAGGTTCTTCCATTGGTCCTGCCACTGATGCCCCTCTCCATATATTTGTTGTTTCCCCCAATTAGAATGTGAACTCCTATACACCAGGAACTATCATGCTTTTTCTATTTGTATCTCCAGTACTTAACACTGCGCTTGGCACAAAGTAAATGCTTTTTCATTCATTTATCCATGCATTCATTCACCTCAGGGCCTGTCTCATAAAAAAAAAAAATCTTCTGCCTGAATCACCAACATTCTGAGGTCACAACCTTCTATAATTTTTCTTTCCTTATTTCAGTCCCATCATATTTTTTAATCCTGGCAACATCAATTAAAATTAACATCTAGTTTGAAGGAGGAGAGATAAGGAAAAGGTAAAAGCCTAAGGAGTATGAATGAAAAAGAGAAGAGCTTTATGAACTAGGCACCCAGCTCCCTTGTCCTCTCACTGCCTCATCCCATATCAGGATTTCCATGGATCACGGCTCAGCAAACGTGTCCTAAATTATACGGGGTGTCCCAAAAGTCTTAGTGAAATTTTAAACAACTGCACTAAGACTTTTGGGACATGCCATATAGCTCATCCTCACCCATCTCATAAACAGAATCACCAACTGCCTGCTAGACATCTCCACCTGGATTTCTAATAGGTATTTCAAATTCAAGGAGTCCAAAATCAACCTCGTCTTACCCTTTAGATCTACTTACTCCCAGCTCATCTCACTGAAAACTGCTCTGCTTCCCACCACCCCCAATCTGGAGATGCCACCACCCTGGGATCTACTCCCTGCTGCCTCTCCCCCCCATTGGTGAGTCTTTGTCTGAGATCACCACTTCTAGAGGGACTCCACCCTAGCTCACTTCACTCCCAGCTCAATTCAGTCTGGATGCTGTGCTGTTTCCTCACCAGCAGTCCCAGGGGAGCAGCCTCCTTCCTGCTTCCCCACCTCATCATTTCAGCTTTCCTTTTAAGTTTTGTCTTCTTCATTTCTACTGAGGCCTCTACCCTCCTTCCAATCGCTCACATTCATGACCTTGAAGTCTGTGTGACTCTCCTCCTCCCCCACTCTCCATAGCTAATCAGTTGACAAGTTTACTGCCACCCCTGTCATAGTCATCCCCTTCTCTCCATTCACATAGCCACTAACCTAGTTAAGACCTTTCTTATAATAACAACAATAATAATAGTTAACATCTGTAGAGTGTATATAACATTTTTCAGATATATATGTATAGATACATATATATGTGCATTTGTAATGGTGAGACCTAAAGACACAAAGTCACAGGTTGTATATTGCGTGCATGTGTATACACAGATATATAGGTTTTCATATATATACATATATATAAAGTCTCATTCGTCCCTTATAACAACCCTATGAAGTAGATGCTATTAGTATCCCCATTTTACAAATTCTCAGATAATACAATTTATTTTAAAAAAGAAAAATGCTCAGGGCGGCTAGGTGGCACAGTGAATAGAGTACCAGTACTGGAGTCAGGAGGACCTGGGTTCACATCTGGCCTCAGACACTTAACACAAAAAATAGCCGCATGAGCTTGGGCAAGTCACTTAACCCCAATTGCTCTCCAAAAAAAAAGAAAAAGAAAGAAGAATGTTCTCTTTTGCTGGGTGACTTTTCCAAAACCATGATTCTGCTCTGGTTTCCTCCCAGGTTCTCCTCACTGAAGCCCAGAGAGACTGAGTGAGATAGCCGCAGTCAGAAAGCAAGTAAGAATTGGAAACAGCTGGGTAGCACAGTGTCTAGAGAGCTGGACCTGGAGTCACAAGGACATGAATTAAGATCTAGACTGAGACACTAACTGTGTGACTCTGGACAAGTCACTTCACCTCTGTGTGTATGTGTATGTGTGTATGCATATGCATGTATGTATACATATATGTATATATTTATGTCTTTCCTCATCTATAACATAGTGATGCTAATTGTACCTTGCTATAAGGATCAAAGGAGATAATATTTGTGAAGCATTTTGCCAACCTTAAATTGCTATACAAATGCTAGCTATTACTAGTAAACTTAGGTCTTCCTGATTTGTCCCCTGTCCACTAGTCTCCTAGTTTCCTTGATTCCAATCTATCCCCAGTCCAAGCTATCATCCACACAGATGCCAAATTGACAATCCTAAAACTCAGACCTGATTATGTGACTACCTCACTCAAAAACCTTCAGTAGGTCTCTGTGGCCTCTAGACCAAAGTACAAACTCCTCAACTCAGAGGGTGAAGCTCTTCTCAATCAGACACCACCCTAGCTCTCTGGACTTATTTTACATTCTTTCTTTTCAAAGATTCTACTCTGTTGGTCCCTAACTGTGAAGAAAGGGAATGAACTCAGAGACAAGTGCAATGGTTCTGACTAGGAAGGGAGATGAAGAGTCTTAGGGACAGAAGTATAGATCAATGACTCTGGGAAACATTTCTTGTGAAATATACACCATATTTATTTGCCTGCTGACCCATCTTAGCAGGGCTAGAAAGATGTTCACAA
Organism: Petaurus breviceps papuanus; assembly: GCF_028583685.1. Classification (NCBI taxonomy): domain Eukaryota; kingdom Metazoa; phylum Chordata; class Mammalia; order Diprotodontia; family Petauridae; genus Petaurus; species Petaurus breviceps. The sequence goes on along the minus strand of NW_027185764.1, from coordinate 61,770,970 downwards.
ATAAGTTATCTCAGGAGGGGGAAAAATGGAGGAAATGGTTACAAATGCTTCTGTCAAATAGATATAGCAAATGGAGTTGAGTTCACAGATGAGGGAACATGGGAGCCCTATAAACCAGTGTGCCCCATGTCACCAGCCTAAATTGAACCATTAAAAAATATTTTGCTTACCAATCATGTATATTCCAGTTTATCATCACAGAAAAAGCTGAAAATTCAAATTAACAATGTAACTTAGGATCACCAGTACAAACTGCAAATTGGTGTTTTTTTTTTTAAATTAAAGAGTTTGGAGGAGAATAATTCATTTGGCCTAGAAATAGGGAAGAGTGATAGGAGCATCCCTGGCCTCTGAACATGTGTTTCTTCCATTATATTTTTAGATTACATAAAAATGATAAACTTTCTCATTATACATGGGTGGAAATGAAAATAAAACATGGCAGATAAGATATACAATGAATCTGTGCCCTTATTGCTTAAATACAATTTGAAGAACAACATAGAAAGAAATTCAGGACCATGAAAGGAAGATAAATAAAACTACATATTTTAGAGGGAACTGTTTAAGCTCATATGCAGGCAATAATACAAACCATGTCTCCACTTACACTGATCTTCAGCTATTTCTAAATTGCATTGAGATAATCAAAAAGAAGCGAAGAGGAACAATATATATTCAAATTCAAAAAAAAGGATTTTGTAATTAGCACCCTGCTGTTGCTGGCATCACTGCCAGACAGATCAATATTGGGATCTATAGTCACCCTCTTTGCTTTATGTAGTCTTCAAAAGAACATGGCATTGTCCAAGTCCTAGAAAATATGCTTCAATCCTTTATATATTACCCTTGAGTTTGCAAGCTATGGAACTGACATATCCACAACCATGCCTCTGAAATCATCTCTCAAGTAGATAAATTGCTTCTTCCATTCTGAGTTGTTCAACTTAGGTCTAGAAAAAGATAAATCCATTTACTCTGAAGATAGATCTCCATTTTCCCCCCAGCTTCATCTATAATCCTATCTTTTCCAATAGTTGAAACACTTGCTATGATTAATGGGCCACCAGCCACAGGGCAAGAGGTGAAATCCTCCACTGGGAAGATCCTCCAGACAGATCTCAGAGAAGCTGTCGAAATGACATCTGATCTCAGGACTTGCAAGTTTCCAGAAATAACCACAGTGATAGTTCCCCTGAAGGGAACGTGCTTTGTCTGAAGGAAGGTGTTCTTTCCTGAATACACAACCTATGACTTTGTGTCTTTAGGTCTCACCATTACAAATGCAAAGCACAGAGCAGCTCATATATTTCCTCTCCTGTTCTCCTGTCCTCTTCTGCCACGGGAGACAAATGGCTGGGCAGAAATTCAAGAGAAAGAGAGAGATTAGGCTGTTCTGTTCTCTCTGCTAGCAGGAAGATTGCCACCTGCTTGATGCCTCCCAATATCTGGCTTCACCTAGATTTTCATGTACTCACCAGCAGAGCTTATAATCTTATTCTTTTGGACATTTCGGTTGCTTGGATTTTATTCCAAACAAAAGGAGAAAGACTTCCTGACCTTATTTTCTGACCCCTTGGGACAGGTGGTCTTTATTTTTTATCTCCTTGTCTGTATACTTGTTTCTCCTCCAATAGAATATAAGTTCTTTGAGGGAAGTAACTCTTTTTGTTTTTGTACCCTCAGCATTGAGCACAGTGCTTGGAGCATTATGAGTCTACTTGGCCACCACTGACTCTCACAGACTCCAACAGAGGTAAGCTGGGGCTTCAGAAGCAAGAATCTCAGAAATAGCTGTGCACACACACTCCACCCCTAGACTATTAACCCTCTTTCCAATCATGCATCCTGAAGCCATCATTGAGATGAGCAATCATGGTGGAGAAAGGATATGCCTTCCATGATCCTACAACCAACAATGCCAACTGCTTCCTATAAAGCCCAAAAGCCTTCAGAGTGGCAGCACCTCCCACGTGGAAATCCAGCCTGGCAACTCCTTCAGCAGGTACTGCAGCTACTGCTACTGAGAACACAGAAGGAAAAGTTTTAGCAGTGAAAAATATATTAAAGATGCATTGCCATCTCTTTTGTCTCTGTACCCTATGGATCATGGGACCTTTTCATCTGACATGAAACCTTTCATATGTGTTGCTTTCCCCATTAGAATGTGAGCTCCTTCAGAGCAGAGACTAACTTCTATTTGTATTCCTGGTGCTTGGCATGATCAGTTCTTAACAAATACTTTTTGGTTCATTCATTCACTCACTTAATAAATGTTTATTGAAATGAATTCAACTGAATTATCTTTGTGACTGGACCAAGTGAGTCATAGAACAGGCAGTATTGCTAGAAGAAAGGAATGTAAGAGTTTAAGATATCTTCTTTGGTATCCTAAATGGAGAGATATCCTGCCTATCTGTGACATGTATCTTTAGAAAGCCATCTGTGCTTGAACCCACAAATGCTCTGATAATTGGGCTTGAGGCTAAGGAGGTCCCTGAGAAGACTAAAGCTAAATATTGCATCTTCAAGGTAAAGAGGTTGCCACTATGACTATTGCCTACCAAAAGAGATCATTAATCTTGGGCTGTCCATTCTAACCTTTGACATGTACTTGTGAGAGCTGCATGGTATGTGACCTAGGACAAAAAAAGTAATCTTTCTCAACCTCACTTTTTTCAGAAAGAGAGACAGAGAGAGAGAGAGATGAGAGAAAGAGAGAAGGGAAGGAAGGAAGGAAGGAAGGAAGGAAGGAAGGAAGGAAGGAAGGAAGGAAGGAAGGAAGGAAGGAAGGAAGGAAGGAAAAGGGAACAGGAAAGGGGTTGGATTAAGTAGCTTTTGAAACCCATTCAATTTTCAACATTGTAGGATTCTTTGTAATTAGCTAAGCACATTCCTGTTATCTTCCCTTGTGTACAGAGAATGTGCCAAAGAATGAATGAAAATGAGTAAATGAATGAATAAGCAAATGAATGAATGAATACTATTTATTAAACACTTACTCTGTGAGTGTAAACACCTTTCTCACAGCAACACCACAACAGAAGTATTGTGAGTATTGCTCTTAATTTACTCAGAGGAAATGGAGCCTTAAAGATATTAAGTGAATTGCCCAAGATCATACTTCCAATGAACATCTTGGACCAGCCAATGATGTTCTGTCTTCCTAAAGAGTCTCTATTATCACATCCAGTAGCCAGAACACGGGGTGTCTGAGTGAATGTTGTTCAGTAGCTTCTGTATGAAATGATTCTCATTTCCAGAACTGAGAGTCCATAGCACCCAGGAGAAGATGCCATGTGTCTCCAGGCTAAAAAACTAATGCTCAAATCACTGTTTTAAAAGAGAAGCAGTCACTGTTACTGAGTTGTTTCTCAAGCAGAGTGACAATTCTGGGGCTCTTCCAACACCCTTGAAGTAGACTTGCGCATTACTCTACAAAGGGGCTAAACCATGACTGCTCATTAGCTACAATATCAATCCAGTTGGCTCTCGGTTTGCACATATCTGGCACTGGGCATATATAAACAAATTACTGGGACTACTGCTCTCGTGATGGGTGAAGTCAGCCTCCTCTCCAAATCAGACAGAGCAGAATTTCACGCACATTTCTAGGATATATTCAATTCAGTTCAATTCATCAAGCGCTTATTAAGTTCTTACCCTTGGCAAGACACTATTCTAGGTCCTGGGAATGCAAATCTGGTAAAGTAGAAGGAGCCCTGGATGTTTTGGCAGAGGACCTGGGTTCAAATTTCAAGGCAGTAAGTGGCACCACTGAAATTTGAACCCAGATCCTCTGATTCTGTATCCAATGTTCTTTTCACTGTTATTTCAGCTGTTATCATTCTCCCAAACATATAATCCGAGTCTATTGGTTAAGGAGAGGCCAATCAGGCTGTGAATTGAGGCATGAATTGAGTCATTCAGATTGCTTTTATTGTCTTCTTAGGTCAAAGCCAAGAGGTTGGAATGAAAATGAAAAAACAAGTGACTGATTTGATTGACGAGTTTTATTTTAAGCAAAGGCTGAAATAAAATGTTGAGTTTAGTTGGGTTGGTAAACTATATTGACCATTTTATGTTCCTGCACCTCCAGTCGTTTTCTTGCTGCTGAATAGATCATAGTCAATGTGTGAAACAACCCCCTCTGTTCTTTGATGAGTTCCAATACATTAACTACCCCCTCTATCACCATGGCAACAAAAGCTAAAATTTCTATCCATCCAAAGTCACAGTGTGGAGGATACAATATCTCCAAATACATAGAAAGGTCAAGAGCTTTCCTGCCAGGTGCCCCTCAACTGTCAGCAGATTTTTCAGCAAATGGACTTCAAATGACTTAGGCTGGGTTAATGGAATCAGACCAGAGGATCATGGATTTACGATCGGAAGGGGCCTTGGAAGTCATCTAGTCCAGACCCCTTATTTTGCAGATGAGAAAATTAAGAGGCAAAGTGTCAGAAGTTTATACAGTAAGATGAGAACTGTGAAGTCAATCCAGATCCTTTGACTGAAAATTTGGCTTCCTTTCCACTTCACCATAGTGCCCCCAGGAATGAGGTCTTTTCCTATCATCTCCAAAACTGAATCAAGTCCCCCAGGACACTGAAGTCTAAGATATCTATGAAATGCTATCTTCTCTCCCTGCCTGCAGATTGTGTCAGGTTTATGAGAGGCTATCTCTGCAGGGGCAGAGAATAGAAAGAGGCTGACCTTTCCCCTGCCCCAAAAGAAATTCCAACAGCTCCCACATGGCAATCTATAGCAGGCACTCAGGTAGCTGAATTGAACCTGGGCCTTGGGGCCTCCAGCTGTCTCTTCTTTTTTTTCCTATGTTTGCCTGGCTAAGGATAGGTGACTAAATAGTAATACTGAGATGGGTGCACGCAGTCTGGGCTGGAGATCCTGAATCTCTTAGTTGTCATTGACTGACAGCAGGAGAAATGGCTCCCACCTACAAAGGAAGGAGCCCAAGCCATGAATCTCCAGAAGGCGTAGACTTCAAAGGAAACAGTGAAGAGCCAAGGTAAAATGTAATATGTCTACTAAACAGTCCCATAAAATGTTCTATGTTCTGATGCTTGTGGCTCAAATTCCAGGAGGGAGGCTCAGGAAAACCTGAGTTCAAATCCAGCCTCAGACACTTACTAGACATATGACTCTGAAAAAATCACTTAAGTTCTCTCTGCCTCAGTTTCCTCAACTGTAAAATGTGAATCATCCTACATCCCAGAGTTGTTGTAAGGATCAAATAAGAGTATTTGTAAAGTGCTTGATACCATAGCCAGCACATAGTAGGAGCTTAATAAATGCTTTTTTTCTTCTTTCTAGGAGATGTTCCTATTGCTTGTTTATTTTTCTTAACACCCACTAACTGTAAAAATTGTTGTAAGTTACCAATGCCTGTTTTAAGTCTTCCTGTCACACTTGTAAGTGTTTGTGTTAAGCATTTCTTTTGTGTAGGGAAAATATTTATTTAAATATTTACCCGTCCACTGTGTGATTTCGCTAGAAAGTGAAGAGTCGCTTTCTACTTCCTCCCTCTGAGAAACCCTGACCCAAAATCTAAGATTTAAATAATTTTTCTCCAAGGCACCAGAGTTAGGACATAAAGAATTAAGGAAAGGGATTGACCCCTATTTTAAGTGGCAGGCTCCCCCATGACTCATCCCGTTTTGGATAGTTTTGGAGCAAAGGGACTTCCCTCAGTAAAGAAAAAGAGGATGCCTGACCCTTTGACCCAGCTGTAGTTCTTATTGTTAGGTGTGGGCCCTTTGTCTGGCCCCTAAATGGTTGATTTCAATTAACCCTGAGTGCTTAATCCCTTTTGGGGAATCATACAACTTTTCAGAGTTCACTTCAGTTTCTTTATTTCTTTTTCAATTCAGGCTTCTTGCCCTATCATAGGTAAATTAGATACTCTACTTGGATTGCCCTAAAGGTCCTTTGAAGAAAAATGTGGTTTATCTTATGTGTTATGTCTTACCTTGGTAAGATTTTTTTTTTCTTTTTGGAGGGCAATTGGGGTTAAATGACTTGCCCAAAATCACACAGCTAGTAAGTGTGTCAAGTGTCTGAGCCCATATTTGAACTCAGGTCCTCCTGACTCCAGGGCCAGTGCTCTATTCACTGCACCACTTAGCCACCCCACCTTGGTAAGATTTTGCCCAGACCCCTAGCTGAACTTCGCTATATGCTTACAAGTGTCCATTGGAAAAATTTGAGTATCCTATGCATGGCCCAGACCAGAGGATATTTCTTGCCCAGACCTCCAATTGGGTCACTCTTTGTGTTAAAGATAAACATGGAAGAATTTTCACCTGTGACCACAAGGTTTCTTATGTGAGGGTTAAGTAAAAGACTTCTGATTCATTCCCAGTTCCCTATTTGTAATTTCCTAGGACTGACAGATGAATAGTGATTTTTTTTTACTATCAACTAATACAATTAATTTTTTTATTAAATCATCAAATTCATAGAAATTCAGAATTGGAAACAGCCTTAGGAACCATCTTGTCCAAACACTATATTTAAAAAATTTTTTTCAATTAACAAAAATAAAATTATCTCTCCTTCTCACCTCCTCCCTTAAAAAAGAAAAAGAAAAATTTACCACAAATATACACAGTCAAGCAAAACAAATTCCCATAGTGACAGTGTCTAAAAAAATAGATGTTTTCATCTGTACCTGAGTCTATCATCTCTGTGTCAAAAGGAGAATAACTTCTTATATCATGTGGCCTCTGAAATGGCAATCAGTCATTATGCCAAACATTACATTTTACAAATAAGGAAACAAAGCCCAGAAAGACTAAGCCAGTGGCCCACCATTACACAATGACAGAGCAGAGGAAGGACTAGAACCCGGGTCTCCTGAAGGCTTATTTGAACTGACTAAAGCAATTTAGTTTCAGAGCTATGCAGCCACAGCTAAAACAACATTTTCCTTTCCAAGTTCACTTGATTTCAAAATGATATTCTATCTATATTTAAACAAGCTTTAAAATGGTTGGATTTGACAGAATAATCGGTAATTTTTTTCTAAAAAGAAAGGACCTTCCAGCTGTGCCCTTTTGGGTCTCCTAGGCACTCACACGGGAAGTCCCCCCCCTGTCCTTCTTACACTCCACCTGTCTCCAAAGGCCATTAATGCAATCATTTAACAAGGGAATGGCTTTAATAAAAAGGAAGAAAAACCCAGTGCATCGTTCGCCATTTGAAGGGGAGAGGAAAAATCATGAAATCCATCAAACCTGTATTTGTCTCATTAAAAGTGTTTTTAATTTATAATGTCCTGGAATGCAGATGTCACCCAGCTGTGAAGCCATGACAATGTTGCCACACACACAGACACACACACACACACACACACACACATGTATATACATATATATATATATATATATATATATATATTAATTCAGGCACTCCTCTTTGCCACCTCACTGGGACTGCCATCAATTTCTTCTCATCAGCGGCAGTTACAGTAAATGGATTCATTTGTGGGCAATGGGAGCTGAGAGACAAAGGTGACAATATAATTAAGGTTTTTAATTCTATGCCTGAACAGTTAAGTCCAGCACTCATGATAATTAGCTGGCTGTAATGAAAGATCTTTAATCGTTATTTTCCCTTTGTTTCCTGTAATTGTTCATTTTGGCCAACTACATTTGTCCTTTCATTTGAATCTAGCTTCCTAGTTTTATGTCACTTCAATTATTCTACAAACTCTAAAATTGGACTGTAATCCTAGAGATTTATAAAGTCTGATGTCTTCAAAAGAACATATACGCACTCATACATGCAAAGATAGCTATGTCCCTATTTACAAATAGGTAGGTCAACAGTGTATATATCAAGCGTGTTCATGAGGAGTGTGTGCTTATATAATAGCAAACATCAGAGTGGAAACAGAAAATTTCAGTTAGAGAAATGTATTGTTTGGGATTGGAATAACCAATCTCATTTTTCCAACCAATGGACTGATACAAATTTGAAGCTAGTTAAGACAGTCAAGCTTGGTACAATGAATAGAACTAAAAAAGATGTGGGTATAAATCCTACATTCCGACTCGTGCTATGCACCCACAAGTAAGTTACTTAGCCTTTCAATGTCCAAAACAACTACCTAAGAGCCAAAGTTACAGCCAAGTTGCCAAGCTGACTCAGTAAAAGGAGTCTCCACATAGGGAAGAGATCAAAGGTTCATACTTTCTTTCTTTTTTTTTTTTTAAATAATGGTCAATCTAGTGTAGGGGCAGGTAGGTGACTCAGTGGATAGAATGCCTAACCTGGAGTCAGGAAGACTCATCTTCCTGAGTTCAATTCTGGTCTCAGACACTTACTAGTGGGGTGACCCTGGGCAAGTCACTTAACCCTGTTTGCCTCAGTTTCCTCAACTGTAAAATGAGCTGGAGAAGGAAATGGCAAACTACTCCAGTATCTTTGCCAAGAAAACCCCAAATGGTGTTATAGACAGTCAAATGAGACTGAAATGACTGAATAACAACAAAAAAAAATCTACTTTAATCAAGTAGATTTTCTTTCTTGAATTTTATCTGATTGACTGGAAGTTCATCTAGGTAGGAAATAGCATGGATCCTCTAGGCCCACCCACAACAAAGTTGTGAGGTAAGTAAAGCCTGCTTACTTTGAGCCTCTTATCTTCCTTCCATTCTTCTTTTAACTCAGCTTTGAAACAACCTCACTGACTCAGTAGACATATCACAGCTACTTATTATCATATGGTGCTACTTATAATCATGCTGAGGGCCCCCAAGACCAGGACATTGACTGACCTGTTCTATCAGTGCTGTCTCAGAGTTTAAGAGGCTATACCCTTAAAATGAAAAGGCAAATTAAGTGTTTTCCTATATTAATTCCAACATTTCACAATTGCCTCTCCTACTGAGGGAGGTTCTTTGGTAAATCATCTTCCATGCTAAGAAGGGGGGGGGGAGGTGTGACGAAAGAGCCCACACAAAACCTATGCCTCCAAGTTATTGAAGGATATTTCTTGCAGCAAACCAAAGCCTCTGAAGACAGCTTCCTGGTTCTCCTTTTTGTACAAATTTTTTCCGTCTATGGCATGTATTAAAGATGTTCCATTAGTTTTTGTATTTCTGGGGAAGCAATTAGTGGAGAAGCAAAAGGGTTATCTGTGACCTCTGCTCTCCTCGGAACTTTGGGCATTATAATTGTTTGAAGGGGAAAAGAAAAGAGAAAAGAAATTGGGGAAAGAACATGATTTATCTGGGGGCTAACTTGGAGACAGGGACTTTTTTTCATGGTTTTTGCTGGGCTCTGACAATTTAATGTATTTTAGTTTTTTCCCCAATTACATGTTAAAACAATTTTCAACTTTTTTAAATAAAGTTTTGAGTTCCAAATTCTATCTTTCTTTCCCTTCCTCCTCCCCAAAGACAGTAAACAATCATATGTAGCTTATCCATATGCAATCATGTAAAACATTTCTATATCAGTCAATTGCTGGGCTCTGACAAACTTTCCCAGAGTTCATGAATTCATCCCTTACACAAGTAGATATCAGCTTATAATACATCTCATGCCCCACCCCTCGAAAAAAGTCCCTAAATTCAGGGTGGTCTGAATTCCTCAATTCTTCTGAACCAGCATCCATTTTCAAAGCATCTTATAATTGTAATGAACAGGTGAATATTCACTCAGGGTTTTTTGTTTAGAATTTTGTGTTGGGTTGTCTTACATCTATGAGATGGTTCATTCATTCACAGATGCCTGCTAGACAATTTCCTGTAAGTAGAATAGGTCCTATCATACCCATGCTCCTAACTTCTCTCTCTGCCCCTGTCAAAGCTTACCTGACCTGAGTCCTGTTCCTTCTGGTATGCTGGAGACAGCAAGCAATAACAGATCCTTCAATACTTGTCAAAATGAGAGCCTCCATTTGGAGAAGTTTCCATACTTACCAACAACTCCTGATTGTCCTGACTTTTCCACCTTTCCCCTAACCCCAAGATGAAGGAAGGAAGGAAGGAAGGAAGGAAGGAAGGAAGGAAGGAAGGAAG
>NW_027185764.1:61747912-61760911 GCF_028583685.1 Petaurus breviceps papuanus | reverse complement strand
GAAGGAAGGAAGGAAGGAAGGAAGGAAGGAAGGAAGGAAGGAAGGAATGTTACCAAAGGGCCACCAAAGTATCCAACTGTTACTTCTCATTCTCCCTACATGACTGATCTGCCTCCTCTTCCAATCAAACATGGCAATTAATCAATCAGGCCACGGTTTACTCTTCTACATATTTCACATTGTTGTGAGGATTGTAGGATCATCAGTTTTGAACTAGAAAAGACCTTTGAGGCTATCGAGTCCAACATTTTGGATTTATTTTACAGATGAGGAAACTGAGGCACAGAGAGGTTAAGTAACTTGCCTATAGTTCCATTGCTAGTTAGTGTCTGAGGTGGGATTTGAATTCAAGTCTTCTGCACTCCAAGACCAGTAATCAATCCTATGCCATAAAGTTATTTGTGAATAGTGAGTAATCCAAGATTCCAGTGGATCTGGGATCTTGTTGAAAGATGATTGAAATTCCAGTGATTGAAACTGCAACCCAATCATACTTTTCCACCCAATACTTCAGGGAAATCACTTTGGAAGCCATGTGGAGAAAAGACTGAAGGGGAGAGAGATGTGAACCAGGGAGTTCAATCTGGAGGCGATTGTAATAGCCCAGATGAGAGATGAAGATGGTCCTAGATAAGGTAGTGGTTGTAGTAATAAAGAGAAGGGAATACACGAGAGATTTGGAGGGAAAACAACAAGATTTTGCCACTGATTATACATGTAGAGTGAGAAAGAATGAGGAGTTAAACTGACCACAAAGTTATAAACCTGGATGACTGGAATGATGTCCTTGACAGTAGTAGGAAAGTTTGGAAAAGAGTTAGATTTGGAAGAAAAGATAACATAATTAGGTTATAACCTATCTTGCTTATTCTGAATACCTCGATCTGTCCTACCCAAAACAAAAAGGGTGGGGGGGTGGCCAGGTGGCTCAGCGAGTAAGAGCACCAGTTCCAGTGTTGGGACGACCTGGAGATCGAATCCCGGGCTCAGACACTCAGCACCACACCCAGAAATAACTGGCCGTGTAACCTTGAGCAAGTTACTAAACCCCAATTGCTTAAAAAAAAAAATTTAGGGGCAGCCAGGTGGCTCAGCGAGTGAGGGCACCGGCTCCAGTGTCGGGATGACCTGGATCAAATCCGGGCTCAGATACTCAGCACCACACCCAGAAATAATAACTGGCTGTGTAACCTTGAGCAAGTTACTTAACCCCTATTGCTTTAAAAAAAAAAAAAAGGGGGGGGAAGGCAGTGGAACACAGAGCCCACCTTACAAAAGGCTTTTGTAGTAGCTACCAGGTGACTTGGGGTTTAGGGGGTGGGTATACAAGAGGAGAGGGGAGGCAGATTTTCTCCATGGAGTCTGTCTCTGTTGGTGTGAGGAAGTTAAGCATTTCAGGGCCAGAAGTAAGATATCCTATTTTGAGTGTAAACTATTATTGTTATTAGAAAGGTCTACAAACTATAGAGGCCTCCTCACCTTTTCCACGAATCACCATGTATTTTCTTCCTGGTTCCCTGAGTAAGCAACATGAAATTATAATCTAAGAAAGGCAAAGAAGAATTGAACAAAGCACACATTAGCAGATCTTGCCCCAGGAGCACAATTTTTACTGTCAATCTATAGCTGAGCAGGCTTGACAATCATGTCATACCTTCTTTGGTATGAGAAGAGCCCAAGTGAGGAAGCTTCCTCTCCCAACATTGCTCTGAGCTTTCTCTGCAACTTCAATAGAGTCTTTGAGAGTTGCCTAAAATATTGAGAAGTTAAGTAACTCCTCCAGGGTCACACAGCCAGGATGCATCAGAAACAGAACTTGAACCTAGAGAATTCCTGGTTTCAAAGCCAACCCTCTATCCACTCTACCATGCTGCCTCTTTGTTTAGTTAGAACTGAATAATAATCAGACTATCAGCTCCTTAAGGAGAGGGGGAAAGGGTTGAATCATCTTTTGTTGCCTTTGCAGTGTTTAATACATTACTTGTACATGCTTGATTTCATTAAGTGCTCAATTAATTAATAATAATAATAACATTGATATAGCACTTACTATGTGCCAGGAACTGTACTAAGTGCTTTATAGTTATTTTCTCATTTAATTAATTGATGAATAGCAATAATGCTGATCTATGGTCAGTAGAATGCACCCATAAAGCTTGTTTTCTATTCATGGTGATATATTTGCCATAATTAATGCACATACTTTACCCTCCTTGTGACCATGGAGATTTACAGATGAACAACAAGATTTACAGATGAAATCAGCCACCACATGAAGATTAAAATAGAAATCCAAGCTCGAACTCAGGAGAAACAATCGTTTCATCTATTAGTCATTCAGTTAATAGGCATTTACTCATGTATGACCAACACTGTTCAAGACCCAGTAGGGTAATCTACATCAAATAAGGTAGCTAAGTGGTGAAGTGGATAGATATCAGACCTGAAGGCAGGAAGACTCATCTTCATGAGTTCAAATCTGGCCTCAGACACTTACCAGCTGTGTGACCCTGGACAAGTCACTTAACACTGTTTGCCTTAGTTTCCTCATCTATAGAATAAGTTGAAGAAGGAAATAGCAAACCACTCTAGTACCATTGCCAAGAAAACCCCAAATGGGGTCGCAAAGAATTGGAACAACTGAACAGCAGTAATTTTGTACTTCAAGGAACTTACAATCTACCTGGAGAAATAGTAATAACTTACCTTTCTATACTAACTTGGGGTTTATAAAATATCTCCCACATACCAATCTTTCGAGGCAAGTAGTATAGATATTATTATCCCTATTTTTACATAAGGAAGCTAAGACTTAGGTGAAGTTTTCACAATCACATAACTAAGGAATATCAGAACCAAGATTCAAACTGAGGTCTACTAACTCAATGTCTCCTGCTCTTTCTATTAATTCACATTGCCCCCTGGAGAGAACAGGTTACTATACCAGAAAGAATTAATCAATAAGCATTTATGAATTACCCACTATGTGCCAGGCACAGTGATATGAGTTCGGGGTACAAAGAAAGGAAAAGGAGAGTCTCTCCCTCAAGAGAAGAAAGGCAAGTTGTTTTAGTAACAAATAATTTGTTGGAATACAAGGTGAGTGTGTGGCTAATTACAGATAATAAAAAGGGCAAAGAAAACTAGTTTGATCTGAACATGTAAACAACTGGCTTGACAATTTGGCCAGAAGTTGTTGTTCATTTCAGTTAAGCCAAGTCACTGGTCAATTCATCAAAACGAGTTAATCAAAATGGATTGGAAGATCAGTGTCATTTGGAAGCTAGGCGATACAATAGATAGACCTGGAATCAGGAAGAGCCAAGTTCAAATTCAGCCTCATACTAGCTGTGTGACCCTGGGTAGGTCACTAAAGCTCTGCCTTTGTTTTTTCATCTGTAAAATGGGAGCAACAATAGAACCTGCCTCCCAGGTTGGAAGGATAAAATGAGTTAATATTTGCAAAACTCTGAGCAAACCTTAGAATACGGTACAGAGGGAGGCTTGCTATTATTGTGACAGGGTGCGCTTAGCTTGTATTCATTTTTGTAGGAATCCTTTCTGATGCAGGCCTCTAGTAGGGCGTAAGCTCTTGGAGGGCAGCGATTCTTTTATTTTTCCTCCTGTGCTTAACACAGTGACTTCCACATAGAAGGGGCTTTTTTTAAATTTTATTTTATTTTCAACTTACAGAACAAAACAAGCATTTTCATAACATAATACAACAAAAAGATGATTGTATATGAAATTGCAAATCTACCATGTGCAAGTTGCTATTCCCTCCAAATATATACCAAAATTACAATGTAAATGTCTTTTTTTTTTTGCTTTTTTTCTTCACTCCCACTCTCCGCCCTAGTGATGGTACCATTAGACAGAAATAGGTATGTATAAAATTATTCTACATATACTTCTATTGATAAGTTCTTTCTCTGGATGCAGATAGTGTCTTTCTTCATGTGTCCTTTATTTTTAATTTGTGTATTTATAAAATAGCTTAGTCACTCAGTCATTCTTAAATAATATTGCTATTATGGTATACAATGTTCTCTTGGTTCTGCTCATTTTGCTCTTTACAATTTCATGCAAATCTTCACATGCCTTTCTAAGATCATTGAGCTCATCATTTCTTATAGCACAGTAGTATTCCATCATATATGCACCACAACTTGTTCAACTATTCCCAATTGATAGAAATCCCTGCAATTTCCAGTTCTTTGCCACCACAAAGAGAGCTGCAATAAACACTCCATTCACAAAGTCATAATTACTACTTATGAATTTCTTTCCATCTTATTTTTACTCACTATTTTCTTTCTCAGTCTCTCTTTTTATCCTCTCTCTGTTACCTAATTTTCTCCCCCAACCCTTCTACCTTGCACCTCACACATCCCTCCAAGAATTCCTCCATCCTTTCCCCCACCCTCACAAATTTCAATCCATGCACCTCTCTAAAAGTTCCTCTCCCACCCTGTCCCCCAGTTTTCTCAACTGTCTTCATGTTCAGAAGACTTCTATACCCTTCCAGATGTACACATTATTTCCTCATCAACCCATATGAGTAAGGTTCCAACATTACCAGCCCTCTACCCTGACCTGCTTCCTCTGTATTAGTTCTTCCTTTCATGCCCCATTTTTATAATTGATCCTTTTTACCTTTTCCTACACAATTCTGTTTTTTAGAATCACCCCATCACACACATCATCCCCAACCTTTCTTTCAATCTACTTTTTGTAATGATGGCAGTTTTAAGAATACTGATAACATTTTCATTTATATAAATAAACAGTTTTACCTTAATGAGTAGTCTTTAATGTTTTCCTTATATTTCTCCCTCAACAGTAGAGGCTTAATAAATGTTTGTTGAATGGAATTGTATTGAGTAAGAGATGGAAAAGGAAGAAAATCAGTCCACCCATCTCCAAGATTCAATTCAATTCCTTTCAACATTAATTAAGCCCCTTCTGTGTGGAGAGCATTGTGCTAGCTACTGAGGGAGATACAGAACTCTGCTAAAAGAGAGGTGATGTGGGGTGTAGTAGATACAGGATTGTTCTCAAAGTCAGAAAGATTTGGAGGAGAAATATTCCAATCTGAAATACTGGAGACAAATCAACAACCTGATCTCTAATGACTGTGTGGTGGATACCAGGAAATTTATGATGAAAATGAGAGTGCTGTATAATAAACATCCCTGGATTTGTTTCTTGAAAAACACCATCAATGTACTCTGTCTCTCCCAAATGTCTTTTTAAAGATGCTCATCATACTTTTTCCCAGAGAAGTCCTTCTGAATTCTATGACCTGGGGAAGGTGTTCATTCATCAGCTTCTTGTAGTAAAAATTAGGCAAGAATTACAAAGACATGAACTTTGCATAGTACACTATGGTACTGAATCATATTATATTTCTGGAACAGCTACTATTAACAGCTACTATTAAATTGATTTATATAGACTTTAGAAAATCTTATATTATCCAGCATAGATCATCTATAGTTGATTAAATATGGTGTTTGTGGTCATTTCTATTAAAATTTGAACATCAAGTCCTTGGTCAGGAACCTAACCCCTTATTATTACATTGTTTATATGGAAAAATCAGACTTACCAAAATACCCATGGGGATATGGACCCCAGGCAGGAAGGAAGCTGGATCTCACAGTGATACCCCCACCTTAACCCCACTCATCTTTCACAGGCTAGTACCTAAAGTGCCTGAACTGGTGGTTCCTTCTGCTGCCAAGTTTTTGCTTAGCTTTAACCTAGATATGCCCTCCTTTTTCCTTAGCTCATATGAGACAAAAGTTGGCTTTTCCATGGGCAATAAATTGAAAGACAACGTTAAAAAAACAGAACCCATAGAATTGTTGCATTACAGAACACAGGACTCTTACCCTAAGATAGATCTAGTCTAAACAGAATTATCCTAATATTACTAGTTACTGCTCTCATCCCCCTATCACCTTAGCCTGGTTCCAACAGGTGACCAGTAGTAACTCTTCAGAGAAGCTTCCCATCCAATTCTCCTTCCTGTTATACTTCAAAGCTAGCACCATTTCTGGTCCCTCCTCATTTATAGAACTGAAGCAACTGAGTCTAATTAATATTTCAGGTAGAACTAACATCCTTCTCCCAGGAAAGCACTCACCCTCAAACCATTCAGAATACCATGGTAATGAACATAAACAATTCCCAGCAGTAATAGAAGAGTCATTTCATCACCTTGTCACAACACATTTTTCAATTTGTCCATTGCATGACCAAGGGAATATCTCTACCACTTATAAAGTATAGACATGTGAATTGGCACCTTATTAAGAAAATAAATGACAACATTTGATTGTTTTTCAGTGACTGTGGCTCTCCCTCAAGGTGTTATCTAGAACTCAGGAGGCCAATGTCCTAGGCAACTATAGCAGCAACCACACTGGCATACCCAAGATGGCTGTTAGCACAGATTCTTAGATCTGCTTTACTAGGAAATCTAGCTATTTTAGGGGTCAACAATCTTTTTAAATTACATTCGCTAGTTTAGGGGAAAAGTCAGCACCCTGAACTTCAGAGAAAATACAAGCAGAGAAATAAAGACCAACAGACAGGGCTTCTAACTGACTGAGAAATTTGCACAAATCAACAGATCCAATTGTCTGATCAATTATATATATCCTTTTTAGAGACAGAAGGCATCACAACCCTTGTGATTCCGTGCCTAATTATAAATTAACAAAAGGTGTGAAAGTCTTCCTACAAGCAAGCCTCTCCTAAACAAGCTTTCCTTAATGGGCTCCACATGAGGCCTGTTAATGGGCGGGGAAGATCTTAAATTCCATTAACATTACATCTAGCCTTCTCATCAGAAAAAAAAGATTCCCTTGACAAGCTTGAAAGTTGTCTCACAACTAGCCTATTTCAAGGATGCCCAAGTTTAAGAATTTAGAGATCAGATATTTGAGAGAGAAAAAGGAAATTTCTTGAGCATGTTTCCTCTTGAAAATGTGGTCTGACTTACATGTACAAAAATATTTGTAGGGGGTGGCCAGGTGGCACAGCGAGTAAGAGCACCAGCTCCAGTGTCAGGATGACCTGGGGATCGAATCCGGGCTCAGATACTCAGCACCACAACCAAAAATAACTGGCCGTGTAACTTTGAGCAAGAACCCCAATTGCTTTAAATATATATATATTTGTAGCAGCTCTTTTTGTGGTAGCAAAGAATTGGAAATTGAGGGGGTGCCAATCAAATGGGGAATGGCTGAAAAAGTTGCAGTATATGAATGTAATGGAATACTATTGTGCTTTAAGAAATTATTTCAGGGGCGGCTAGGTGGCACAGTGAATAGAGCACCAGCCCTGGAGTCAGGAGAACATGAGTTCAAATCTGGCCTCAGACACTTAACACTTACCAGCCGTGTGACCTTGGGCAAGTCACTTAGCCCCAATTGGCCTTCCAAAAAAAAAAAAGAAATTATTTCAGAAAAAAGCTGGAAAAATTTACATGAATTAATTCTGAGTAAAGTGAAAAGAACCAGGAGAACATTGTACAAGATAACATAACAGTAACATTTTGCAATGATCAACTATAATTGACAATTTTCCTCAGCAATATGATGATTCAAGACAATTCCAAAAGACTCATGATGGGAAATGCTATCCAAATTCAAAGAAAGAAAAGAGTCTGAATGCAGATCAAAGCATACAATTTTCACCTTTTGTTGGGTTTTTTTGTGCTTTTTTGTACCCTTTCTTCTTTCACAACATGACTAATGTGAAAATATGTTTAACATGATTGACATGTATAATCTATATTAGACTGCATGCCATCTTGGGGAGGGGGAAAGGGAAGGAGAAAATTTTGGAACTCAAAATCTTTCAAAAATAAATGTTGTGGGGCGGCTAGGTAGCACAGTGAGTAAGAGCACTGGCCCCGGAGTCAGGAGGACCTGGGATCGGTTCCAGACTCAGATACTTAACACCTCACAAAATAACTGGCCATGTAACCTTGGGCAAGTAACTTAATCCCAATTGCTTTAAAAAAATAAATGTTGAAAGTCATCTATAGGGGTGTCCAGGTGGCGCAGTGAGTAAGACCATTGGGCCCAGAGTCGGGATGACCTGGGATTGAATCTGGGCTCTGATACTTAGCACCACACCCAGAAATAACTGGCCGTGTAACCTTGATCAAGTTACTTAACCCCAATTGCTTAAAAAAAATTGAAAAATAAAGTCATCTATACATATAATAGAAAAAAAGTAAAATATCAAATATTTTAAAATAAGAAAAAATGAAAAACTAAATTTAAATAATAAAGACAGAAGAATAGGATCCAACTACTTCAATTATAGACTACTAATGATGATCAAATTTCTTCACTTTCACTGTCTCCTTTTTTATAAAGACAAGAGTAGGGAACAAGACAGGAAAAAGTAAAGAGGATATGATGAAGAAAAGTATACCACATTATTAAGGAAAATAGTTCTAAAACAGTTAAAAATTCTGATCAATGCAACGACCAGTTATGATTCCAGAAGACTGATATTGATTTGTTCTGTGAAGTTTGGATTCAGTCAATGGACCATACATGAGGACCTAGAGTGTCACATATGACCTCAAGGCTGCAAGTTCCTCATTCCTACAAATTCATACAAGATTTCAAGGGATGCAAGAGCAGTCACTGAGCTCTCATTCACTGGCTAAGTAATTGTTTCTGATGGACCAATTGCATCCTCCTTGGGCATTTCTCCTAGTTCTACTTTTCTCTTCCCCACCACACCACACCACCACATTCCCCAATTCAAATCAGTCTGGCAAACATTTATTAAGTTCTAACCATGTGACAAAGACAAAAATGAAGGATATAGTAAATACCTTATTCAACATAGAACTTTCCCACCATACAATGCCACTGAATCATGGAACCTGAAAGCTGAAAGGAATTTTAAGGATCATTTAGTTTAATCCCCTCATTCTTACAGCCTAAAAGTCAAGTTTTCAGATGACATGAAATACTAGCCTAGACAAAAATCCTTCTCCAAAGCTTCATCATGATGGGCAGGTAACCCCAGGTTCTGGAGAGTTATTCCAGTGAACCACAAACTCCATCTAACATCCTGGAAAATCTTCAAAAATAACATTAGTTATATTTGACTATCTCTGCTTCCTAAGGATCAGCCAGGTTAAGTATGTAGAGGCTCAACATCAATAGTCTAGATGATAAATTCTTTGAACACAACAACCCATGAAACAAAGAAAAATGCAAAATGTCCCTCAACCTTGTGTCATTCCCTTCTGATTTTGCAGTGACAGCAGCAGTTTTAAAAAAGAAGACAGAATTACACAGTTTTGAAACTGTCTATAAACATTAACTTAGTGGTTGTTCCTCTAAATGTGAGGTCCTTGTCTAATAAGCAATGAGTAGACATGCTCCGGGAAGAACTGAATCAATACCAGTATTGGCATTATGTCTATACACGAACCCAGGTAATAAAAGATAGTTGCAGCTGACTGCAAAGGTGGCTCACAGGTTCTCCTTGGGAAGGTAAATAAGTGAGAAATTGCTTTTCTCATGCATCCAAAACAAAATAAGGACATCATCTCATAGGATATTTGGTCATCTCACATTGCGGTGTATTACTTGAACATAAGCAAAAAGATCACATGAAAATAATCTCAGTTTATGTCTTGTCATCTATTTTATAGCATAAGGAGGTAGAAAAATCCTACAAAGAACTTGTTAACACCTTCCAAATTAAATCAACATATACTTTATAATATGAGAAGAGCATCCCTAGAACCAGGATGATCCAGGTTCAAGTTCTGCCTCTGACACATACTGGCTTTGTAACTCCGGACAAATCACTTAACCTCTCAATGTTCTTAGCAATTATCTAAACCTATATATTTCAGAAAAGGTACTGACCTTCAATGGTATTGGGAGTTTCCGTACCAGGAAATTCCCCATATAATGGGGAGACTGGTCAATGAGAGCACCAGTTCAGAGCACAGAGGAAGACTTTTATGAATTGTGTGAGTATATATGAATATGTAAGAAGAGGGGCAACAGCTGCCTTATGTGCCCACCCATCCACACAGAGAATGCATAGTACCTCTGTTTATTTTGTCTCTTTTGTGTTTATCCTTTCCTGATCTAAGGGAATGAGTTATGGGATTAACCAAATTATGATCTTGTGAACTTCAAAATCTTGGAAAAGCCATCAGAGATCCCCTTAGCAACCAGATCCAGTTGTAAACACCACCAGAGCCAGTAGCAGCAATAGCAAAATCCCATGAGGAGTCATAAGAGCAGCTAAAGGACCTGATTCCCCCAGCCCAACAACGTATTGACCTGTCTGCTGAGACAGGAAGTCCAGTAAAGAACCAGGATAGCAACTCATCCATACCAGACATAGCACCTGGAAGTAATCTTAGTGAAGGGGAAAAATACTTCAAGGTCTAGGAGCTAGAAGACTCTCTCCCTTTCCATCCCCCATGTTCACCACATGATTGTCTTACGGCCTTTTGCTAACTACTTTAATTTTGAGCTCATTCGCACTAGGATTGACTATGTGCAGAACAGAGAATGTATCTTTGGCTTACATGTTTTTCTAACTTCTGTCATTCTCAGTAAATATTCTCTTATGAAAACTAATTGATGTTAACTTGTTAATTGACATTGGGAAACACTGACTGGATGGGGACTTATGAACAGTAGTATTAATAATTGTAATGGCCCCTCAAGGTTACCTGATAATAGAACATTGGTGGGAGAAGTATTCAGCTGCCTTCTGGGGAGGTTGGGAGAGTAATCTCTGAGAGGATGGTTGAATACTGAATGCTACATGCAGGGCCTCATTGTTCCCTTGCTCAACTAAGCCAACTACATTGGGCTCAGTATCGCAGATGACAGATCAATTCTACTGCTGCATTGGGTCAAGCAAGTTGTACTAACTCTTCACCAGACTCGATTGCTGCTCCTACTGGCTCAGGTTGCTTAAGGGACCTCTGATGGCTCTTCTAACCTTTTAAAGATCAAGATCTGTTCAATTCCATCTCTGAATAGTCTTTCACCTAGTATCAGGAAAGAATAAACACAAAAGAGACCAAAGAAACAGAGGTACCATGCATGCACTGACACATGGTGGCCAGGTAGAGAGACAAGGCAGTTTCTGCCCCTGACCCCACTTGGCAGCTCACAAAAGTCTTCCTTCTTTCAAAGCCACTGAGGAAGAAACTGAGAGATCGTACACTTGAACCTTTTGTACATGTGCTCAGCCTCTATTGAGTTATCAGTCATGGCTCCTTAGTCAACCAGAAGAATTTTCATCATCCCATAGTATGAATTCTGCACTTTCATGGCTGAAACTGACTTCTGAAGTTTGACACAGACTGGCAACAAGCAGAGAATAGTACACACACCCTGCATAATCCACCAGGAAGGGTAAATGGAGGATACTCCAAAAACTGATCCCACATTGGTTAACCTCCCTATTATACCAGTACTATTAAAATCCCAGGTCCAGACTAGGGACTGGACTTAACCTTAAACTTTAATCCTCGATAGCTTTAATATGAGAATAGGCATAGAAAACAACAATAACAAATACTAGAAAATGTGGCTTAGGATTTAGAAATGAAATAAGGCAAAAGTCTTATGTGCTCCATAAAAGGCTTGTACCTATGTATCATGAATACAGATAGGAAGATTGCTTGCTTGTATAGGAATCAGATAGTCTATCTAGTAAGACTATCTGCTCAACAGAGTAATGAGCACAATCAATACCACATTAGAACAAAGAATAAAAATGAGAAGATATCACATATGACCAAAACAGTTCCTACCAAAACGATGCAAATGAGCCATTGATTCTGAAAACTGGGAAATAGATAAAAGAACAGATATTTTAAAATATGAAACATTAATACAAACTATCACTATTTGCAATAGAATCTCAATGGCTGTAAAGCAATCACTACAATGAATAGAGAGGGCCAAAGAAGCCTAGAAACCACACCAAACAAAGCCAACAAATCCTTGCCAAGTAAAAAAATATGGCAACCCAGGACAACAGCAATTTGGAACATGAATCAGTTATAAAATCTTACAGAGATGGGCCAGTTCCATGGCACAGTGAATAGAGCACTGGCCCTAGGGGTCTTGAGTTCAAATCCGGCCTCAGACACTTAACACTTACTAGCCATGTGACCTTGCACAAGTCACTTAACCCCAAATGCCCTGCCCTCCCCCCTCCAAAAAGCAAAAAAAAAAAATCTTACAGAGGAGGATGCTATGTTGTGAACAATACTGACTTATAAAATAGTGGAATGATTAGACTAGATAACATCTAATTCTCCTTGCTCTTAATCCTATGACCTCATGAAAGAAATCTTTGGGGATCCCAATTCCACCATCTAACCTATTAGTTATCCTTCCCGACTTCATGTCATTCACAAATTTGATGAGCCTGCTTTGTATATCTCTAATCAAATTATAGTCAAATTTATTTCACCACATCTTTGAATTTACTTCAGTACTTAGCATGGTACTCTATACATAGTAGGTGTTTTAGTACGAGAGCCAGATTGATGTAGTGGGAAAAGTACTAAAGTGGGGTCCGAAGACGTAGGTTCAAGTTCTAGCTCTTCTAGGCTGTGCGAATTTGGTCATCAATGAGCCTCAGTTCATTCATCTGTAAGATAGGAACAATAATGTCTGTCTCAGGAAATTCTTGTGAGAATCAAATAGGTTGACGGATGTAAAAGCATTTTGTAAAGTTCTATACAAATAGAAAATCATTTTTATCATGATCATGGACAAGAAAACTGAGCACCTAGGTTGAGGACAGGGAAAGGACAAGGTACTAAATGGGGGAAAGGGTGGGGTGAGAAGTCTGAAAATAAAGTTCTGTTCAACAATTTTGCTGAGGGTTACTCCTACATAAAGACACTGCAGATGAGAGAGAGAGAGAGAGAGAGAGAGAGAGAGAGAGAGAGAGAGAGAG
>NW_027185764.1:61720284-61747902 GCF_028583685.1 Petaurus breviceps papuanus | reverse complement strand
GATAGATAGATAGATAGATAGATAGATAGATAGATAGATAGATAGATTCACACTGATTCATTAATGTATAAAAATTAAAACTGGAATAATCCTTAGTTCCTTGAATTTTCAGAGGAGGAGAAAAGTAAGGCTCAAAGACCTTCCTATAAACATAGATATAGTTGGTTGTGTATATGGAATACCTTGGGAAAAAAAGATATCATCCAATTTAAATAAATTTGGCTTGTACATATAGTCATAGCCACCCATAGCTTCAGACCCATCTAAACACACACAAAGACATTCCCACATATTGATGACAAAGATACAGAGAATGACAGGTAGAGTTGCAGAGAAAGATAGAGACAAAGAAATAAATAATCAAAGAACAAAGACAAAACTGCAAATAAAAAGGAAAAGGGATATGGATGGTCAGGAAATTGACCACAAGCTTCTCATTTCTTTATAATTAAATAACCCCAGGAAAATTCAGCTGCCCGGTAGTGAAGGAACAACTTCTGACATGCCTAATTCTGATTTCCAATGGCATTTCTGAGCACTACTGCCCAAGATCACCCAGAGCTTTTCTGCTTCTCTACACCACAGCCTTTCTGAGATCTTGCCCAGGCCTTAAGGATGTTCTTATGTCCTTGAATCCATTAAACAGTGCAAAGTAATTAATTATTTTACCTTCTTTATGGCATCAACTTTAACTTACTCCACATCCAGATTTCCAATTATATAAGTCATAGTCTTCAAATAGGAAGACATGTATTATTGAACTATTTATAATCAGAGTTTTTCAGAGCAGAAAAAGGTCTGCCAGGGAATAGCTAAGCAAGCAAACTTAATGATTCAGAGATAAAAATACTACCTTTTAATAATCTAAAGGGTGTGTGACTCCGGGAAAGAAATGAACAGATAGTATGTTCCATCACAATCCACAGAGAGCCCCCAAGGCTGGTACTATGAATAGAAATTAAGTTTTCATCACTTAGGGTGTGGTGCCCTTCTCCCCTTACTTTGAGGCAGCCAAGTAGCACAGTCGACGGAGTGCTAAGCCTGGAGTCAGGAAGACCTGAGTTCAACTCCAGTCTCAAATACTTAATAGATGCAGGACCTTGGACAAGTTGTTTAATCTGTTTGCCTCAGTTTCTTCAATTGTCAAATGCATATAATGATTGTACCTACCTCCCAGGGTTGTTGTGAGGATCAAATGGGATCATATTTGCTCAGCACAAATGCCTAGCACATAGTAGGTGACATATAAGTGTCAGCTATAATTATTAATACAGTCTTTCTCTTTCCTCCAAAAGAAACCAAACTGACCTGTTAGGTAGTGGGAATACTCATGGAGAGCCCTTCCACGCCACCCCACCGCAGGCTCTTGCCTGCTCACAGCAAGTTGCTTGAGTAAGATGAAAGTCAATGATTGATTTCTTCTGGTGACATGGATGACCACCAGGCCTCACTATTCCCACCCTACAACAGCATCCTAAAGTCTTCCAGGCCTTATCATTTGCCCTACCTCATTGCCCCACTGCTTCATAGGGTTGTTACTTGACCTACTTATATGACTTTGGAACTCCTGAAACTCACTGTACCCTTAGGAACTAGAGGTCTTTCCATCTATCCAGCAAATGTATTTTCTTCCATGTTATAGTGTCTTCTGCAATTAGAGAGTGAGCTGAGAGCAGAGACTGTCACCCTTTTTCTTTTTGGGTCCCTGGTACCTAGTGCTTGGTACATAGTAAGCTATTAATAAATGCATCTTCATTCATTAATTTATTAATTTTTTTAAATTATAAATAAAGTAGATAACCACTGGTTAAAAAATGACTAATAAATTGTGTTACATGGATATATTATTATGTTGAATTTAATTGAATTACAATGAATATTATTGTATTATAAGGAAAGATAAATGTGAACAATTTTTTAAAACTTAGGAGAGGTGAACGCTAAGTGAAGAAAGTACCACCAAGAAAATGAGACATACGTGCGCATACATACATGTATGTGTATGTGTGTATATACATATACCTATATGTGTGTACATATATATTTCTATATGTCACAGAAATAAAACTGAAAGAATGCTAACAGACACAAATATTCAGTCAAAATGGCATTAAAGTTTGTAAAAAGCATCACTAAAACAGTAAAAGTATAAACAAAGAAATCATTTTAGTCTGGCATGGCTTGATTTTGATAAAGTCAGGATGGCTCCTGCTAATCACTGAATCCTTTCTAAATGCTCACAAGCCATTGCTTTAATTATATATTCTAGAATTTTTCCAGGAATAAAAATCAAGTTCACAGTCTATAGTTTGAAGACCCTGCCCTCTTCCCTTCCTTTGAAAATCAGAACATTTAGCCATCTTCAGTTCTGTAGCACCTTTCCTGGCCTCCACAACTTTTCAGTGATCAGTTACAGCAACTCATCAATTACCTATCAGTTCTTACAATACCCTGGATGTAGCTTATTCAAGCCTGGTGACGAGGTAGCAAACTTGAATTGGTCCATGGGAGACATCCCATGGCGCATGTTCAGAGTAGCCATTCCTAGTCTGATCAATCAAGGGTTGAGGCTTGCTTCTAGCTGTGTGTGACTCTGAGCTCAAGGGCTTGCCCTATGGGATGACTCAGAGGACATACAAAATGGAGCATTCATCCCTTTATGATATTTCCTTCCTTTTCAGCTGTGAATTATTTAAGGACAGTTTCAAGCTACTTTCACAAGAGAGGGGCAGCTTGCTTGATTCTGTACCTGTGGATTCTATGTCATCATCAGCACATGTCTTTCATAAGTAAACTGGATCTTGGTTGTGGGCTGCCTCTTTCTTTTCGTGATCTTAGGAAAACAAGCACCTAGCCTGAGATTCACAGATTCTAGTTTCAGGATGATTTTGTGGGTATAAGAGGTCCAAAGGTCCCATCAGTTTGGAGTTGAATGGCAGCAGAGGAGAAATCTATGGGAACTTCTCTATCACTCTCAAAGAGAACAGCCTCTGACAAGAAATTGGTCCATGTCTGGCTATTTTGCCAGTAGACAGGTAAAGGGAGTTATTTGGGCAGAACCAAAGTAAAATGTAAAATATCTAACTGGCAATCCAGAAATCTGTTTTATATTCTGATTAGGTTATAGTATTAGCCTCCCAGCAGATTTGTAACACTGGTTGTAATTTAAGTTACTGAACCCTGCTTTTAAGTAGTTCATTTAACATATTGAATGGCATATTACCTCTATTATTCCCAACACTTAGCACAATGCCTGAAACTTATTAGATGCTTAATAACTGTTTATTGACTGACATAATAAGGGCTCACTAAATTTTTTTCACTCATTCTATTAGTGTACAATATGAGTCTTTTATGTTTCGCATCTCTTTTGAGTGCACAAACAAATTATCTGACTCATACCTGATTCATTTTGTACATTGGGTATTTTGTCTTCCCTCCTTCCCTTCCCTTTGTGACCCACAGCCTAACTAAAAGTAAAATCATCTTCCAGACACCAGGGTTGGAATTTAGTGAGCCAAAGAGTACAAAAAAATAAGCCTAACCCTTATCATTAGAGGTAGACTCTCCCGTGATTGAACCCATTCAGCCCAAACTGCAAGCCACAAGTACAGAACAGGGAATGGGCATAGTAGCAATTCCTTAAGGTTAAAACTACAACTTCTGACTCATCCTATGCAGCCTCAAAGAGGAAAGAAGCATTCTTCAGTTCCTTCAAATTAAAGAAAACTTATTTAACTACCAAAGGCCAATTGTGAGACTATCATTAAAATGGTGGTTCCTACAAGACTCTGAAAATTACTTAATAACAATAACAACTAACATTTATATGGCGCTTTAAAGTTTGCAGAGCACCATAGACATTTTATCTCATTTGATCTTCAGGAAACAACTTTGTGAGGTAGGTGCTATTATCATCCCCACATGTGAAAGTGAAAGTTATCCCTAATCCCCTAAGAAATTTAGCTAGAAGGAACCTCAGTGACCATCTGGTCCAAATCATACACACAGGAAATCCCTAATAGGGAATATCTAAAACACCAAGCAGCTAGGTAGCACTGTGGACAAAGTACCAGACCTGGAGTCAGAAAGGGCAAGTGCAAAACTAGCCTTGGACACTTACTATTTGACCCTTGGCAAGGCGTTTGATGTGTCTACCTCTGTTTTCAGTAGTATGATACGATAATAGTACCTGCCTCTCAGTTGTTGTGAAGACAAAATGTGAAGACAAAATTTGTAAAGTGTTTTGCAAACTTTAAAACACTGTATAAATGCTAGCTATGGAAGAAGGATTGGAAAGGAGGTGGCCCCCAGGCCCTCCCTCTTTATGCATGGTATAAGTGAAAATGTCCTTCCCTCTCAAAGAGAAATGCAGCAAAACCCTGGCAGGTGCCAAGTCTGGAAGTTTTAAAGATGCCAATGGTTCCAGCTGTGTAGCCAATGGAAAAATGCTGCTCACAAGAACACAGTAGGCCAACATAGAATGTCCACACATGCTCTAGTCCTCCACTCTCCCTGAAACATATTCCCCAGTGTCTTTCACATAAATGACACTATCTTGAATGGTCTATGGATGGGCAGAGCCCCCATTAAACCTACAACCATGAAGTGCATATTCTTCATATAGAGATCATGACTACTTCTCCTACCTCAGCACTCTACAACATTTGATTTTTTTTTAATAATTCTTGGGGGGGGGTTGGTTTTTTTTGGAAGGGGGAAGACAAGACACTTGGAGTCAAGTGACTTGCCCAAGGTCACACAGCTAGTAAGTGTCAAGTATCTGAGGCTAGATTTGAACTCAGGTCCTCCTGATTCCAGGGCTAGGGCTCTATTCACTACTCCACCTAGCTGCCCCTACTTGCTTCTTTATACTACACTTGGAGATGTGTGGGTTATCAGTGGTGAAAGGAAGACACACTAGAACATAAGAAATATAGACCCAAAGCAATATGTTGATCACATTAAACAGCTCAAGTGGGGTCATATCAGTCCACCAGTTACAACAAGCAGAATCAGATCACTAGTATCCAGGGTCTCTAAGATCAAATATAAAATCCTCTCTCTGGCTTTTAATACCCCTCACAACCTATGCCCCAACCCCTACCTTCCCAGTCTTCTCACACCTTATCCCTCTCCACATACTCTATGATCCAGTGAGAGAGACCTCCTCTATGTTCTCTGAAAAAGACACTTCATCTCCCAGCTCCATTCATTTTCAATGAATTCTGTCTTGATTCTTCCTTTTCTCTGTTTCCTGGCTTCCCTGGCTCCTTCAAGTCTCAGCTAAAATCTTACCTTCCACAAGAAGTAAAAACCTCTGGTCCTCTTGATACGAGCACCTTCCCTCTGAGATTATCTCCGGCTTATATTTTAAATTTCATTTGTACATAGTGGTTTCCATGATGTCTCCCCTATTGGACCCTGAGCTCCTTTGCCTTTCTTTGACTTTGATCTCTCATGATTTTCACAATGCCTGACCTTAATATGTTCTTGTCAACTCAACTTGTTCAGAGAGAAATTTTTCTCATCCTTGCATCTCACAAAGAGTGTAGATCCCTGGTGAGTCCCATTAGTTTGTGTGTAGGAGGGACTAGAGAACAGGTCTAGAGATGACCAGTTTTCCATGGGGTAACAACTGATGAAAATTAGCTCAAGTTAGGTACTTCTGCTGAGACTGTGGTCCTGGTATTCCTTATGGATATCACAACATAAGAATGGAACAGAGACAAGATTTGAGAACTGATCAGTTTGGGAGTAAAGGAGGATCTGAGATTTCAGGCCTGAGTGACTGGGGAAAAGATAGCATTTTGATGGATATAGATAAATCAGCAAGAGCAATTTGTTCTATGGGAAGGATGATGAGATCAATTTCAAGCATGTTGTTTGAGATGCGAGGTAGATAGGTAGAAATATCTGGTTAGCAGTTGGACACACATATGCACTCATGTAGACTTGTGGAATTAGGCAAGATGCTTTCTGCCCAATGAGACAAGGAGGGAAGAATATCCCTTTCCTACGGTTTGTGCTTAGGGCTAAGCAAAAAAACTCATGTGGATATGTAGCTATGTCTGGGTGTGTAAACGAGAAGCAGAGAGGGCGGTTATATATTCACATGAGCCCGGATGCTCACAGTCACATAGCTGCTACCTCAGGGCAATCAGTCATCTAGTCAAGACCTTCCCAACTAACCCTCATTGGGGGAACTTTTCTAAGGCTATGAAATACACAGCAATGACCTGTCATCCAACACATTCTTCCTAGTGACTTGACACCATGGAAGTAGGTCCTTTGTGTTTTCCAGATGACATCCCACTGCTTACTCTGCTCTAATAAAAAACCAATGGGAAATTGTTTTTTCATCTCTACTCAGCTCCAAAGGATGTGTTTCTGTGCCCTTTACAACAGCAGAGCAAACCTTCACATTGAATTGGCCATTTATTTTTTGCACAGGATATTTCCAACTCAGTTCTCATTTCCTACCTAGTGGATAATTTTTTAAACATTAAAGTAAATTAAAAACAGAGTCCCATACTCAGTAAGAAAATACATCAGTCAGCTCAGGACTTATTGATCACGTTTCAGGCCAGAAATTCTCATATCCACAGCCGAACCTGGGAAATGGAGCTGAAAATGATGATGTCGGTGCTGGGTGGCAAGAAGAAGGGTAATTCAGCATGACTCACTACCTAGACAATGCACACCTAATAAAAGGCAAGGGAAATAAAAACTCCTTCACTAAATGTCTTCTGCTTCCTGCCGAGACAACCTTGTACAGATTTTTCCATTTGAAATATGGCTTAATTCACAGAAAGCATTCTTTCAACAATGAGTACTTATGGGTGTTTATTCCTCAGATAACAGCAGAGAATTGTATCTGCCACAAATGCATAATGAAGCCCTGGACTCTGTATTTTGATTTCACATTACTTCTCCTCATGGCGCTACTTATTCCCCATAATAGAGACATTCCATCTTCATTTTATTTCCCACCCTTGTGTCTTTGCACAGGCTGTGCACCGTGCCTGGAATGCCCTTTCCCTTTACTATATGCCAGGCACTGTTCTAGGTGCTGGAGAAACAATGACAAAGATTATATCATTCTTATTCTCAAGGACCTTCTATTCTACTCAGGTGAAACAACAAGCACAGAGATAAGAAAATATAGAATATATACAGAATGATAAATAATTTCCACCTCTCCTTCTTGGGATCCTTACTTCCCTTCAAGACTAGGTTCAAGCACCACTTCCTAAACCCCCTTAATTCTAGCACCTTCCCCTTATCTATTATTTCCTCTTTATTCTGTGTATAGCTTGTTCATATAGAACTATTTGTTTATTGTCTCCCCCATTAGATTGTGAGTTTCCCAAAGGCAGGCACTGTCTTTTGCCTCTCATTGTATTCCCAGCACAGTCTGGCACATTGTATGAGCTTGATAAATAATTGTTTATTGACTGACTGTCTAACTTGACAGTCCCAGTTACTAACACTCTCCTCCTGGAAAAAAAAATATGCATACACATATACATGTGCATGTATGTATATGTGTGTATAATACATGTATGTGTATGTATGTATGGTATTTATTTCTCTGTGCTTATTGGTTTTCCTGAGTAAAATCTAAACCCTTTTAAGGGAAAGAACTATTTCTTTTTTATCTTTAAATCCCCCATAGTAGAACACTGCTTGGCACATTATAGGCACTCAATAAATATTTAATGAATTAAATACAATAGAATTGTTATACTTTAGGAATACCAGCTTCCCTAAGTATAAGGAAGGATAAGGGAGACCTCTCTTGCTTATTTCTCAGAAGGAAAGTTGTACTGAGCTGGCTAGTTTCAGTGTCTAACTTTAACACATTCCTAAGTCCCTCTGAAGGGAAGATGGGATGAGGTTGCTCTCACTAGTCAGTACCAAGGACAGTTCTCAGAGGAGTGAACAGAGGACTTACTTAGAATCCATTAACTCCTCCAGACAGAACATAAATTTCACCCTTGCCTAGCCAGGCCTCTGTCTCACAACTTAACTGAGGTCTGCATAAACTTTCCATGTTGAAGGTATGGCTGAAGGTCTAATTTTTTTCATAATGGGCCAAATTCTAACCATGTCAGTCTTCTCAATAAAGAATTCCTGGACATCTCTATGAATAGCTCGTAGAAATTATCCCCTGTAAATTTCTCAATACTTCCCCCAAGTGCTTATCCAGCCCTTTTAAAAGATCAAAATGATTCCCTTAAAATAGCCTCCAGAACAAGGTAAACTCCTCCAAGGATATATCATTTACAGAATCACCTTAACAATTACAACAGCAGGCCAGTGACCTTCAATAGGCTTCTCTAGTATGTAGCATTTCAACGAAGGCCTATATGACAGGCTCTGTTGATTTTCGGACATAAATTACTTGTTCATTATAAGCTCACTGACACTGGAGAAGATGTCTTCTTGTGTCTGTGTTCTGTGTCAGGTATCTGCATCCTCTGCTGCCACTGTTCAGAGGAGTGTTTTATTTACATGGGAAACTGCCACTGCCTTCATTATCATTCACAGAGATTTCAGAACCCAGGGCACAGATTTTTGTTCCCCACTCCTGGAGTATAAAAGGAAAATCTGCCCTGAATTTATATCCATGCTATAAAAGCCCCCATCAGTGTCTTTGCTTCCCTGGACTCAGACAGGGTTCTCTGAAATATAGACATCTGAGTTTGCACAGCAGCAGGAACCTACCTAAAGGTAACAAGCATTGAATTATCTGTGGAGCCAAGGGATAACATGGAAGAATAGAATCTACAGATAATCCTAAAATTTCAACTAGAAAAACTTTTGCCGCAGATACACACTAAAGAAAAATGTACTGTTGTGCCTTCCATGGAGAACATATAGGGAAAGCAACCAGCAAGCTAAGGGATCTGGTAGCCACATATTACAAAACTTGAAGAACTTGAAGATGACTAACTTGATGAAGAAAAGACAGACTTGGGGAGAAAGGAGGAACAAGGAGAGTGATGATCATTGTTTTTGAATGGAAGAGAGATTAGGCTTATTTTGTATGACCCCAGAAAACAAAGTGGGGAATAATGAGAGCAAGTTGCAAAGACAGAGATTTTGGCTTAATATGAGGAAAACATTCCTAAATAGGAAGCTCTGTCCATCAACAGAATAGACTGCTTTATAAGGAGGTGAATTCCCCCTCACTGAAAGTATTCAACCAGAAGCTGGGTGAGCATCCATGAGGAGTTTTGGGGATGGAATTCATGCTGATCTAGACATTCCCTAAGGTCTTTTCTACCTGTAACATTTTATGAGTTTACATGTCTTGAATCTGAAGATTCTCTCCACATAAGGAATAGAGACTAGATCTGTGATTTCAATGGTGCAAGAAATTCTCAAGTAAAGAAATTCCCTCCATGATTATAGGTCAGCACTTTCTCTGCAATTTATAGTCTCTCACACAGTCAGCTCACTTTAAAGTCTCTCTCTCTCTCTCTCTCTCTCTCTCTCTCTCTCTCACACACACACACACACACACACACACACACACCCTTTACTGAGGTTATCAGAAGCAGCAGGGTACAGCCCAGAGGTATCAAACTCACTACCAGCAACACTCCCTAGTACAACCTGAAACAGATTAAAATGCAATAAAGAAATTTTAACAAAATAAATTAAAATGGAAGCCAAGAAGGCAGAGTAAAGGAAGCAGCTGAGCTTTCTCAACATTCTCCTTCAAACAACTTTAAAAGAACTCCTCAAAAATTGACATCTGGAGTGGAAGAGCCAACAAAAGTTCAGAGCTTTTCCAGCCCAAGACAACTCAAGAAGTCAGAAGGAGAGATCTGTAATACATGGCAGCAACACCAGCTGTAGGCCTTGGAGGTAGCAACAGCAATAGCAGGAGCTCTGGGAACTTTTGAACCAGGGACAGTGAGGGGATAAGGCAAGTGGTAAGGAAAAGACTATAAGAGATCCCTGTGCTCAACACTAGGTGCAGGGCAGAGCATTGTTTTTCAACTCCATTACCTATACTCACTTCTGGCTCACAGTTCCAGGATGGAGCAGAGCACTTGCTATCCCAAGGATTCAAAGCCTGAGGAACAGTACTGATAATGGCTACAGGGGAGCAGAGACCCTGAGGAGCAGTATTGCTTTCAGTTACAAGAGAGTAGTGACCACACCTCTCCCCAGATTACACCACCTTCGAAGCACTGAAAACTTCCAAATTCCTAGATCTAGCTCTGAAAACAGTAGTGTGAAAAAGCCTCAAGCTTGTATCAGTGTTCCCCTAGCCCCATTTTTAAACATAAAGTTTAGTCAAGATATAGGGTAGAAAAATGAGCACTCGATAAAAACAAAAAAAAAAGAACACAGTCATAAAAATATTGTGGTGATAGGAAAGATCAAGATGCAAACTCAGAAGAAGACAATGATGTCAAAACAGCTACAAGCAAAGCCTCATAGAAAAAATGTAAATTTGACACAAGTCCAATAAGAATTTCTGGAATATCTAAAAAAATTTTAATTTAAAAATCAGAGAGATAGAGGAAAAATTGGGAAAAGAAATAAGAGTGATACAAGAAAATTATGAAAACACAGTTAACAACTTGGTAAAAGAAACACAAAAGATACCAAAAAAATAACACCTTAAAATACAGAATTGGCTAAATGGAAACAGAGGCACAAAACATAACTGATAAAAATAACTCTCTATAAAGCAGAATTGGCTGATTAGGAAAATAGATACAAAATATCATTGAAGAAAATAATTCCTCAAATATTAGAATTGAGTTAATTAATATTAATGAATCCATGAGACATCAAGAAACAACAAAGCAAAGTCAAAAGAATGGGAGAAATGAAGAAAATGTGAATCAGAAAAACAACTGATCTGGAAAACAGATTGAGGAGAGAAAATTTCAAAATTATTGGATTTCCTGAAAGCCATGATCAAATAAAGATATTAGACATCATATTTCAAGAAATCGTTTGAAAAATAAAACTTCCTCAATATCCTAGAACCAGGGGGTAAATTAGAAATTAAAAGAATTCGCTGATTCTTTCTGACCCTCCAGAAAGATATCTCTAAATGAAAAATATTATAGTCAAATTCCAGAGCTACAAGGTCAAAGAAAGAATACTTCAAACAGGCAGAAAGAAGCAATCCAAATATCATGGAACCACAGTCAGGATCACACAAGATGTAGCAGCTATCATGTTAAAGGAGCAGAAGGTTTGGAATATGATATTCTGGAAGATGAAGGAGATAGGAATACAACCAAGAATAACCTACCCAGCAAAACTGTATAATTCTTCAGTGGAAAAATGGAAATTTAATGAAATATAGAACTTTCAAACATTCCTGATAAAAAGACCAGAAATGAATAGAAAATTTGGCTTTCAAATACAAGACTCAAGAGAATCAGAAAAAGGTAAATATGAAATAGAAATCATAAGGGACTTAATAAGATTAAGCTGTTTACATTCTTAAATTGAAAGATGAAACATGTAACTAAGAACTTTATCATTATTAGGGCAGCTAGAAGAACTCTACATAAACAGAAGGCACAAGAGTGAGGTGATTATGTTGGGATGATCTAAAAAAATGGATGACTGAGAAAGAGAGATACACTGGAAGAAAAGATGAAGAATGGGGGGGGGGGAAGTATCTCACATAAAAGAGATATGCAAGAAAAAATTTTACAATGGAGGGGAAAATGGTAGGGGAAGTAATGCTTGAACCTCACTCTCCCCTGAATTTGTTCAAAGAGGGAACAATATATAAATACACACACACTGAGTTGGTAGAAATCTCTTATCCAATAGGGAAATAGGAAAGGAATGGGATAAGAGAAAGGAGGGGAGGGAACTAAAGGAGGGCAGATAAAGGGAAGCAGTGGTGAGAAGCAAAACAGAGGAGGATCAGGATAAATAGAGAGAGAAGGATAAAACAGAAGAAAATAGAATAAAGGGAAATGCACAATTAATAACATAACTGTGAATATGAATGGAATGGATTTTTCCATAAAATGGAAGGAGATAACAGAATGGATTAGAAACCAGGACCCAGCAATATTTTATTTAGAAGAAACACACTTGAAACAGAGACACACACAGAGTTCAAATAAGGAGCTGAAACAGAATCTATTATGCTTCAGCTGAAATTTAAAAAGGCAAGGTAGCAATAATGATCTCAGACAAAGCAAAAGTAAAAATAGAGCTAAGTAAAAGAGATAAGCAGGAAAACTACGTCTTGTACCAAAGACCACGAAAAAATATCAATACGAAATATATATATATATATATACATATATTATATATATATGCACCAAACAATATAGCATCTGAGATTTTAACAGCAAAGCTAAATGAGTTACAAGAGGAAATATCAAAACTCTACTAGCATAGGACTTCAACTTTCCCCTTTCAGAACTAGATTGATCTAAACAAAATAAATAAGACAGAAGTTAAGGGGAGGAATATAATTTTAGAAAAGTTGCTTATCATATCTCTCTGGAGAAAAATTTAATGGGATTAGAAATAAGTATGCCTTTTTCTAAGATGTGCATGGCACCTTCACAAAAAAATTTATCATATTTAAGGCACAAAAACCTCACAAACAAATGCAGAAAAGCAGAAATATTGAATGCACCCTTCTCAGACCATCGTGTTATAAAAATTACACTCAATAAAGGACCATGGAAGCATAGATTAAAAATTAATTGGAAACTAAGTAATCTAATCCTAAATAATGAGTAGGTCAAAGAACAAATCATAAAAATAATCACTAATTTCACTAAAGAGAATGACAACAATGAGGCAATACACCAAAATTTGTGGGATACAGCCAAAGCAGTACTTAGGGAAAATTTTCTATTTCTAAGCACATACATCAATACATCAATAAAAAAGAGAAAGAATAGATTGATGAATTGGGCATGCAACTGAAAAAAAAAACCTAGAAAAAGAACAGATTTTTAAATCCTCAATCAAATATCAAAATGTAAATCCTAAAAATCCATGGAGAAATTAATAAAATTGAGAGTAAAAAAATAAACAAATAAAATTGAGTTGCTTCTGTGAAAAAGCAATAAAATATATAAACCATTGGGTAATTTGATTTCAAAAAAGAAAGAAAACCAAATAACCAGTATCAAAAATGAAAAGGGCAAATGTACCACCAATGAAGATGAAATTAAAGCAATTATTAGGAGTTATTTTGCCCAATTATGTGTGAGGAAAACTGACCATCTAAATGAAATGAATGAATATTCACAAAAATATAAATTGCCCAGATTAACAGAAGAGGAAAAAACACTTAAATAATTCTATCTTAGAAAAAGAAATTGAACAAGCCATAAATGAGCTGCCTAAGAAAATATCTCCATGACCAGATGGATTTACCAGTGAATTCTACCAAACATTTAAGGAACAATTAATCGCACAAACATAAATTATTTTTTAAAATAAGTAAAGAAGGAATCCTACCCAATTCTTTTTACAACACAAATAAGGTGCTGACACCTAAGCTATGGAGACCAAAAATAAAGAAAACCAATTTCCCTAATGAAAAATTGCTAAATAAAATACTAGCAAAGAGATTACAGCAATATATCACAAAGATCATACACTACAACCAGGTGGAATTTATATCAGTAATGCAGGGCTGGTTCAATATTAGGGAAATTATCAGCATAATAGCCCATGTCTATAGCAAAAGCAACAAAAATCATATGACGCAATGTCAATGATCAATAGGTGCAAAAAAAAAAACTTTTGACAAAATACAACACCCATTCCTATTAAAAACAAGAAGCATAGGAATAAATGGACCCTTTCTTAAAATGACAAGTGGTCTTTAAAACCTAGAGCAATTGTTATCTGAAATGGGGATAAAGTAGAAGCCTTCCCAATAAGATCAGAGTGGAGTAAGGATGCCCATTATCACCACTATTACTCAATATTGTATTAGAAATGCTAGCTATAACCATAAGACAAGAAAAAGAAATTGAAGGAGCAAACATAATCAATGAGGAAACAAAACTATCACGTTGCAGATGATTTGACGGTATATTTAGAAAACCCTAGAGAGTCAACTAAAAAAACTAGTTGAAACAATTAACAACCTCAGCAAAGTCATAGAATGTAAAATAAACCCACATAAGTCATCATCATTTTTATATATTACCAAGAAAACCCAGCAGAAAAAGATAGAAAGAGCAATTTCATTTAAAAAACTGCAAATAGTATACAATACTTTGGAATCTACCTACCAAGACAAACTCAGAGCCTATATGAATAAATTACAAAACACTTTTCACACAAATAAAGACAGATCTAAAAAACTGAATAAATATTAATTACATGAAAGTAGGTTGTCAATATAATAAAAATGACAACTCTACCCAAACTAATTTACATATTCAGTGCTATACCAATCAAACTACCAAACTACCATTTTATAGTCAAAACAAAAAGTAACAAAATTCATCTGGAAGAACAAATGGTCAAGTATATCAAGGGGACCAACTTAAAAATGTGAAGGAAGGTGACCTAGCAATACCTGATTTCAAACATATATTACAAATCAGTAGTCATCAAAACAATCTGATACTGTCTAAGAAATAGCATGGCAGTTCAGTGGAATAGATTGGGTACTAATACATAATAGTAAGGGACCATAGTAATCTAGTGTCTGATAAATTCAAAGATTCAAGTTTTGGGGGCAAGAACTCACCATCTGACAAAAATTTCTGGGAAAACTGAAGAATAGTTTGGTAGAAATTAGGCATAGACCAACATCTCACACCATATACCAAGATAAAGTCAAAATGGGTACCTTATTTCAACATAAATGGTAATATCATAGGCAGATTAGGGGAGCACGGAAAATTTTGCCCTTCAGATCTGCAGATAAGAGAAGACATATGACCAAACAAGAGATAGAGAGGATCAAAGATGCTCTGTGGATAATTCTGATTACATGAAATTTAAAAGGTTTTGCACAAACAAAAGCAATGCAGCCAAAATTAGAAGGAAAGCAAGAAATTGGGAGAAAAATTTTACGGCAAATTTCTTTGATAAAGGCTTCATTTCTCAGATATTTAGGGAACTGAGCCAAATTTATAAAAATAAGAACCATTCCCCAATTGATAAATGATCAAAGAATATGAACAAGTAGTTTTCAAAAAATCAAAATTATCAAGTCATATGAAAAAATTCTCTAAATCATTATTGATTAGAGAAACTCAAATTAAAATAATTCTGAGGTACCACTTCATACTTCCCAGACTGGTTAACAGGACAGAAAATGAAAACAACAAATACCAGAGGAGATGTAGGGGGAAAAAATTAGGATGCCAATACACTATTGGTAGAGTTGTGAATTGGTCCAACCATTCTGGATAACAATCTGGAATTATGTCCAAAGGGTTATACATTGTGCTTACCCTTTGACTCAGAAATGCTATTACTAGGACTGTACCCCCAAATAAGTTGAAGAAAAAGAAAAAGGACACATATTTACAAAAACATTTATAGCAGCTCTTTTCGTGTTGGCAAAGAATTGGAAAGTGATAGAATACCCATTAAATAGGGAATGGCTGAACACATGATTTATGTCTGTGATAGAATACTATTTTGCTATAAGAAACGACAGGCATAATGGTTTCAGAAAAACCTGGGAAGGCTTATACGAACAGATGCAAAGTGAAGTGAGAAGACTAAAGAGCATATTGAACACAGTAAAAGCAATATTGTCACAATAATAAAATGAAAGAGACTTAGCTAGTCTGATAAAGATAATGACCCAAGACAATTCCAAAGAACTCACGATAAAAAAATGCTATCCACATCCAGAGAGAGAGATCTGATGAACTCTGACTGCAGACTGAAACATACTTTTTCCAATTTCTTGTGTTTCTTTTGGGGTTTTTTTTGCAATATGGCTAACATGGAAATGTTTTACATGACCTCACATCTATAATTGATATCATATTTCTTGTCTTCTCAATGGGTGGAGGAGGAGGAATAAGGAGGGAAAGAATTTGGAACTCAAATTTTTTTTAATGTTATAAATAACTGAAAGGACAAAATAACAATACAGAAGATCATAAGAAAATGTTAATATGTAGCTTTCTAAGTCAGAATGTATGGTGTAGTGGCCCCTGTTTCTATTTGAGTTTGACACCACTGGTGTAGCTCATAGTGTTGGACTTGAAGTTGGGCAAATGAAGTTTGAAGTCCCTTCTCTGACACTTACTGCTGTGTGACCTCGGGTAAATCACTTAAACTCTCTGAGCCTGAGTTTTCTCATCTGCAAAATGAGAGCATTGCACTAGATGACTTCTACAGTCCCTTCTAATTCAAAATCTATGATCCTATAATTAACATGTCATATGAGTTAATTATCACTTTAAAAGGAACAAAGGTCCTGGTCCTAAGGTCTGTAAAGTCTAGTACAGCTAAGTTTCCATGAGTAAGGCTGAATATGGCGGCAAAGGAGCGTGGCATCGACAATCTTTTATTGGGGACATCTCTAACTGACTTCCTGGGTGAATTATAGGAATGATTCTGAGCAGCTGAGAGTAGAATCGGGGCACCGGACCAGGGGAAAAATTAGTGAGGAGAGAGGGATGAAACCAAAAGAAGGGATCATGAAAGATGAGCACAAAAAACAGATCATGAAAAGATGTATCTTGAGGATTGATGGGAGGGGGAGAAGGGGAAGATAAATTCACTAGGTCTTCTAAAATCAGTCCTGATGCCTGTAGTATACTGTAGGAAGAAGGTAAACAGACTCAGCAAGACAATAGCCTCAGGATCCTGACCAGATTTCTGCCTCATCTTAGATTAAGGTGAATGTTTCCTCCCCCCAGAAATCCACATCCTTTGGATCTCCTAAGCATATTTAGCAAGCATAAGCCTTAGTGGATGACAGCATGGTGAAGTGGGAAGGAATTGGAGTCAGAGATCCTCGATTTAAATCCAAGCCTTTCCAATTGCCACCTGGGTAACCTTGGTTTTTCTGAGCCACAGTTTCCTGATCTGTAAAATGAGATAGCTAGCCAAGAATGCTTCTGAGGATCCTTCCAGCTCTTAGTATATACTCCTGCCATCTCTGCCACTTTACTGGGGAAAAATGTTTTCTCATTCTTGGAGACAATTTCTTATGTGAAAGGGTGCATTACCTTAAGGACACATACCCTGAGCTCCTCAGCTACTAGTACCTCTGAATGAGTCATCAGGTCAAACCAACAAGTGTTTATTAAATTTTTACTTTGTGTCAAGCCCTGTGCTAAGCTCTGAAGATACAAAGAAAGGCAAATAATTGCTGTCTTTACAATTTACAAATTTGAAAAACTGCCATTGCCAAAGTGCATCTTCCCTTGGGACATGGCAGTAGTACATACTACATACATACCCCAAGTAGGGACATAAGAAGTCAAGGAGGCATTTTAGTGTTTTTCAGGCATAACTAAAGAACTGAAAAATTATTTAGGATTGATGACCTGGACTCTGAGGGTGTTATTCTATTTGGAATGTTTAAAAGATATAACAATCATTAATATCAATAAGATTCTCTCTTATTTGAATCAAGCCCCCAGTCAGGCTAAAGTCTTGACATTTCAAACAGAAGATCTGAACTTCTATCTCTTTACTTCTGTTTACCACAAGCCATTCACTGCTTTATCTCAAATCAACTCATTTGTTACTATTTGAAATAGTCTATAAACAACTATAAAGAAGCCAAAAGAAAATCTGGATTAGGCATTGATCCTCTTAAACAAAAAGGGAGGGGCAAGAAGCATTCAGTATCACTATAAATTCTTGGTCAGGAGAATATCTCTATTATCTATCTCTTCTCCTCATTTTCATTCAATTAACTCCATTCAAACATCCTGCCCATTTGTTCTTCTCCCAACTTTAGTGTTTCCTTGCACATGGAGCTGCCATGGAAGGAGCAGCAGTGGTGACCAGAGAGACCTACCCCCTTCATCTCCTAGAGCTCCTCCCTCTTGATTTGTGCTCTCAGCATCATCTGCAAATTATGTGTCCCTGCACGTGCTATCTCTGATGAGAGTCCATCAAATTGTCCCAGGACAGGAATAAAACAACGCTCTCTGTTTGGAACTTCTATTTCCATGAAACTCATGCAGCTTAGCTCTGAGAATCCTTTTTGTCTCTCTGCCTGCAGAAGAATCAATCTCTCCCGAAACTTCATTTTATTCCTTCCTGAGATTAGACATTTGGTATCCCTTTGCTGAACTGAGCCTTATAGGATCGGTAGGATTTAGGTTGGTGGAGAAAAGGACAGAGATTATCATAGAGAGAATGGAATAAGTATAAAGGTTTGGATTCAAAAAATGGGGATTTGGGGAACAGAGTACATAGCTGACCTTGACTGCACATAAAACATGTGTAGGAGAATCTTGATTTTAGCCAAAATATCAAGAAGCAATTTTTTGAAATCTATTATTAAATGAGTATGATAAAATGTAAAGTCACTAGTGTGGACTGAGAGAACCAGAGTTCAAATTCTGATCCCATTGCTTATAACTCAGGAAATTCTGGGCAAGTCACTTAATCCCAATAGACATTAGTATCTTCATCTGCAAAATAAAGACATTGAACCAAATGATGTTTAAGGTCCCTTTCAAGCTCTAAATCTATTACCTATTTAAATGTTGTACAGAGCAGTGTAGATTTACATAGTCTCTACTCCATCAAGATTTCACTACATTCTGTAGTAGGGTGTGTTTGGGGGTGTGAGGTATTCCTAAGGGGAATGATATCTGCAATCATCTCTATCCAAAAGGGACCTATAGCTCCTAGGAAAATCTTGCCAAAACTATAGAAACTAGGAAATTATTCTGGATAATGTTCACTGGTCCCAAGATTAGAGAATCAGAGATTGTGAGAAGTCTTCACTACTTACCTAAACATTCTCTGAACTGTTCTCTGAGGTAAAAAATCTCCCATATATACTTCTAAAACAAGCAAGCATCATTTCAATGAGCAAGAATAAAAGCCAATAACAGGCACACATTGGATATGTCATATATCATTGAAATTGGTTTACCTCTAGATGGAGTCTTCAAAATAGCTATCCAAAGGCAGAATCCAAAGGGCTTTCCATGGGTGAATGTGAGTTGAGTCAAAAATATGTCCTCAAGGAGCTTAGTAAGCATAAACATTTACTTCATGACAAGACTATGACCAAACTACTCCCAGGGAGAATTAGTTGGGCCCCAGCATCCAAGAGAGTTAACGGTAGCCATGAAAGCAAGTGACCATCTACCTTTGCTTCTTAGAAACTAACAGTGGCCACCAAGGGTCAGTCAGCTCCAACATCAAGTCTTCTGGGTAAGATGCATTTTAGCAACAATGCTATAATGTCATTAGTTTCATGTAGTCTTTCAGTCCTAAAAATTAGTGATTCCTACTCTTGCTACATGAGGACAGGCAATGTTTCAGCCTTTCAGTTGAAGAAATTGGCTGACTCAGGAAAGCAAGTGTTGGGAAGATGCCTGCCCATTAACTACCACGGCTCTTCCAAATCTATTTAAGACTCATGCTGATTTTTTTTCCTCCCCTTGCCTACAATCTGATGCTGTGGCAGGCCTCACATGTCTGAGAGTGAACTCATGGATGCCACCTTCATTCTTCGCAGGGGGCTTTTGTAGACATAGTTACAGGACAAACCAAAGCCCAGAAGTACCCAAACTTTTGAGTTCCATAAAGTGCTCTGATCTCGTCAAATTGTTACCAGAGGAGTCATAGCTGACTGAGCACTTGCCAGCTTCCTGCAGATCTCCTGAGAGCTGTCACCGTCCTCATCCATCATCATTGAAACAGTCCACCTGCTCCAGGGCCGATCTTTCAACTATAATGATGGTTGAGATGCGATAGATGTGTCTTGTCGTCACCTTGACATTTTTTTTGGCGACTTAAAGGTCAAAATGGATTCTGGGTACTGTAGAAGGTTCCATGTGCCTGTCTCCATGCCAGCTTTCACAGTCCCAGGGGTCAGTTATAGACTGGATCACTGAGAGCACCTATGATCCAGCTGCCTTTTCTCACCAGACAGCTGATTGTTGCTTTCTGATAACCATCTCTCAGTGAAGGACCACAGGAGAGCAGAAACACACAACCTTGGATTCCCAGAATACCCATACCCCTGGAGCTCATAGCTATGACTTTTGTAGGAAGCAAGCCCTGTTATGTCCATTTCAATCCCCAAAGGAAATGGTAGAACTTTCTCTTCCCCTTGCATAGAGGTCATTTCTTCTGCACTGTCTAGATTTATGACTCCTAAAAATAATTCAATGAGCACAAAATGTACATGACAACTGTATTTAGACCTGTGTCCAAAAAGTGGAGATAAAGATAATGAGCCCAAAACACCTTTTTACACCGATATTCTGGTATTACTGATAAACACTTTGCGAATGAATTCTCTCAATAATTACCTATGAAATATAGTAGGGAAAAAAAGCTGGATTCAGAATAGGAAATCTGAATATAAATCCCATTTCTGTTACTAACTATATGATCACTTAACCTCTCTGAACCTCAATTCCCTGATCTATAAAATAAGTGTTGTTCAAGATGACTTCTGAAGCCCCTTCCACTTCTAAACACATGATCTTAAACTCTCCACTAATCTATGTGTATGGATACAACACACCACACATGACACAGATGAGCAACATTAATGAGGTACCATTTAGCATACGTCTGAACAAAGTGATACACTGAGCAACTCTGAGCTACACAGCCAAAAGGATCTCAATCCTTTAGGGTCTTTAACCAACAGTAGTGCTTTATATTTTCCTTTAAAAAAAATACTGCTCTCACCATCAAAAAAAACTTACTACTGAGCCTCGTACTATCCTATGCAATTTAGAAACACATATTCCCAGCCCTTTAGGGGGTCTACACTTCATAACTCACAAATCTGACATTGATGACAGTTTTAAAAAGGCATACCAAAAAAAGGAATAAAAACAGCTCTTTTTGTCTGCAAAGAACAAAACAGAAAAGTTATCTACAGCTTAGGACACTGTGAGAGATTTCTATCCCTGCTATCAATAAAGGGCCACAGAGAAGGTGTTCTCCTCTACATTGTTTCAGACAGACTATTGTGTCCTGAAGACCTGGGAAAGAAGGTGTAGGCTGAATGAAAACTAGGATTAAGCATTGATGTTTCCAGATTTTAAAGGTAAGTATATTTCAGAGGGGACTACTAGAATAGATCTATGCTAGGATCATCAAGAGACCAAAAAAAAAATCTTAGCCAGAAATCATTCCTGATCAGTCCAAGAAAGCTTCATGGAGGAGATGGAAAAGAGAGTATAAAGATATTAGAAGGGAAATATCTTGGTCAACTATAAAAG
This sequence comes from Petaurus breviceps papuanus, assembly GCF_028583685.1. Lineage (NCBI taxonomy): Eukaryota > Metazoa > Chordata > Mammalia > Diprotodontia > Petauridae > Petaurus > Petaurus breviceps. Next base: position 61,726,507 of record NW_027185764.1, on the reverse strand, counting down.
TGGACACTATTGCCATGTGGCCCATCCCTAGGAAAAGACAATGAAGTGGGTGTTGAATGACCCAATAAAAGAGGAATTGAAGCAAGCTTGTCTTAGCAACTGATCAAAGTAGGTAAAATAGAAAAGATTGTCTAGGCACACTGGGCCAAAATGCTTGGAAGGAAAGTACTTTATTATAAACATCTCAATGTCCCAGCATTGTTACCATCTTATATAAGTGACTGGTGGAAATCAATCAAAGTTATCCTTTTTTCATTGATATTCAGTTTACTTTTCCCACTGATCCAGCTATTTCCTATGCTTTATTGACAGCTTTATTTAGCTGTTCAACCTAGTCAGGTAGCCATCCACCCCACTAGCTGTGCCAATTATCCCTACCTTCAGATCATGCCAATAAAAAATGTGCCCACAGTTCATCAAGGACTAATTTGTTCAGTTTTGGAACTCCCACTCTGGGGAAAGTTATTTTGATTGATAAGTGAGTGAGCACAGTCTCAACAAGCCCACTCCACCTAACTAGTTGCAGACTGGTGGGCCATATTCCACATCCTATCTAGTCAACCATTCCAGCCATCTTGCTTTTCATCCTATAGCCACATGTAAAGCCTCCTTTTCTCCTCACTTTCTACCTCTAACCCTGGGTTCAGTGATCAAATAATTGTCTTTGGAAAAGGTGTGTCAACTGACTACCATATTGATCAATTCATCATACCTGTGAATTACCTGGTCACCACTCCCATATATTTGTTATTTCCCTCTTTTACAAAGTAAACTCCTTCAGGACAAAGACTGCTGCACTTTTGTATTTGCATTAGCATCTTACTTGGCATGTGGTAGTAATAATTATTTTTAGTTCATTCATTTCTTTTTTTTTTTTTTTGCTTTTTGGAGGGCAATCAGGGTTAAGTGACTTGTGCAAGGTCACATGGCTAGTTTTTGTGTTGTGTCTAAGGTTGGATTTGAACTCAGGTCTTCCTGACTCCAGGGCCAGTGCTCTATTCACTGTGCCACGTAGCCACCCCTAGTTCATTCATTTCTACTGAAGAAAAAGAAAACCTCAACACTCGAGATATTTAGGATACATTCCATGACAATAAATAAGAGGCCATTTGCTTAGCCTTTAAGGTTTACAAAGCACTTCCCTCACAACCCCATGAGGTATTCTTGTGCTAGTGTTATTATCCCCATTTTACAGAGGGGCAAATTGAAGATTTGAGAGCTTAAGTGATTTGTCCATGGTAACAAAGCTAATAAAAGTCTAGAGCGGGTAACAAATCTAGATCTCCTGATTCCAGGATTTATCCACTATACCAGGGGTAAGGAACCTGCAGCCTTGAGGCCACATGTGGCCCTCTAAGGTCCTCAAATGCAGCCCTAATTCAGTCAGAAGGCTACATTTGAGGTTTGAATTCAAAGAGCTACACTTGAGGACCTAGAGGGCCACATGTGGCCTTCAGGCCACAGATATCCCACCCCTACACTATGCCATATCAACTCCAATATCCAATTCTCTCTCTCTTTAATGAGATTATTGGGGAGCAGGTCCAGTAGTGTGCTGGCAAATGTTTAACAACTTGCTCTCCAAAAAGCAGGACAAATTTTTTAAGTTTAGTCTTAATAAGTCTTTCCCCCATGCTATCCATCTGTAAAATGAAGAGAATGAATAATAAACTCCGAGGTCCCTTTCATTTCTGACTCTTTGATCCTATGACCCTTTTTCCTTTAATTCAATGGTCTCCAGTGTTAGGTTCATCTACCCATAAGGGTTCACAAGATGATGGGATGTAGGAGAAAAATGTCATATACACTTATTGTATCTATTACACTTATTGTATCTAAAAATAAGAAAGAAATAAAGCTTTATTAATATTTAATATAGATTAGCATGGACACTTGGTCTTTATGTCAGATATCAATTAAGAGGTATTCTGAGGGAAGTATGATTTCCACAATGTGAGAGGGCTGGTAGTGATGTCCCATTCATTCACTTTCAGAGCATTGTGATATACCACAAGTTATATGTTCATATAAGTGGATTATGGATTTTATTATCTGTTTTATAATAATAAGCATTTATTAATGCTTCTATGTGTCAGGCACTGTACTAAGTGCTTTTAAATACTATCTCATTTTACCTAAATCTATCCTCACAAAATGAACAAGTAGCTTTAGAAGATTCCTACAAAGAAACCACGTGGATTGGAGGAATAATGTTAACCCAAGCAAGCAGAAAGAAGGTGGCAAAGAAGACTCCTATGCTCCTACTACTAGTAGGAACTAGTAGAAGGCTGTTTGGCTAGTAGTAGTGGGCTCTTTGCCAGACAATACTATGAGGTAAAAATAATCTAAGAAGATGTGACCAAGTCAGAAAAAAAAATTAATTACTAAGAAGATAATTTGAAATAAAGATTTGTATCCATTATCATTAGCAATGAACTTTACCCTAATTGTATGCTGTGCTTGGATATATTAGCCAAAAGTACTATGAAGACAGCAAGACTAACAAGACACTTAAAAACTATGCTTTTGTTACCAAATATGATGTCACCTAGAAAGGCTCTCATATCAGCACACTTCAAAATTTTGGAAACTTCATTTTCTGACTTGTTTAAAAATCTCCCAAATGACTTTCAGTGGGGTTTTGAGCCCATTTGTTAAAAGTATAAAAATGAAAGTTCTCCAATCAGTTTGCAAGGACAACAGATCAACATCAAGGAAGACCTAAATTTACGAGCCAAATTTCAATAAAAACCTGTGCAAAGTTAGAGAACAGGACTAAAAATTGAATACCTTAATTCAGTAAGTGCAGCTAATGGTATGCTTCTTCCCTTTGGCTTTATAGGTCTTTGCAAGATGGCTTCTTCATCTATGAGCACCATTAAAAGCAGTTATCAAAATAAGCTAAACTTAAAACTAGACCTTCATTGAATCACACTGTTAGACCAAGATTTTCAAAGCTATTTTATCACATTGCTCTCACTAAAAATGCCAATAACAATATTTTAACAAAAGCAAAATGTGAATAGAGCAACAGCCCTATTGTCAGGAGGACCTGAGTTCAATTCTGACCTCAGACACTGGACACTTAACTAGATGTGTGACCTTGGGCAAGCCACTTAATCATAACTGCCCTGCCTTCCTCCCTCCAAAAAAATTATTTGTACAGTTAATAAAAGTCATTTTAAAATGTTCATTTTATCTTTATCTCACCCTTTTTCATTTCTATTTGGAGATATGTCTTATGATATTCATACTGTATTAGTACAATAATTATATAGTTAATAAACATAGTAGAAGATATATCTTCAAAATTTTTTTACTAATAGGGTTGTGGGATCAAAAAGGTTGGGACCACAATTTTAAGTAATAATTTATTTTCTCTACATGTCTAATACTTACCTAGCGAATTTTTCACAGATGTTTTGTACGTGAAAGCATCCTTTAATTACTTAAAGTGCTGACATGACTTCTGAGTCAGGAAGACCTGGGTTCAAGTCCTGACTCTGATCCATACTAGATATGAAACCTTAAGCAAGTCACTTAACCTTTCAGTATCCAGGCAACTCCTTAATACTATTAAATCTCCAAGAAGATTCTGATTTGAATTTATAAAGTTTCTTATTGGGATTCAGATCCAGTCCCTATCCCTTTTTCACTATAGGATTAGAGAGAATATTTTTGGGAATGGATAGCCATCTCCAGCTGTCCTGACCTATGTGTGACCACTAGACCCAGATGACTCTTGAGGAGAAAGTGAAGGCTGGTGACTTTGCACAGCCCTCCTTCACTTAAATCCAAATAAATTGCAAGTCATGGTGTGACCTTTCTGACGCCATGGTTCTCTTTGAGAATGAAGGACAAACCACACATAGACAACTTCCATACAGACAAGAAATGAAGGGAAGAGAAAAATTGGCAGATTGTTTGATATAGATGTGTAGATATAGTCCCTCTAGGGGTCAGATCTGGTGCCCGTTTTATTTGACATTGTAAATTAATTGAAAAAAGAGTTCATAATGAAATGTTCCAGCTTTTAAATGACACTATAGCTGGATAACAGGGACAAACAGTAGAATGGTTTTATGAGGATAGGTGAGTGGGAAGAAAAGTGGTAGGTAGGTGAAGTTCAAATTGAAGTGGAAATTTTCATAAATGATGTTCATTCCACGTCCCCAAATCCTCCTTGTCACTTCCCTGAAAAGATATTTCTTAGTAAAAGTCTATGTGCTGCTGCCTGAACTGATTGAATATGTGATATTGGAATATGTGTGTACAAATGCACATGTGTGTGCATGCCGTGTGTGTATGTACGTATGTATATATGCATGTATATGTGATTTAGGTATAGCTTGGAGAATGGAGACCTGGAGAGAGATATGCATGGATGTACTGGAAAATGTTAAAACTCTCTGAGAACACATACCACACTTTTAAGCTTAATCTGCATTAACATTTTATTCCTCAATTTCTTAAGTCTAGGTAATCACCAAAAAAAAAATCAAGCTCTGATTTGCAGCCATTTGCTGATTTCTGAGGTATAAAATGTTCATGTTAAAAATTAAACCATCAGCCAATTTGAGCTGGTTCCAGCACACCCCTAGAGATAAATATGGTCAGACTCCAGAAGTTTGGAAGGCAGAAAACTACATTAGATGATCATTCAAGGTCCCTTTAAGATCTATGATTCCAGGACAGCTAGGTGGAACAGTGAATAGAGCACCAGCCCTGGGATCAGAAGGGCCTGAATCTGGTCTCAGACACTTGACACGTACTAGATGTGTGACCCTGGGCAAGTCACCTAGCTCTCATTGCCTTGCCAAAAAAATACATACACACATATCTATGTGTGTGTGTGTGTGTGTGTGTGTGTGTGTGTTATATTATAGGTGTGTTATATATATTATATATATATATATATATATGAGTCAACATTTTTAAACAGAGCAATAGAAATTATCACCTTGTCAACTTCCTTTCCTCCCTTCTCTTTCTTCTTTTCTTCTCTTCTTTCCTTCCTTGCTTTTACTACTTTCTTCTTGCCTGCCTTTTTTTAACAAATGGGGGAAGGGCTAGATTAGAGCAAAGAAGAACTGCAGAAAAAGAAGAAAGAATTTAAGCCAGAATCGGCATGTTGTAGGAGAAGATGGCAACTAGCAGTGAGGATAATCAGATTTCATGCAGTAAATAGATTTGTACAGCAAAGATGAATTTCCAAAATGCCAAGAGAAATGAATGCAAATCAGTGGCAAATGGTTATATAACCTACCATTGAACCGGAATGCACATGCTCCTTACTTGATTACAGGCAGTAGGAGTGTACAATCATACTAGCATTGCTGGGTATTGATTAGGGTTTGCCTGGCCATTTGGCATTGTTCCTTTTCCCTTGACTCTTCATGGGATCAGAAACAAGCCCTTGGTTTGACAGCCCTGGGTTCTCAAACTGAGTATACCCTGAAATTTTTGGCTTCAAACTCCCTTAATAAACAGAAAACCAGAGTACTTAACAAGTTCAAAACCAACTTTAGGGGCGGCCAGGTAGCATAGCGAGCACCGGCCCCAGTGTCGGGATGACCTGGGGGATCGAATCCAGGCTCAGAAATTTAGCACCACACCCAGAAATAACTGGCCGTGTAACCTTGAGCAAGTTACTTAACCCCAATTGCTTTAAAAAAAAAACTTTACCAGCTTATGGCTCTGTCCTTATTCTGATGATCCTGATACATAACTAGCATCTATTTTCCAAGCCTGCTTTGATGATTCAACCATGTATCAAAGATGTTCATGGTTTAGTGAGGGTGGAAAGGGATGTTACACTCCTTGGGTCAAGCTTTTCACCAAAAATCTGTGTAAAATCTCTTAATTGGGTATTTCAGCTTGCTTTTACCATTTCTGTCTTTTTTTAGAACCCATACTATGTCAAAATGAAGTTTTATAGGGAACGGGAAAACACCATACACTCTGCAAGTGAATTCTAGCATTCCCAATTCCCACAAAGCCCCATACTATAGATTCTTCTCATGGTAAAACTATGGAAAATCATTGTTTCCATCTTTCCCACAATCCCTTCCCTTCTATACTTCCCTGTTTCTTCACTGCTTCTCTCTCTGTCTCTCTGTCTCTGTCTCTCTGTCTCTGTCTCTCTCTGTCTCTCTCTCTCTGTCTCTTTCTCTCTGTCTCTGTCTCTCTCTCTGTGTCTCTCTCTCTGTCTCTCTCTCTGTCT
>NW_027185764.1:61711570-61719884 GCF_028583685.1 Petaurus breviceps papuanus | reverse complement strand
TTCTCTGTCTCTCTCTCTCTCTCCCCCCACGTCTCTGCTACAACCAGCTAGAAGGTCTTCTCAAAAGGTATCCTCTGGGAGATGCAGTCATCTCTTTGGAGACCCTTGGCAGAAATCAGGAGGAGCTGTTTGGGTGAGGTGATAGCTCTCCCCAACAGAGCTCACAGCTATAATGGAAGAAGCAGCAACAATAACAATAACTATTTATGGGATGTTTTAAGGTTTGCAAAGGACTTACATATGTTACCTAAACTGTTGCTACAGTGGAAAATTTCTAAGGGTGTCAATCATACTAGTGGCTGAGAATCACTTGGGCTCTAGGGAGCAATACTAAGCAACTAGAGCCAAGAATTAGATGTGAAGGAAACAAGTGGGAAGCACTGAAGGCCACAGTGGAGTGGGGGCTGCTTTAGAGCAGAGGAGTTGAGTTCTAATCCCAACTCCACCAGTTACTATGTGATTATGAGTGAATCACTTAAGCAATTAGGGCCTCAATTTCCTCAGCTGTAAAATGAGTGTTGGACTAAATCATCTCTAAGGTCCCTTCCAGCTCTCAATCTATGAACCTATTACTTCATCAGGAAAAAGAGCACAGAAATCTTGGCTGGCAGAAAGGATTTGTGGGCTCAGTGCCCTTTGGCCCTTAGCCATACACTCTTCTCTGCTAATCCCCAGCAGCTGAACTTATTAGGTGGCCTGAACAGATGGTGGCCCAGGTTCTCTTTCCCTGTATTCCTCTAACCTTTAATACTCAAGCTTCTTAACCCTGACCTGTAGGTTCATATCTATCTCAGATTCACAAATCATTCCTATTTGTAAACTAGGGGACTAAAACCAGCCTTAGATCAGCATCTCACTAGCTCAGTAACATCAGACTTCTTACTCAAACAGAAGTTGGTACTCCTCCTCTAGAAACAAGGCTTTAGGTTTGTTTCCCTGTGACCAAAGTTGCTGACTTTTACTCCAGTTCCAAGAACCAGGTTCCTATTTTGTACTTCATTGTAGTAAAATTTTAAAATTTAAATTTAAAAAAATTTAACCAGAGAGGATTCTGGGAAGATGGCAGAGTAGGTCAGAAAGTTCTAAGCTCTCAAGGTTTTCCCCCACAAAAGAAATAAAACATCACCTCAGGGCAAACATAGAGAGTTAAAAAACAAATAAAACTAGGGGCATAACAGTGGTCCTTCTGGAATAATGGGAAAAGATCTGAAGAAAAATCCCAGGATGAAATATGGTCCCTGTGAAGAGTAAACACCTCCAGGCTAGGGACAGCTTACACAACAAGAGGCAAGCCCTGGTATTAGCTGGGTTGGGAGCCCCAGGCAGGAACTTTTACCCCTCACCCCCCCCCACCCAGGACAGTGAGGGAAGTTGGGCATCTGAGCTGCGTAAGATTAAGGGAACCTCTGCTGACAAGGAACCCCAGACCCAGCTGTGATGCAAAGAAACAGCTGGAACAAATAAGGAACCAGCACATATCCAGTGAATGCAGAAGCAGTGGGGAAGTGACACACTTGACTGTGAGCACTGACAGGAGGCTGGAAGTCTTGGTTTTAGTTCCAGGCCAGAAGGGAGAACTGAAGGAGGATCTGAGGCCAGGGGCAAAATTCCCAATACCCTAGAATTAGAGGTGACTACAAAAACTACACTACTACAAATAAAAATAAATGTATAGGCAAATGTGAAAGAAATCAGCTATAGAGAGTTACTATGGGACACAAGAAGATCAGGGTTCATCTTCAGAGGAGGATACTGAAGCAAAGGAAACATCTTCTACCTCCAAAGAGTAAAGACAAATGGTCACCTGCCCAAAAAAAATTAATAGAAGAACTTTAAAAGGACTTTAAAAATCAAATAAGAGAAACTGAGGAAAAACTAAAAAAAAATAAGAACAATCCAAGAAAAACAAGATTATGAAAAGAAAGCCAACTAATTAGAAAAGGGGACCCAGAATCTAAAGAAAGAAAGCAACTCCTTGGAAATCAGAATTGGGCAAGGGGAAGCCAGCAAAGTTATGAGATCAAGAAATAAAAATTAAAAATTGAAGAGAATGTGAAATATCTCATAAGAAAAACAACCGTTATGGAGAACAGATCAAGAAGAGAAAACATAAGAATAATCAGACTACCTGAAATCTATGATAAAAAAAAAGTCTTGATACAACAATACAAGAAATAATTAAAGCAAATTGTCCTGAAACATTAGAACAAGAAGGGAAAGAAGAAATAGAAAAAATCCATCAATCACCACCTAAAAGAGAAACTATGAGGAAAACCCACAGGAATATTATAGTCAAATTCTGAAATCCCCAACTCAGGGATAAAATATTATGAGCAAAAAGGAAAAAAAAAACAATTTAAATATGGTGGTGCCACAATTAGAATAACACAAGACCTAGCAGCAGCAATACTAAAAGACCACAGGACTTGGAACACTGGATATCAAAGAACATAATAACTGGGGTTCTGGCTGAAAATAACATACCCAGCAAATCTAAGCATAATCCTGAATGAAAAAAAAAATGAACATCTAACCAATTGTCAGACTTTCAAGACTTTATTTTAAAAATGCACTTGATGGAAGATTTGACATACAAGAGCCAAAAGAAATATAAAAAGATTAATACAAAATACATACCAAAGATTAATTACAAGGGATTCAATAAGCACAGATTGTTTACCTTTTATATATATATATATATATATATATGTAAAATATAAAAACATATGTCTAAGATTGTTATTAGTAATTGGGTAGTTCATAAGAAAGATTGGGGGTAGAGCTGAGTATGATATGACTTTAAAAAGTAAAACTGTTTAGAAATAGCTACACTGATTAATTATCTTATACAAATGAGATGCCAGAAGAAGAACCAACACAGAGGAATTAGATGGGGGAGGAGGGCTAGCAGTTCTGGAAACCTACTTTCATTGGGAATGGGTTCAAGAGGGAACAATACATACATATCTAGAAAAATATAAAAGTCTTCTAAATCCAAAAAGAAATAAAATGGTAGGGGCGGCTAGGTGGCACAGTGAGTAAAGCACCGGCCCTGGAGTCAAGAGGACCCAAGTTCGGTTCCAGCCTCAGACACTTAACACCCACACACACAAAAAAATTAGCTGTGTAATCTTGGGTAAGTTACTTAACCCCAATTGCCCTCCAAAAAAACAATAAATAAATAAATAAATAAAATGGTAAGGGGATGGGGGGGGACAAAAGGGGGACCTCTAGAAGGGAGGGGAAAGGAATACATTAAGGAATAGAAGTGTGATTAGATTAATGGGAATGGAAGGGTAAGGGAGGGATCCTTGAGAGGATAAGGGAGGCATCTTTAGAGGAGAAGATGAGGAAATAGGTCAAAGGGGAGTTTAGATTTATGGGAATGGGAGGGATAAAGGAGGGATCCTTGGAGGGAGGGTAGGTTAAGTAATGGGAGGGTAAGGTAATGGGTAGAAGTGAAGTAGAGGAGTCAGGAGGGATAAAGAGATATACACAAACATAAAACAAAGATTAGGGAAAACATACGTTTATATATGTTTATGTGTCTATATCTATATATAAATATATCCAAGCTTAATTTTAGCCTTTGGAGGCAGCAGGGAGGAAGGAGGAAAAAAGAATAAAGTAGAATACGCACAAAAGAAAATTTACAAAGAAGTAAAGAAAAGATGGATAGCTCTCAACATAATGTGTATAGTATTTATTACATAGGCTCTCGAAATGGAAATTTATTGCTATTTATTTTGAATCCTCTCTTACATTCTGCCATACACATGACCTTTTTTTCTTTTCTTATTTTGTATTTAAGTTTATAATATGTTTCTTTTTCTTATTGTGTATTTAAGTTTTAGAAAGATAAAATTTAAAATAAATGAATGAATTTAACGCCCCTGCTCAAATTTGGGAATAAAAGTCATCGATATTACAAGCCAGGCAGGGAGAGATCAGCTGGCTCACAGAAAAATTCTATTGGGCAAGTGGGATCTGAATAAAAGTCACTTTTCCATCAGAAAAAAAAAATGAAGAAAAAATAAAGGGCAGTTTGCTGGATAGCAAACTATTACTAAGTACAAGGTAATGATGGTCTCTACAAGGAAAGATACAACACAGCAGCAGCTCTCAAATATGGTTTTGCAAAATCTTGCAACTTTGTTCATTTCGGTGATAAGAACACTGGTGGTGAAGAAAATATATTATGAAAGGTCTTGTAAACAGACTCAGAGGGTGGGAAAAATTCAAACTCTCAACATTCAAATGCTCAAGCAAGTTCAAGCAGAGAGCAAAGGGTAGCCAAACTGTGAATAATAACACACATTTGTACAGCACTTAAATATTTGCAAAGCACTTTCTTCACTACCTACAAAGTAGGGAGTGCAAGTGTAAAACCACTGTTTTACAAGTGAGGAAACTGAGGAGTTAAAGGACTCGCCTAAATTTGCAAGGCTAGGGGCAGCTAAATGGTGAAGTGAATAGAGCTCTCTGGTCCTAGAGACTTGAGTTCAAATACAGCCTCAGGCATTAGCTGTGTGACTCTGGGCAAGTCACTCAATTCATGTTTGCCTACAAACATCCCTCCTGGATCACTGCTTTGTCATGACAGAGGGGCTTGTGTAGTTCAATGAAACTATGAGAGACAGATCATGATGGAGAGCTCTGACAAAAAAGAAATGGTGATTTATGGAGAAGGAAATGGCAAACCACTCCAGTATATTTGCCAAGAAAACTCTCATGGAAGAAATGGTCCATAGAATCACAAAGAGCTGGACACAACTGAACAACTAAACCACCTAGTAAATATACAAGCTAAAATTAGACCCAGGTATTCTGGCTCCAGATCTTAAGCTCTGTCATACCTGGCTACCTAGAAAAAATATTCATAGGCCAAATCAACTCCTTCTGGGTCTTTTTGGAATTACATTCTCATAAATTAAGTTCTCATAAGTGTTATGATATCCTAATACCTAGGACTTCAATATTTTATTAAAGTTCTACATGTATACATAGTATACATATATATGTATGTATATATATATACATAGTAACTGAGGCAAGGTTGATATATTGATCGTAAATCTTCCATCTAACCCAAACACGAGATATGTTAGCCAGAATCTATACAGGCCCTATGACCAATGTGATGGGGCAATGGATTTGAGTAGATGCTTGCCACTCCTACTGTACGTTTGTTAAGTCTAGGGGGAGGGAAAGGATTCATTTGAGTATGCTGACCAGAAATATCTTTCCAGGGGCAGCTAGGCGGTGCAGTGAATACAGCATTGGCCCTGGAATCAGGAAGACCTGAGTTCAAATCTGGCCTCAGACACTTAACACAAAACTAGCCATGTGACCTTGGGCAAGTCATTTAACCCCAATTGCCCTGCCTTCTCCCTCAAAAAAGCAAAAGAAAGAAAGAGAGAAAGGAAGGAAGGAAGGAAGGAAGGAAGGAAGGAAGGAAGGAAGGAAGGAAGGAAGGAAGGAAGGAAGGAAGGAAGGAAGAAGGAAGGAAGGAAGGAAGGAAGGAAGACAAGAGAGAAAAAGCAAAAAGAGAAATATCCTTCCTCAGTCTTATATGAACTGATAAAAAAAAGTGAAGTGAGCAGAACCAGAAGAATATTGTACACAGTATCAGCAATGTTGTAATGATGATCAACTGTGAAAAACTAAGCTACTCTGATTAAGACAATGATCCAAGATAATTCTAAAGGACACGTGATGAAAAATCCTTCAATCTCTGGAGAGAGAACTAATGAACTCTGAGAACAGATGGAAACAAGTTTTTTTCATTGTTTTTATTTTTATGGGGGTTTTTGTGTGTATGTTTTACGTTGCAACATGGCTAATATGGAATATATTTTGCATGACTTCACATGTATAAGCAATAACATATTGATTACCTTCTCACTGGGTGAGGGAGGGAGAGAAACTGAGGCTCAAAATTTTGAAAAATGAATGCTAAAAAATGTTCCTGTGACTAGGAAATATTTAATCAAATAAACATGTGTATATAGGTCTATTTGCATATATATTTACATATACATATATATATATATATATATGATGTTTCCTTCCTCTCCTCTCTGGCAAGAACTATGAGATAGGCCAGAGACTATCATTAGGATGGGGAGATTAAGGCTGATCAATTTGTTTTCCAGTGTATTGGTTAACAAAACCTGAGCTAAGAAATGGTCTTTTTTTAGTTCATTCTGTGACCCTAGTGACCTTAAGTATCATCTATATGTTTGTCTGTTGTTTATTGAGCACCTCTAGGATGGTTTTGAAATTCTGAACACATGGGAAGAACTTAATCCATATACATATCACCTCATGCTTACATTACTACATCTCTAAAACTTCTCTCCTTCTACAGTATTTTGCAACAAATCTACACCATAAATGTTCTTAAAATTCCATTTTCACCATTGCACTCAGAACCTACACGTACAGTGGTTCCATATTGCCTATTGCACCAAGTCCTCTGTCTGATTCCTAAGACCTTCTGTTATCCAATTTCATTTACTACTCCACCTTCATCTCCAATCAGTTCAATCTACCTACTATCCCAAGAACTCACTGTGTCCATTCCCACTCTAGCCTAGAACGCTCTTTTTTCTCCCTTTTCCAAATCCTACGCATCCTTCAAGTCCCAGCTCAAGTTTCATCTACCTAAAAGTGCTTCCCCCAACTACTCCATAAGACATTGATCTCTTTCTTCCCTAACCTTTCATAAGACTTTAGAGAAGGAAGATCAATCTGCTGAGCTGGAAATCCCAATGCCCTCCTCCTATCACTCCTTACACATTGTGGCCTCTGAAACCCATCCACTTCTCTCCTACTCCTCTACCAATAACAAACTCTCACATTGTTTTGGTTTCCTTGCGTTTTTGAAAACCTCTCTTCAAAGGACACGACATCTCAGGCTGCCCTCTCCAAGAGTTGGTGGTTATTTTCTCCTTCACCACAACAGATGAACAGGAAAAGGGAGAAGAGGATGTATCCTCTGCTCTTCACTGCCATTTGTAAATCTTCCCTCTGTCCAACATCACTCGGGAACTTTTGCCTCTTTGAAGTTCACTCCATTTGTTTATATCACCTAATACAGATCTTTACTGCAGCAATCTACCAGCTTTCAAGTCATTGCCCTTCCTTTCTCAAAAAGTTAGATGTATGGCTTCTTTTCCACCCCAAAACCTACCCTCATACTCATGGATATCAAAATGTGCATCAATGTCCCCCCAAATACCCTAACCTCCTAGTACATTGAGCTCCTCAATTACTGTAAACAATAGTCATTTCATCAGAGCTAGTCACAGGGCTGGCCATACTTTAGATCTCATCATCAGCCATAATGATTCTACCTCCATGATCTTAAACTCAAAAATTCCTCTCTCTGATTATTGCTTCTTATTCTTCCATCTCTCTCCCCATGTGGCTCCTGCTCAACTCATTCTTCAGCCTTACTACAACCTTCAGGTCTCACCCCTCCCCTTTCTCTAAGCCCATTACCCTGGCTCTGGACTCACTTTCCTCTCCTTAAAGTCTTGGTCCTTTGCTCGACAAATTCAACTTTACACTCCAACATTGCTTACCCCCTTGTCTTTTAGATGCTTGAGACTTGTCAATTCAAAACCTCCCACAACAGCCATTCCAACCTTTTTCTCAAACCCCCTATAAAATCTTCTGCCTTCTCAATCGTAAGAGGAACCCACCTCCCATGAGAGCTCCCTCTTCTCTCCTACTCCATACCTTGAGACCCCTGATATCATCTCCTATTCTCTCCTCTTTTTATTTCAATCTCTGAGAAAAGAAAATAGAAAAAGACTCTTTCTTGAGAAGACTTAGGGCCAGGAGGCCCTCCCCCTCCCATTTCCTTCAGAAAAATGTTTTTTCAATCATTTCTTCTCTCTTTTACTTTAGATCTCTTTTTATGAGTTGGTTTCTTCTTCTCTATCTAATACACACACACACACATTTGGTTAGATAAGGAACACAATATATGCAATGACTATAACAATGCACATGGAAAGGACAGCAACAAAGAAATTGAACACTAATTATAATGATCAAGTGTAATGCTGAAGAAAAGATGGAATCAGAGGAATTGAGTTCAAATTCCACCTCTGAGGCTATGTGATCTTGGGTTAGTTACTTAATATCCCTGAGCTATAATTTGGTCTTCGGTAAAATGAGGGATTTCTGAGGTCCTTAGGCTCTAGATCTATGAACTTCTGAGAAAATTCAACATCTTTCTTCTTTACAGAGCTCAGGGGAGGAGAGAAGATGGGTGTAGAATACGACATATACTGTCAAACTC
>NW_027185764.1:61708006-61711560 GCF_028583685.1 Petaurus breviceps papuanus | reverse complement strand
CATTAGTGAAGACTATGGAAGCCCCCTTTGACCCACTCTAAAGGGCAAAGAAATAAACTTTTCCAAGAATATTCCAACAAAACTCCCATGTTTTTACTTCTCCACAATGTCACCAAGAACTTTGTCATCCCTCTAAAACACAGGTTTATGGAAACTTTATTAGTCATCTGTTATTAGTTATTCAAACAATGAGTAATACTATTTCCTTAAAACAGACATTGTCTGAGTGCTAGAAACAGGAATGTTCTTTTAATAATAATAACTAGCCAATATTACTACTAGGCCTATATCCCAAAGAGATCAAAGAAAAAGGACCAATATATACAAAAATATAACAGCTCTTTCTATAGTGGTGAAGAATTGGAAATTGAGGATGTGCCCATCAATTGGGAAATGGCTGAATAAGTTGTGACATATTATTGTGATGGATTACCATTGTTCTATAAGGAAAACATGATAGAACTTTTATGAACTGACGAAAAGTGAAGTGAGAAGAACCAGGAGATCATTGTGCCTAGTAACAGCAGTGTTATAATGGTGATCAGCTGTGACACAGTTGGCTACTCTGATCAATACAACGATCTAAGACAGTTCCAAAGGATTCATGATGAAAAAATGCTATCCACTTCCAGAGAGAGAACAGATGAACCCTGAGTACAAATTTAAGTATAATTTTCTCACTTTATTTTTCTTGCTTTTAAAAATTTTATAGCTAAAATAAAAATGTTTTGCATGATTTCCCATGTACAATTGATATCCTGTTTCTTGCCTTCTCAGTAGGTGCAGAAGAGATGAGAGGAGAGAAAGAATTTGGAACTCAAAATTTAAAAAGAGTGCTTAAAAATAAGTTAGAAATTTTAAAACCAAAACAATTAATACTAGCTAGCATTTTATATAGTACTTTTGGCTTTGCAAAGCACTTTACAAATATTACTTTGTGGAATCCTCACAAAAACTGAGAAGTGCAGTAGTTGTCCCCATTTAATAGATGAAGAAATGGAGGCAAACAGAGGTTAAGCTACTTTCCCAGCAACTGAGGCTGGATTTGAAATCAGGTCTTCCTGTCTACAGGTCCAATGCTCCACCCAGTGCATCATGTAGTTGCCTAGAATCTTTTAAAGGCCATTCTATTTATCGTGGCAAACATAAAGTTCCTCTATTGGTCTTTTCTGTATGTTCACTCACCTGCTTCAATGAGAAATGATGTTTTATTTTTGTAATATGTGTGTAGCAACTTGGTTCTGCTGGACAGATGATGAAACAAGAGCCTTCTTCTCCACTGAGAAGCTTACTGGTTTTTTCTTCCTCTGCAGAGAGTAACAAGACCCCAAGGGCAGAGTATCACATATATCTGGTCAATTTTATTTAGCTGTTCATCTTTATTAGCAGTGGTACTTTGGGTGATGGGAACATTTGTCAGGAAATGACTCAGTAAAACAAAAAGAACCAATAATTTTTTAATATAAATGCAGCTGGAGTGAGGGGTAACCAGTGGACAATCTGAACACGCATCAGTTTCCATGCAATGTTAAAATATCTAAAGGGAGGCCCATATTCTGTTGAGCTGACTCCTCTGCAGAGGAGTTATAGGAACCTGTAGAGCACTATAGATACACAAGAACCACACAGGATGAAAAGGATTCTTACAACTTACTGTGTCGTGCATCCTTCAGCCCAGTGACACCAGCCTCCTTCCTGTTCCAAGAACAAGACACTCCATCTCTAGCTGACCCCTGTGCCTGGGATGTTCTCCCTCCTCAACCCCACCTATTGAATTCCCTGGATTCTTCAATTCCCAATTAAAATCCCATCTTCTACAGGAAGATTATCCTAATCCTTCTTCATCCTGGTGCCTTTCCTTTGTTAATTATTTCTTATTTATCCTGTATATAGCCTGTGTACAAATTTGTTTGCTTGTTGTCTGACCCATTAGATTTTTTTTTGCCTCTTTTTATATCCTCAGAGTTTAGCACATAGTAGGCAATTAATAAATGTTTATTAACTGACTGACTAGATGGGGTGTAATCTACACCACTGGAGAGATCAATCCTTAGTGAGATCACAGCTCCATGGAAGTATCAAATATATGTACCGATCAAGCTATATACTTTTTTTCTAGAATCTCTGAGCTCAGAGAGATTTGTGCTTCTATATAGTTTTAAGCTTTTACAAAGTGCTTTCCTACCTACAACTTTATCAGGTGGGTAGTAGAAGTATATGGACAGCTAGGTAGCACAGTGAATAGATTGCTGGGCCTGGAGTCAGGAAGACTCATCTTCCTGAGTTCAAATCTGGCCTCAGACACTTACTAGCTGTGTGACACTGGGCAAGTCACTTAACCCTGTTTGTCTCAGTTCCTTATCTGTAAAATGAGCTGGAAAAGAAAATGGCAAACTACTTCAGTGTCTTTGTCATTAAAGCCCCAAACGGGGTCACAAAGAGTTGGACATGACTGAAATGACTGAACAACAAAAGTACAAGTATAATTATCCCCATTTTACAGATGAGGAAGCTGAGATTTGGAGAGGTTTAAATGGCCTGCTCATGGTCACCCAGCTGGAGATGATCTAAGGTGGGCTAGTCATACCAGATCTCAAACTATATTATAAAGTGATAGTCATCAAAACAATCTGGTGCTGGCTAAGAAATATGGTGGCAGGCAGATCAGTGGAACAGATTAGGTAAACAAGACTCAATAGTAAATGACCATTAACCCAGTGTTTAATAAACCTAAGCTTTTGGGACAAGAACTCAATATTTGACAAAAACTGCAGAGAAAAATGGAAAACAGTATGGCAAAAATTAGATACAGAGATTAACTAGAGTAATTTATCCCTAACCTGAAGAATCTTTTCATTTATCCTCATATAGCATGGTTTCTAGTTCCTTCAACTGTGTTTTAGATATACTATTTAATACCCAAATTCAGTGCCCTGAGAAAGAGCTACAACTAAGGTAAGGTACCTGGAGCTTCGTCCCAGAACAGAAAATTTATAAAGTAAAGCTTCCTGGGTCATTTCTCTTTTTCCCTCCCCACCCCACCCTCAGTCCTCAGGCAGCAATGGTGGACTCATTCCTTTTCAACAAATCAGAAAACTTGCAGTGTCTCAGACATATATCCCTTCCCCCAAACCTAGCAGCAGTATCCTTGGCATCACCCTTGCAACCACCCTTTCTGCTCCTCTCCTCCAATAGTGGCCAGATTTTAAGCAAGACAGAAAACTTGTAGTACCCTAGACTGTGCCTCCCTGGTGAACTTCTTTATCTGTGTCCCTTACAGGGGGACACAACAATTGCTATTTATAGCTCTGCCAAACAAATACTATACTGTACCATACCATATTATACCATACCACAGTATATCATAGCATGCCACACCATACCATGCCATACCATGCCATACCATGCCATGCCATGCCATACCATACCAAGCCATACCATGCCATGCCATATCATACCAAGCCATACCATGCCATGCCATACCACACCAAGCCATACCATGCCATGCCATACCATACCATACCATACCATACCATACCATACCATACCATACC
>NW_027185764.1:61670389-61707996 GCF_028583685.1 Petaurus breviceps papuanus | reverse complement strand
CCATACCATACCATACCATACCATACCATACCATACCATACCATACCATACCATACCATACCATACTATACTATACTATACTATACTATACTATACTAGGTTATATACCATATACTATATACTATACAAATACTATAGGTTTGGTCTAGCCAGGACAGAAGATAGCTGGACATTGCGTCTCTTGCTCTGGACACTATATTTCTATCAATGCTACCCTAAGACTCATACTCTTAGTGAAACCTTCCAACTCTGTTACTTCCACAAAATAATCTTTTTGCTTCTCAAATTACCAAAGTCCCCAGCACAAAATCTCTTTATTCTTTCTTTCTGAGGTGAGGATCTTTGGGTGGATCTCTATTTATAAGTTTTCTATTCTGGTGTGCAGATTTCCTACTGTTTCTACCAGGCCTCCAAAATTAAGCCAGTCTGGGTTCTGAAATACAAACATCTGCTATGTCAGGGAAGAAAGGCAGGTCCACTGAACTCTCTCCCTCACCTAAACTCCACATATTCCCAGAGGAATGGGGCTGTTAAAAACAAGTCTTCCCAGTCAGGGGAAGCCTTCCTGACTGGTGGCAGGAATTGAGAGCCAGAGAGGAACACTATTCTGTGGAAACACTCAGACACTTCCCCCTCCGACAGGTAACTGATTGGATTAAGAGGCCCATCTGACAGCATGTCCGTTCAGCCACCGAGGCTAATCAACCTACCCATCCTGCCTGCTAATAAATCCTGCACTAGGGACCATTCTGCTTGATGATCTCTCCTTAGGGAGTTTTAAAGACTTCTCTCGGAGAAAACTACCCGGAGTCTATTAAAATTGCAACCCACAGTTGTCAGGTAGTCCCAGAGAGTCACGGGAGGTGCCCATCACCCAGGTGGAGGTAGCTATTACATATTCAAGCCCGATATGAGCCTGTTGGAGGGAGCAGAAATTACATGAAGCGAAATGAACAAGGAGAGAACCATTGTTCTGCCTGCAGGCCTGTCATGTCATAGCTTAAGTCTGCAAAGGGGAGGCAGGATTCAAGAAAGCGGGGTGAGCTCCAGTCCTGCAAAGGTCTCTCTGCCCATTTCCTGAGAGGATAGGGGAAAGTGTAATTTGGGGCTAAGACACAGACTCTGCTGCTGCCGCCACCACTACCACCCTGGACACGGTTGTTTCTAATCTTGCTTCTCTGCAGTCAGTCGGCTCCTGACTGACACTGGACACCTACTTCAGGGTCTCCCCCAGGCCTCCAGTTAAAGTCTGTTCACTCCAGCTTAATAATTCAATGAGAGGAGTTTTTGATTTGTTCAGCTGGGGGACCTACTTCCACTTAAATACATTTGGTTGCAGTACACTCCTGAAAGACACGGTATGAATAAATTAGAGCTGGCAATTGTTGGATCTATAATATCTATAGAGAAAATGTATAAATAAATTAGAGTTTTAATTATTTTCTTAGATTTGCCATTGCACAAGAGAGCTCATGAAAAGCTGAGGAGCTGAATCTCCCCCAGAACCCATACAAGCTCCAGTTTGTCTAGTGGCAGTGATTTCTTCCCTTCTTACCTTGTCTCCAAAGGCACAGAGAGGACAGGAAAATAATTTCCTTTGTTGCTCGAGATAAAAAGTACATGAATTTTGACTCGTAGGCCTTGGCTACTGCTGAAATATTAGGTTATTTTTTCCCTTAGTTTTTCTTTTCAATGGAGGTTGTCAGTCAAGTGAATTTCCCCATTTTGATCAGATCTGGGAGAACCTCCAAGTGCTTTATTAAATATTTGAAACCTACCAGAAATATTCAAGCAACCTGAATCTGGGTCTAGAAGGGAAGAACCTTTATTCAAATAATCCTGGAGGTAATAAAAATGTTATATTTTGTTTTCATCTAGATGATGTGGTTTTCCTCATTAAAGAGGACAAAGTTGGTTTTAAAATTCAGGATCCAATGGTCTGGTGGCATCTGCCAAAACTTAATCCTTCAGTACTTTTCTCAATCAACAATTTCTCTGTTGTAAGATTGGAGATTTGTAGCTGGAAGGTATTTGGATGTTATCTAGTCCAATCCCCTCATTTTGCAGATGAAAAAACACAGTCTCTGAGAAGTTAAACGATTTGCCACTATAATAGGTCAAAACTTTGTTGAGACAAGTTGTGTCCAGTAAATCACCTGGCTTCTCGGACATGCTCCATATCATGCCTCTAGATTCAGTACCATTGGTCTGAATTGATGACTCCTGAAACTGGTTTTCCTACTTCTCTCATGTCTGTTGAACTCAGTGGTACAGAGAGGTCACATGGGCAGAGCTGAGATTTGAACCTATCTCCTCTGACTCCAGATTCATTGCTTTTTCCAGTGTACCCCACATCTTCCTAGAAACAAGTGACCACAAAAAGGAATTTCTTTACAGCTGCCTTAAATACCTAACTCATTCAGGCAAATTGGAGTCATCATCCAAGTGGAAGTTACGGGTCATCTCATTATGGATGAATAAGAACATCACTTCCTAGACCTTAGGAACTCCCAAATTTAGAAGTAGAATTTCAAGTGTTTGGAAGTTGAATATCTGGGACAGAACACAAAATTTCCAGTCCTTAAGGGGTTTTTAAATGATTTTTTTTTTTTAAAAACAAACATAGGGCGGCTAGGTGGCACAGTGAATAGAGCACCAGCCCTGGAGTCAGAAGGACCTGAGTTCAAATCCGGCCTCAGACACTTAACACAAAAAACTAGCCGTGTGACCTTGGGCAAGTCACTTAACCCCAATTGCCCTACCTTCTCCCTTCGAAAAGGCAAAAAATAAATAAATAAATAAACTTGATAGTCAGACATGGTAACACATGTCTGTAACCCCTGCTACTAGGGGGTACTGAAGCTGGTAGAATGCTAGAGTTCAGGAGTTTTGATATTCAGTAAAGCTAAAGCTGATAGCATGTCCAAACTAATTCTATACCCAATATGGTAGGCTCTCCAAAGCTAAGGGCTACCAGGTTGACTAAGGAGGGGTGGACTGGCCCAGGTTGGAAAAACCAAACAGGTTAAAGTCTCCATGTCAATCAGTAATGGAATTGGGCCCATAATGGCTACTCTACTTCCATCCTGGGCAAGATAAGGAGACCCAATCTCCAAAAAATAAAATATAAAAGAAAAATAAACAAAATAAAGTTTTTTAACACAAAAAAATCCCGTGAATTACTTGTAGCTTACTAAAAGAAAATGTATATGTATTAGGATAGACTTAAACAAGTTAAAATAATAACATGGTTCTGAACTCACGATCTTACTGGTACAAATGAGACTGCACAGGACAAGACGAGCCCAGCTACCACAAACATGCAGGGCAGGTAGAGAGAATGCAAAGGGACACCATAAAAGTTTAAAACTTTGAGACAAGTTATGTCAGACAAATGGACCGGCTTCTCTGACATGCTCCATATCATGCCTCTGGATCCACTACCACCTAGTCTGAATTTATGACTCCTGAAACTGGTTTTTCTACTTCTCTCATGCCTGTTGAACTCAATGCTCCAAAGAAACAATAATACTGAAGGCCTTTGGTTTAAGCTGTCATGGACACCACTTTCCATTGCCCCCTCTCTGACATTTGCCTATTCTCTGGCACATGATGGCTCTTCCTCTAGCAAGATCAATCTCCTATGTCCCCTTTTGATATTTTTCTATGTAGTACTTACCAGATTCCATTGCTGTTATTTTATGTATGTTATACTGAGTATTTTCTCCATCTAAATCACATATACATGTTCTTCTGCAGTTCTTTGTATTTGGGATTTTTTTTAATGCAATATTTTCTAATGACAGATACATTGGGTGCAGTAGAGCTAGGCTAGAGTGTTCTCCTTCTCCATCTAAGAACCCTCTAGCCCTGGGGTCATGTGGATCAGATTCAGATTTGAGGGAGCCTATTCTTTAAAAGAAAGGCGTCAGGTTCTTTCTTACTGTTTCTGGCTTTCTATAAGCAAAACAAGGGACTAGACTAAATTACCTCAAAGGTCATCTAGTCCATTTTACAGATGATGAAACTGAAGTTCTACAATCATAATATCAGGCTAGAAGGGACTTAGTGGCCATCTAGCTCAACCCCTTCATTTTATAAATCAGGGCCCAGAGGCTTGAATTCACCTACTGAACTCACTCATGTAGCAAGTGGCAAAGGTAAGATTCAAACTCAGTCCTATGACTCCGTGTTCATCACTCTTTTTACTGCACCATTCTTGTCACTGGGGAGCTAAGGGACAGTGCAATTCAGTTCAATTTCAGCTCAGTTCAACAAGTATTAACTAATTGCATACTATGTGCCCAACACTGTGCTAGGCACACAGATAAAAATGAAACTGTCCAGAATTTACATAAACTGAGAAAAAGATAAAGCAGGATGTCACTTACTGGGGAATTTGGATGCCAAGGTCAACACTGGATCTGCAGCAGCAAGGACTCACTACTGAGCCAATGGCAATTGTCTTAGTGTTCTTTATGTTCCTGCTGGCCTGGACCAGGGTTGGTCCTAGAATCTGAGCCAGGGTTAAGCCTGAAGGGTTAAGTTAACACAAATGTCAGCCTTGGAGAGCTGAAGGGAATGGGAGTCAGGTAAGCTATTTTAACCTAACTGCAGGCAGAGGACGTTAGAGCTAAGATTTCCTTTCCTAATAATCATAATTTTAAAGATCTTAGAGGCCATTCAATCCAGTCCTATCATTTTACAGATGAAGAGACCAAGGCTCTAAGAGATAAAGCTACTTTCCCAAGGTCACATTGCTAATTAGTGGCAAGTCCTGGACTAGAACCCAAATGTCCTGATTCCAAGTCCTCAATTCTTCAATTAGCTATTAGACAGCTAAATGGAGAAAGTGAAATCCCTCTCCCAGAGCCAATAACTGGGTGCACTGGTCTGGAAGGTTCCCCCAAACCCAGGCAAGATTCAGAACACCAAATGTCTATATTTCATTTGCAATTGTCCCCACCAGTCTTCAGACACATCTCATTGCAGAAAGTAGCATTAATAAAGGCGATGAACCAGCCGCCCAGCGTCAGCACTAATCTCCTGGCCCTGGCAGTTTCCATGTGATCTGATTTATCAGAGTAGAGGGCATGCTTTTAAAGGGTCAGACCCAACCTCTGATCTCCGGCTCTTTTAGCAGTGAGTAGTGGAACATATTTCCTCTGTTAACAGGATTGTATGTTATAGGACAGATTATTTTAAGAGTCAAGTCTAAATTGAATCAAGGCAGGCTTGATCTTTTTTTCCAGAGTCGTAGAAGAAACTCATTCATCCAACTGCTCAATTTTCATGTATTCCTCTGTTCTCTCTCCCTAACTGCCAGTGGTGATATGATGTGAAAGACTCAGCACCCCTGACCATAGTCAAACCTAGGGTAGGACAACTTGGTCTTTGCCCCAAAGCACAAAAATGTAGAGGGCTCCAAAATTTAAAATAATAATAATAGCTAGCATTTATATAGCTCTTTAGGGTTTACAAGGCTCTTGCAAATCTTATCTTATTTGGTCTTCACAATGAACCTGGGAGATAGGCATTATTATACTCATTCTACAGATGAAAAGACTGAGGCAGGAAAAGGTTAAATGATTTGTCCAGGGTAACACAACTAGTAAGTGTCTTGGGTAAAACTTAAAATCATGTCTTCCTGACTCCAGGCCTAGCATTTTATCTACTGCATTCCCTATCAGCCTACCATATGCATTTTGACACACTCCAGTAGCAGACAAAATTTGGACTTAGCACCTACATACCAAGATAATTAGTTAAAATAGGAAGCTACTAAATGGTGTGTTTCTTCTCCTAAAAATCCAACACCCAAGGAAACTCCTCCTAGCTCAGCTCTACTGTGTTCCCCAGCCCTACCACCCAGGGCAGCTCTCCCTCACGGCTCCCCAACTATAGAGATGGTGTCTTGTGGTCTCTCCCTCTGTCCCATGTCTCACCTTTTGCTCATCTAAATTTATCTTCCTTGTTTCCACCTATAAGATGGAGTTTTCTTCTACTGAATCAAATACACCTTTAAAAATCAACAATAAGCAAAATAGGGTCTTAGATTCTCTACAACTTCCAATTAATTGCTAATTATCTTCATGTAGTTATTTGCATGGTGTCTTCCTCGTTAGACTGTGGACTCCTTTCTTGGTATCATCTGTCCCTAGCATAGTGCCTGGCATATTGTAAACACAATAAATTTTTATTATTATAATTCATATTTTAATCATACTAAATCATTTAATAATAAATTATTATTATTCACTGACTGAAAATGGTAAAGATATTGTTCATTATTAAATACCACAAGCAGAAGCCTGTTCATTCCCTGCTAAGACCCTGTTTGAGGATGACCTCTATTCACATACAGATAGCTCCCCAAAAAGATTTGTATAGATGGAAAGACCAGCACTGAGGTCAGTAGGAAATGGTGTTTTCTCATTCACTTTTTCTGATATTAATAAGATCTGAGGTTTTTTTTAATGCTTGTGGTTATCTTCCCCTCCTTCAGATAACTTGTATATCTGCCCTTTGTTGTCTTCACAATAATATTGTCTCCAACACAGATTTTCTCTCTGTATACTTGGTCCACATCCATCTGTGTGCTCTCTAGTGTCCTTTCTACCTCCTCTATAAGGAGACTATGATGGTAGGGTCCAAGTGTCGAGGCTCCAGGGTGTTAAAATGGTTTTTGCAAATCTTTTCCATTTTTCTTCTGTTTGCAGTCCTTCCATTTTCATCCTTGAATGGCTATAGGATTATTGCTTAGTTCGATATTTTGCCAAGCTTTCTTTAAACTGGTTTTACCCTCCACTGCTTCTCTGTTTTATGAGACAATATGGTTCATAATCTTCCATCATCCTTCTTTGTAAGATTTTACAAATTAATTTATATTCTAACCTGGAATTGCTTTGGCTGACAACTCTCTCTGTTTGTCAAGAAAGTCAGATGTCTGCTGACTAAGGTGCTTTCTGGGATCTTTTGATCTTTTTGTTGTGGCAATTAATTTACATTGGCTAAACTTCAGGATAAAATTATTGTATTTAAAGTTGATTTCATCTCTGTTGTCCATTTTCCTCCCAGATTTCAACACACATTATGGTCGCCTTATAGGGCTTGTCCAACAGTAAGTACATCTGAGATGTCTAGGTGAACTAGGCCCAGAGTCAAAAAGGAGGAAAGTAGCCTGGATTCCTTTCAGGAAAGTGGAGTTCTATAAATGACCCCAACTTCCCCTAAAAACAAGGGCCCATCTTTTCAAAACTAACATTTAACTGCTGTTCCCATTTCTCAGTGAGACATAGGCCGGGGTATGAGCTGGAGTCAGCTCTAACCAGCTCCCACCGACTGTTAAATTTTCATTGTGAGCATTTACACCTTATACTGGACTATTGTGAAAGCTTGCTGGCTGATCTCCTTGCTACATGTCTTCTCCTATTCCAGTCTATCCTTTATTAAGCCATCAAAGTGATGTTCCCAAAAGCTTCCTCCACTGAATCACCTGGATTACCTCCAGGATCAAATATAAAATCCCCTGTTTAGCATTCATAACCTGGCCCCTTCCTGCCTTTTGGGTCTTTTTACATCTTCCACTCCTCCACTATGTTCTTATGTGAGTATATGAAGGATTGATTGCACAGAGTGGTTAAGTGACTTGCCCAGGGTCACAAAGCTAGGAAGTGTCTGAGGTAAGATTTGAACTCAGGAATTCTTAGTTTGCTGCAAAACAATTCACTTCCTTAGTACTAGAAGCCATCTAGTCTAACCTCATTTTTACAGATGAGAAAACTGAGTCTCAGGATGTTTAAATATCTTGCCCAAGGTCACACAGCTCTATCCTAACTCAAAGTCTACAGAACCATATTCTCTTTCTTGTTCAGGGCCTGTATTTATTACTTAATAATTCTCTCATATAGAGGCAGTAGCAAATAGAGAACTGGCCTTGAGACCATGAAGACCTGATATATATGACTGTGTGACTTTGGGTCATTCACTTTATCTCCCTAGGCTCTAAGCGGAAGGTGTCAAACACAGGGCAACACTGCCTAGTGCTTTGAGAACCAAATTAAAATGTAATTGTAAAATATTTAACAAAATTTAAAAATACAATAGAACATGTTGTTAAGTCATTTTCAGGTGTGTCTGACTCTTTATGACCCACATTAGGGATTTTCTTGGCAAAGATACTGCAGTGGTTTGCCATTTCCTTCTCCAAATCATTTTACAGATGAGGAAACTGAGGTAAACAGGATTAAGTGATTTACCCAGGGTCACATGGCTAGTGTCTTAAGTCCAGATTTGAGCTCACATATTCCTGACTCCAGGTCTGACACGCTAGCCACTGAGTCACATCACATAGATAATGTTAATATATGGTTTTCTAAGTCAATATGCCACTGGCCTGCTTCTATTTGAGTTTCACACCACTACTGCAGGCAATTCCCTAAAACAATAATATAATTTTTAGTGAAGGTGACAATTTGCTTGGTAGAGGGAATTTCTTCTTCCAGGAGTTCCTTGTACTAATAAAATCACAAGTCGAGCTATCCCTTACTCTTTCCATGCTCATTTTCACCACCATAGTTCAGATTTTCTTTACCACAAATAGCTTCATAATTGGCTTTTTGTTGTTGTTCAATCATTTCATTTGTGTCTGACTCTTCCTCACCTTGTAATGGTAATGGGAATTTGAAGACCTTCCCTGCCCCCTAATAGGCCAAATGTAATCACATGGAGCCTATGGTGGAAGGAGTTTGCTGAAGTTTGCAGAGCCCACAGGAAGCTGAGAATCAAAGCAGCTAGATGGTGGGAGAGAGAGGATAGCAGGAAAGCAGACAGCTAGGTTTGTGAGTATTGGTTTATGGGAAGGCTAAAGGATGGTGTGGCTCTCTGCTGCATTGTGGTGTATTAGCTTCTGTGTTACTATGATGGATTCTGTTTCCTGGTGCTGGGATTTGGTATCTGAATAAACATTTTGTTTCTGTCTTCTATATGGAGAATCTGTTATACTCTGTGATTGAGCACTATGCCGGCATATTTACAATCGCTGTTGGCACTGTGAATATTGTGTTGGTGCTATAGACCCCCATTAGGGATTTTCTTGGCAAAGACATTGGAGTGGTTAGCCATTTCCTTCTCCAACTCCTCATTTTACAGATGAGGAAACTGAGGCAAGCAGGGTAAGTGACTTGCCCTAGGTCACACAGCTAGGAAGTATCTGAGGACAAATTTGAACTCTCTCCTTTCTCCAATCCGTACTTCACACTGCTGCCAAATTGATATTTCTAAAGCATAGACCTGAACATGTCCATTCATTCCCTACTCAAGCACCTCTCTTATCAGTTCTTGCTTGATTCTCTCACTTGTTAATGTCTCCTCCACTCCATTACTTTATTTCTATTTTAAGCTTACTTATTTTTGTACATATGGTTTCCCTCAAGTGGAATGCAAGGTCCTTGAGGGCAGGGGCTATTCTGTTCTTATCTTTGCATCTCTAGAGCCTAATACAATGTCTTACACATGCTAGGTATTTAATCTGTACCTGTTGAGTGAAAGAAATGCATTAATCTGTGATAAATTCAGTTCCATGTGTTACATTGAAGGCTCACAGTTACTAGGAACATGGTTTTCAGACTTTGTCTAGTCTTCTTCAGCCTGAAGATGTGTATTACCTGGTGTAGAGTAGAAAGCCAAGCAAATTATCGATCACCTGAGATCTACATATAATAAATGCTCAGAAAGGGTCACCTAGACATGGGGTTACCAAAACATAAACTTTAGATATAGCTTGAAGTCACTGAATTCTTATCCTGTGTGACTCAACCATTGTATCTTTTTTTTTTTTTTTTGCTTTTTGGAGGGGGAAGGCAGGGCAATTGGGGTTAAGTGACTTGCCCAAGGTCACATGGCTAGTGTTAAGTGTCTGAGGCCAGATTTGAACTCAGGTCCTCCTGACTCCAGGGCTGGTACTCTATTCACTGTGCCACCTAGCCGCCCCAATTGTATCTTTAATTTCAATCTGTTTGACAAGTAGAACAAAGCCTCTAGGTTTAGGGGGAAGAGGTAGCAGCCAAAGAGAAGCTGTGTTTTGCAGAGTAGCCCAGGAAAGCTGAAACAAGTTTTTTAGGATGCCCACTATCCTCATGGCCAAGTGCGAGCCATAGCCAGCAATTTTGGCAGCCAGGGCACCAACATAAAAGGTATACTCAAATCAATTGTATAATCAATGATGTGAAAATAATACTCAAATGGATCTTGATCTCGTCAATTTTGGAGGTCCCTCCAATGATTCAGATTGCAAGCTATCCTTGTCTTCACCATTCTGTGATTCTTGTCTATGTCCTCCCAAAAGTTCACCTTAGGGAGTCCACCCAATGTGATGGAGGCATTCATTACTTTCTCCCAACATCACAAGGGTATCTGTGGAACAATCTAGTATTCACTAGTCAGTCATTCTGGTCATCCCTTGTTCTTGCCACACAATCCATCCATCTTTTCTTCCTATCATGCAAATCCTTGATGACATTTTTATTCTTCTTCTTTAGAGTTCCTTGTGGGTTGTATTTTCCAGCCTGCCCACACCCACCATGTGTTTCTCTACCACTCTCTGCATGTATGTTTGTATGTATGTGTCTAGTGATATTCTGAGGTTCATGTGAGATCATGGATGTAAAGTGCTTTGTAAACCTTAAAGTGCTATATAAATAACATTTTTTTAGCCTGCAGTCACCATGTCTCTAGTCTGGTGATGATTTCTTTCCCTGAGCTTTAGAACAGTGGTGTCAAATACAAATAGAAATGGATCCCTACTGCCACGTATTAACTTGGAAAACCACAAATTAGCAATACCAATGTTATGTTTTTGTTTATTTTCTTAAATATTTCCAATTACATTTTAATCTTTTTTCAAGCACTCAAGAGTTTTGAGCCCCCTGTGTAGCCAGGGGGCCATTAGTTTGACACCTCTCCTCAAACTATATTCCTGCTGAGCTCAAGCAATGTTTATAGAGATATACAGTGTGGAGCTGAACTGGTTTACCAAGGGAATCAAGAAAGGTTTCATGTAGATGATGATGTTTGAACTGTATCTTAAAGGAAAAGTGGGATTTAAAATGAAGTGAAGGAAGGAGTGTATTCCAAGCAGGAGGGTTAGCCAGTGCAAAGACATGGAGATAAAAGATGGGGAATCATGTGTGAGAAAGAGGGGCCAGTCCAACTAGGACTTAGAGGAGGAGAGTGGGAGAAGTGCCCATGAAACTGGAAAGATAATTGGAAAGATTGGGGCCAGTTTGTGAAAGGGTTTAAAATCTAAACAGAGTAGTTTATATTTTTGCCTAGATGTAAAAGGAAATCACTGAAACTGATTGAGAAGGGAAGTCACATTCTCAGACCTACACTTAAGGAAAGTTACTTTAGCAGCAAAATGGAGGATAGACTTGAGTTCTGAGAGACTCCTAAAAAAGTAGGCTATTGCAATAATCTGGGTGACAGATGATGAGGACCTAAAGGAAAGTGGTAGGTGTTTGAGAAGAAAGAAGCAGTCAGATGTAAGAGATGTTGAGGGGGTGGAAATGGCAATACTGGACAACTGATGGGATATGTAGGATTAGGGGAAATGAGTCGGAGATAATCCAAGATTAGAAGCCTGGAAAACTGGATCAGATAGACCTCTCTATTCCTGGTGTCTAGTATGGAATGATCATATCTGGTCTCTTTCTAAAACTAGTTTTGTCAACAAGCAAATTTCCCAGTCTCTCAACAAGTTGGCAATAATAACAGCTAGCATTTATATAATGTTTTAAAGTATGCAAAGTGTTTTATACATGTTATTTCACTTACTCCTCACAACAGCCCTATAAAGTATCCCAAGGCAGATGCCACATCTACTACACCACCCACCTGCCCCATAGGTACTATTATTAATCCCCATTTTACAAATAGGGAAACTAAGGCTGAAAAAAGTTAAGTGACTTGCCTAGGGTCATACAACTAGTAAGTATCTGAGGCAGGATTCAAACTGAGATCTTCTTGATGACTCTCCAGATTAAAGGACTTGACAATGAATTTGAGCATCAAACTGTCATTTGTTCCAGCCAGCACTCTTATGAGTTAAAGTTATGGCTAGTTGATATTGCTTCATCAGATGGGAGATATACTGACTGTGAGCATTTACATTCCCTCTATTTTCAGAAACTGTTCAAAAGCATAAATGAACATGTCGATGTGTCTCCTCACCCAAACATCAACAAAATTATATTATAAAGACTGTGGTGTCATTCTTAGAAAAGTTGTATTGATGTGCTAGAAATGTCACATGTTGGTTCCACAAATCCTGATCTCAATATAAGACCAGTTTTTGTTCAGTTTTTGTTCTGGTTTAGCAATGTGTAATTGAAACACTCAGACTGTGGGTCTGGTGATATAGTTCAAGATATAGTTCAAGGCTTCTTATTACCTGCCAACACTAACATTTCTTTAAGGAGCTAGCTCTTGAAGTCTTCCTCTGGGCAGAATAAATCCTGGCAGGGAATCCATACCCTGAGAAATATTTTTCCTATAACACTTTAGTAACTGGGAAAGCTTTCTGGTTCCTAGGTAGGTATGCTTAATAACTAGTGAAATGAACAATCACAGCTAAGAGTAGATTCTTTCTCCCTGAATCCAGAGGTAAAAAGTAATGCAAACAGGTTCCAATGACTTGTTAGTGCTTCTGTCTCCAAATATTCAACACAAGTGGATGCCCTTTTCTTCACACACATTAAGCATGTCCCACACTTTTTAGTGTCATCTTCTGTCAAATCTACTTCTTACAAGCTCTAGGGTTCTCTCTCGACTCCTATGTCCAAAGACACCATGTAGTAGCTTCATGGACATAGAGCAAGGTACATTAGACAGCACCCTGGTACGATGTGTGCGACTAGTGTCATACAGTATTCCATTGAACAGTGTCAATAGTGTCTCCTATTGTCTTCTAGTGTTTCCACTACTGTCTCAATGACTTGAGTACCCTAACATGTCCCCCATCCACCCACACCCAATGAACTCATGTGGCTCCGAATCACCTCCAGTATCAAATTTGATTGCAGGCTTTCTATTCAGGCACCAATGCTCAGAGAAAAGAAGCAAAATTGAAGAGGCAGCCAAAGGTCTAAGGCCCAGGGTCAGTATCACCTAAGAAATACTCCCCTTCCCCAATGAGAAGTTCCAGAGAGAGAGAGAGAAAGCAACAAAGAGACAGAGGAGACAGAGTTAGAGGCCACACATTCTAGATGGTAGAAGAAGAGAGGGAGCCCCAGATAGTGGTCACTCCTTTTAAAGTCCACTAAGTAGGTGGCCCTTCCTGCCTTGGTTGCCAATCCTCTTTGGTGCCCTCCCCTGATGCCATCATGGGAACCAAAGGATTTCTGGGTCATTCTAAAGCACTAAATCTTTCAGTACTGAGCAAGCATGCATGGGACCAGAAGGGGCCTAGTTCCAAGTTGTGTGGCACTGGAAGGGGCCCAGATCCCAACTTGCTCCTTGACACATATTCTAAACAGAGGCAATGATGGAGCATTCCCTGATTTTACTGATTATACTCAAAATATTCAAATGAATCTCTGATCTCCTCAGTATAGATGTTCCCTTCAATGATGCAGATTGCAACCCATCCATGCCTACATATCCTTTGTGACTCTTATCCATGTTCTCCCAAAAGTTCACTACCAAATATACTGTGGCCTTCCATGGTTTCTCCAGACATTACAATACCAATGGCTCACATGGGCTGTCCACCTGCTAGCAGTTGACATGTGACCAGCCCGCATCTTTTTCAATGACACATCACTGACACCATCCTTTATTCCGATAATTCTTTTTCATTTCTTCATTTATTATGTGAAGCTGCCTACACAAGAATCTCATTTCCCAAGCCCTGTGAAAACTGGAAAAAATATTTGGCATTTGCTAATAGGCCAGCAGGGTGCAGTGTGACCTTATAGATAGAGCCCTGGACTGAGCCAGGAGATGGGAGAACTTTGCTCCCAGGCCTTTCAGAGAGTAAACCATTTGACTCGACACAGTTCAGGTCAGCTCTGCATGCCACCATACTCCTGTGACCAGAATACTAGCCTCCTAATAAGGGCAGTCTTTAAACAGTCTAGTGAAATGATATCCTAGATTTTCTAGAACAGTCCAATTTTTTAAAAAACCAGTTTTTTAAAAGGCTTTGTGAAAAGAATGTATTTTGTCAAACCATAGGGTTCTGATCTTCAGATGGGAAACTTCTGATCATTGCATACATAGGGGAAAGACCCTGTTCAGGGAAACCACCTGTGTGACTGCTTTGCTGTTTTATATTTGTCCACTGAATAAACCATTTTTATGAGATTATTAACCAAAATATTCATGCATCTTCCCCCGCAGGGATGTTTTTATTCTTGGTTTTGGTTTGCAACTTACCCACTTCACCTGCAGAAAAAACCCCAGGTCCCTAGAGTTTTCTGTCATTGTCTACTTCCCCTTTGGCAATGCAGAAACAACTCAACTCTTGTCTGGAACGAATTAGTTTTCCTTCACAAAAATTTACTAACAAACTTATGACAAGTAGAAAACAAAATAGTATTTTTGTATAAAAAAATATTGCTCATGGGACTATAGGATATGTCCCAAGGAACATGCCAGGAGCTAGGCCCCTTCCAATACTACATGACTTAGAACTTGGCCCCTTCTGATTCCATGCATGCTGGCTCAGTGCTGAAAGCTTTGGTGCTTTAGAATGACCTGGAAATCCCTCAGTTCCCATGATGGCATCAGGGGAGGGTGCTGAAGAGAATTGGCACCAAGGTAGGAAAAGCCACCTTCCTGCTCAATAGACTTTAAAAGGAGCACTAGCTCCTCATGAATATTACAGAATCTGAACTAACAGCTACCTCAGAGACCAGCTAGTCTAATCTCTGGCTGGAAAGAAATCCTGCTTTACAACATTATGCGATGACCAATTTTGATAGACTTAGCTCTTCTCAGTCATGCAATGATCTAAGGCAATTCCAAAAGACTCATGGTAGAAAATGCTGTCCACATCCAGAGAAAGAATGATGGAGTCTGAATGAAGATTATAGCATACTATTTGCTCTTTTTTGTTTTTTGTTTTTTCTTCTGGTAGTTTTTTCCTTTTTTTCTGATTCTTCTTTCACAACATGTCCAATATGGGAATGTGTTTAATATGATTGTACATGTATAGCCTATATCAGATTGCTTGCCATCTTGGGGAGGGGAAGTAGAGGGAAAGGGGAAAATTTGGAACTCAAAATCTTATAAAAATGATGTTGAAAATTAAAAATTAATTAATTAAAATGTTGAAGTATTTTTTAAAATCCTGCTTTATTCCATATCTTTTCACCAATAGTCATTTAGTCTCTGCTTAATGACTCCAGTGATGTGGAACTCCCCTCCTGTTTGGCTATCTCTAATTCTGAAGCAGTTATTTTTTTTCCCTTACATCCAGGCATGTGGTGGTAAATGTTTAACAACCAGCCCTCTATGGGTGTAAAAGTGTACATTAAACACAAATTTAAGTTTAAACTGCATTATTAACTCTTTTTCTACCACTTTCTTAAATCTAGACTAGGGACCAAATCAGGCTCACTGCTTGTTTTGTATGTCCAGGTAGTTAAGAATGATTTTGACATTTTAAAATAAAGTTTTGTTGCATTTTAAAATGTCAGAACTGGGGGCAGCTAGGTGGCACAGTGAGTAAAGTGCCGGCCCTGGAGTCAGGAGGACCTGAGTTCGGATCCAGCCTTAGACACTTAACACAAAAAAAAACTAGCTGTGTAACCTTGGGCAAATTACTTAACCCCAATTGCCCTCCAAAAGGCAAATAAATAAATAGATAAATGAATAGATCGATAGATAGATACATACATACATACATACATAGATAAATGAATGAATGAATAGATAAATAAAATGTCAGAACTATTCTTATCTTCCCAGGCTGCACAAAAACAGGTAGATGGCTGTATCTGACCCATGGGTTATTGTTTGCCAACTCCTGATCTATATAATGAACAAAACAATCTATCAAATCCTGATTTGTAGCATTTGTCTATTTCTGAGATGGAAACGCTCATACTAAAAAAAGTTTTAACACTCAGCCAGTTCAGCTGGCTCCAGAACACTTCTGTTGACATCTTATCTAAAAATGCCCCTATAACTCCTACCACCTGCTTCTAGTTCTGCCTTCTGGGACCAAACAAAACAAGTTTGCTGCTTTTTTCAAAACAGAGCCCATTAAATACTTGAAAACAACTATCATGTCCACCTCCTAAACCCCATCTTTTTCATTCTATTTGAAAAGAAAACTAATTGCTCCTCTATTCCTTTATCTGAGTTCCATGTGGTTCAGTTTCTGTTCCTTTGACCCATCTTGGCTTCCCTTTCCTTTGATGCTGAGCATTTTTCACCTTGCTTATTTGGATGCCACGTAAACATGGCGGTCAACTGGTATACTTTCTTGGGGAAAGGTCATAGACACATTGATGTAGAATTAGAAGGAACATATGGGCCCATGTAGGCCAACCCCTCCCTCTTACAAATAAGAAAACTGAGGTTCAGAGAGTGTCTGCAATTTCTTAAGGACACACAGGCAGTTTATAGCCAAAATCACAGTTGAGTTATAAAAATAGGGATTCATAATATAGTCTTGATCTGAAGTCTTGTCTTGTGGTCTTCTGAAATAAGGTGTGTACTTAATTATCCAAAGGAGAATCTGAGGGGTTGGTTAATTAGGGTGGATTGAGGTTAAGTGATTTTCCAGGGTCACACAGCTAGTAAGGGTCTAAAGCCAGATTTAAACTTAGGTTTAACCTAATTGTAGATCCAGGGCTCTATCCACTGCACTCTCTTGATGCCTCACAAATGTAAATACACATGTTAATGTAAAGCTCTGGCTATTTCCTATACTGGGTTTTCTTTTTTTTTTCCTTTTTGGAGGGGGAAGGCAGGGGCAATTGGGGTTAAGTAACTTGCCCAAGGTCACACAGCTAGTAAGTGTTAAGTGTCTGAGGCCAAATTTGAACTCAGGTCCTCCTGACTCCATGGCCAATGCTCTATTCACTGTGCCACTCAGCCACCCCTAGACTGGATTTCCTTTATGAATTCTGTACTTCTACTTTTCTAGGCTTCTTTTAGAGACTATAGAGTTAACTGAAATTAGGAGAACTTCCCCTTTGGGAAGCTAGTGCTACTTATTATCTTAGATATTTAGAGGGTGTTAATATTTTTCTAAGTCTTTTAGGAAGATGAAGAAGGTTAAAATTATAATGATAATTATTATTATCATTAATTATAATGGCAATAGTTATATTGTGCTATTATATATCTTATAATATAGTCATATAATTATATAATGATGATGATGATAGCTATTGTATAATAACAGCCAA
Source organism: Petaurus breviceps papuanus (assembly GCF_028583685.1). Taxonomy (NCBI): domain Eukaryota; kingdom Metazoa; phylum Chordata; class Mammalia; order Diprotodontia; family Petauridae; genus Petaurus; species Petaurus breviceps. The sequence continues at coordinate 61,690,576 of NW_027185764.1, read as the reverse complement.
CATTTATATAGCACTTGCTGTATGTCAGACACTGTGCCAAACACTTTACAAATATTATTTCATCTGGTCTTCATAACAAGCTCTGGAGGTAAGTGTTATTATTATCTCCATTTTACAGATGAGGAAATTAAGGCAAACAAAAGTGAAGTTACTTGCTCAGGATCATACATCTGGTAAATGTCGTGAGGCTGAATTTGAACTTGGACTTCCTAACTCCAGGCCCCAGTGTGTCTGTGCCTTCACAGAGTCTTAGAATTTGGGGTAGATGAAGGGGAAAGGAGAGAGGGAAACTATTTTCTGGCACCACATATGGCTCAAGTCCTGGTGCCACTATGAAACTAGGTGCCTCTAGAATAGATTTGGTTCAAGATATTCAATTATTGCCATGTTAACAAAAACACAGGCAAACAGCTTGAGATCAGCAAAAGCATTTAATTAAAAACAAAAAGAAAAGTAAAAATCAGAAATATCCTCAACAATCATTCTCCAAATTTACAATTCACCTCCTCAAGGTAAGCTGGCAAGAAGCCTATTCATATCTCTGCAGAAGTTTGATTCTCCGTCCTTGGTAATCCAGCCAGCCCTCTCTCTGCTCATCTAGTCACTTCTGGTCTTCACCATGAAATAGGTCCCCTTGGCATGTCTGCCCCATGGTCACATGTCATCCATGATGGAATTTCCTCACCACCAGCAGTATTTCATAGGAATTCAAACTTAGGCCCCCGAACTTTGCCATCAGGCCCAGTTCCTGGGGCCCGAGCACTCAACGGAAATATGGGCCCTGGTTAGCTTTGTGTGGGCACCTATTATCTCATCATTTCTCTTCATCTTCCCTTCTTGAGAAGTGTTAGTGTCTCCCTCATGTGACTCCTGTGTGACATTTAACAGAGAAAGAGGAAATAGCTTTATGGGACAATGCCTGAGACCTTGGGTAAGTTACTTCCTTTCCATAGACCTTCATTTTCCCCTCTGTAAAATGACATAGGTGAACTAGATTCTAGATCAGACTATGGGTGGATAGATTCCTAACCTGGGATATTAGAAACTTGTCAAGGAGTAGAGGGAATATTTGGTAAATAATTACATCATCCTAGTGAAATATCCCAATAGTTAGTGGAAAAAATGCTATAAAATAGTTTTATAATAAATTAGAATATGTTACAATAAAATTTTGTGAAAAATAAATCTCCATTTTCATATGCAAATTCTAGAATATATTTCCTTTCATATTGAATAGGAGGAGTAGGGGAAAGAATATAAGGACTGAAAAATTTTGGTGACCTCTAGACTGGAGGATCTCTGAGTCCCTTTCCAGGATGTACATTCTATCCCTTCAAATGTCAGCTTTTATAAAGGAAGATAGCAACGGGGAAATCATTTCACAGTTCTTAAAGTAAGAATTGAAACATGAGGAATTTCACCATGAATGCTGAACCCCATCTTCCTTTTCAACCCCTTTAGGATTAAACTTCCCCAAACAGTTGAGTGAGATGCAAATTTTTCTCATTGGATCACAGATACAGAGTTAAAAGGGATCTTAGAGGCCAGGGAGTCAAACCCATTTTTACAGATGAGGAAACTAAGGCACAGAAAGGTTAAAATACAGATGAGGAAACTGAGGCACAGAAAGGTTAAGTGTCTTGTCCCACATCACACAGCTAAGGTAGATTAGACCCCAGGACTTCCTAACTCCCTCCCTATTGCTCTCTGAACAGGACGGAAACCTCATCTCCAGGAGTTCTCTCTGGTTGTTCTTCATGCCTGGAATGTTTTGCCTCCTCATCTACTGGTCTGCTGGCTTCCCTGGTTTCCTTAAATTTCCAACTAAAATCCCATCTTCTACAGAAGTCTTTCTCTACCCTTCTTAATTCTAGCGCCTTTCCCTCTCTTAATTATTTCCTATTTATTCTATATATAGCTTGCTTGTATGTATTTGCTTGCTTGTTGAGACTGTAAGCTCCTTAAGGGTAGGGGCTGTCTTTTCCCTCTTTTTATATCCCCAGCACTTGGCACAATGCCTGGCGCATAGAAGGTTCTTAAATAATGTTTGTTGACTGACAGACTGACTGACTTGCAATCCCCTGCTCTAACAACTACTCTACACCCCTCTCCTTAAAAAGGCTTTTCATAGTCCATCTTTGTTTGACTTACTTGTAGTGTCATTTTCATTGGTATTTTTGTGGTTCTAATGTTCTGATTCTGCTAACTTTGTTCTGTATTGGTTCAGACAGGTCTCCTCATGCTTTCCTGAATTCCTCATATTTGTCATTTCTTTTTTAAAATTAATTTGTCTATTTTTAGTTTACAACATTCAGTTCCATAAGCTTTTGAGTTTTAAATTTTCTCCCCTTCATTCCCCTCCCTAAAATGGCATGCAATCTGATATAGGCTGTAAATATACATTCATATTAAACATATTTTCATAGTAGTCATGCTGTAAAGAAGAATTATAACCAATGGAATGAATCACAAGAAAGAAGAACCAAAACAAAACAAAAAAGAGAGAGCAATATTTGTCACTTCTTATGACATTCATATATCATAGCTTGTTCAACCATTTCCCAACTGATTTGTAACCACTTTGTCTCCAACATTTTACTACCAGAGAAGTATGTTGCTAAGAATATTTTCCTTATGAACCTTTCTTTCTGTCTTGACCTCTTTGGAGTACATTCCCAGTTATAATAACAAGGGCTAGCTTGTACATGGGATTTTAAGATTTACAAAGTACTTGTGTGTATTGTTCCATTTGCCTCTCACAACAACCCTATAAAGTAAAGGCGATTGTTATTATTCCCATTTTACAGATGGGGAAACTGAGTCTGAGATAAGTTAAGTAACTTGCCCAGAGTGTTGCATGTGGGAAGAGTCTGAGGGAGGTATTGAACTTGGGTCTTTGTAACTCCAAATAGCCCTCTATCTCCTGTACTACTTCACTGTCTCAGTGGTAAATTCCTGCTTTCTTAGAATCACCCTAAACTTGGTAAATTTTATTGTAGCTCCTAAAAAAATGTTCTAATCTGTATCAAAGAGCGGGACCAATCCAGTTTCTTGGTAAGGTTATACTTTGTTGTTTAGTCAATTAGTTGTGCCTAAATCTTCATGACCCCCTTTGGAATTTTCTTGGCAAAGACACTGGAATAGTTTGCCACTTTCTTCACCAGTTCATTTTACAGATGAGGAAACTGAGGTAAACAGGGTTAAGTAACTTGTCCAGGATCACATAGTGCCTGAGACTACATTCATACTCAGATACTCCTGACTCCAGGCCCAGCACTCTATTCACCGTGCCACATAGCTGCTCATGAAAACATTTTGCTACCCTAATATAAAAATAGTTGCATACCAGACATATTTTTCAGGAATTAGATTGAAAAATCTACATGAGAAGATGGTTTATTGGGGCGGCCAGGTAGCACAGCAAGTAAGAGCACCGGCTCCAGTGTTGAGAAGACCTGGAGATCGAATCCCGGGCTCAGACACTTAGCACCCACCCAGAAACACCTGGCCGTGTAACCTTGAGCAAGTTACTTAACCCCGATTGCTTAAAAATAAAAAAAAAATAAAAAGAAGATGGTTTATTTCTTCTCCCACCTAAAAAAGTTGGCATTTATAGGCTTAACCAGTATTCTTGTGCCCAGGGACAGTCCTGTGGCTTTGTTGTTGCTGTTGTTGTTGTTTTTGGAGGGGGAAGGTAGAGCAGTTGGGTTAAGTGACTTGCCCAAGGTTAGACAGCTAGTTTTTTGTGTTGTGTCTGAGGCTGGATTTGAACTCAGGTCCTCCTGACTCCAGCGCCGGTGCTCGATTCACTGTGCCACCTACCTGCCCCCCGTTCTGTTGCTTTGGCCAAATCTTTAGAACATTATTCTGAGATGGGATAAGAGAAAAAGGGTTTGGGGAAAGAGGAGATAGAAAAGCAAACAGGGAAAAAAATGTGTAGAAAGAGAAAAGGAAAAGATAGAAGGGGAAAGAGAAGTTAAAGGAGATAAAGAAAGTTAGGGGGGATTAAGAGGAGAGAGAAAAAGAGGAAAGATGTGAGGAAAAAAATCGCTATGCTTAGGATCAACACACAACACCCCCTCACCCTACCCTTCATCATGCTACCCCTCACCAACTTTGTATTCCTGTTCAGAGACAAAAATGACTCAAACCAGTTCATTGATTCAGGCTCAAGATAGAAACAAGATAAAATACACATATACCATAAACCGTTGTTGTTGTTTTTTTTAAGAAGCTTAGCTAACAGTAGAATATAAAGGATAGGAGCAGCTAGGTGACACAGTGAATAGAGCACCTGCCCCTGATTCAGGAGGACCTGAGTTCAAATTCAGCTTCAGACACTTAACACAATAGCCGTGTGACCTTAGGCAAGTCACTTAACCCTAATTGCCCTGCTTCCCCCCTCCAAAAGGCAAAAAAAAAAAGAATGCAAAGGATATTTAGTAAAGATAGTGCATTGATGCAAATGGGTGTAACTCCCATTGCCTCTGCATGTGCCATGATGGTAGGTACAATCAAGAGGGTGCATTGACTCACCCTGTCAAGACTGACTTGAGCAACAGTAAAGACCTTTGAGCCTTAGTCTCCTGGAAGAAATGAGACTCCAGGATGAGTGGTTTCATTGCCTTCTTTAGGTAAAAATAGAATCTAGCCTATGGGGCAAGAACTTTCTGTTCTTACTGGATATTATTCCTGCCTTAATACCTACTTATGGAGTTGTCCAACCAGATGATAGATGGCTGACATTAGATTAAACCCAAAAACTTACCCAGAATCTAACTAGAAACTCTCCCTGGTTCCACCCTCTCATTCACACCTCCACCCTCTTCTTCAGTTATGATTTGTGAAATAAACACTGAGCAGTCTAAAAGTTGTGTCAACTTTACTGTTACAAGAAGTTACCTGGAGGTCAGGAAGTGTTTTCATTTTTGTTTTTGTATCCTCAGGGTCTAGTAGAATGCCTGAAACATGGTAAGTACTTAACAAGTACATGTTGAATTGAACTGTTCTCTAGGAACAGTTCACAGAGTAACAGGTACATTCTGCCCCTTTAGACCCTGACTTTCTTCTTATGCTGAATTAGCAATCAATATTAACAAATACAGAATGGTATAGTAGAAAAAACACTGGATTTGAAGTCAAAAGACCTAGGTTCAAATGCTGGTTCTTCCAATTTACTCTGTGCGGCAGCTAAGTGGTACAGTGGATAGAATTCTGGGCCAAGATTCAAGAAGTCCTGAGGTGGCTAGGTGGTGCAGTGAATAGAGCACCGGCCTTGGAATCAGGAGGAGCTGGGTTCAAATCCAGCCTTAGACACTTAACACTTACTAGCCATGTGACTTGGGCAAATCACTTAATCCCAAATGCCCTGCCTTGCCCCCTCCAAAAAGAAAAAAAAAGTTTCAAGAAGTCCTGAGTTCGAATACAGACTTAAACACTAACTGTGTGACCCCCAGATAAGTTATTTGATCTCTATCTTCCTCAGTTTTCTACTGTAAAATAGGAATAATAATGATACCTATTGGGTTGTTGTGAGGATCCATCAAATGAGATAATATTTGTAAAATGGTTGCTGTTTAGTCATGTCCAACTCTTTGTGACCCCATGGATCATGGGGTTCTCTTGGTAAAGATACTGGAATGCTTTGCATTTCCTTCTCTAGTGAATTAAGACAAACAGAGGCTACGTGATTTTCCCAGGGTCACACAGCTAGGAAGTGTCTGAGGTCACATTTGAATTCAAGTCTTCCTGACTCCAGACCCAGCACTCTATTCACTGAGCCATGTAGCTGCCTCTATGGCCCCCAGAAGGTATTTAATAAATGTTTATTCCCTTCCCCCGTTGGCAAGTCAATTAATCTCTCTGGACATCAGTTTCCCAATCTGTAAAATGTGGAGGTTGGACTAGATGATTTCTAAGGTTCTTTCTAGCTCTGAATCTGTAATTCTATACTCTTCCAGTGTACTTGGAATCTTCTTCTGTCACTCACTAACTGAGAGGGCAGTCAACAATTGTATGGCAACCAATTAAAACTCTCATTGATTGACTTGATATTGATCAGCAGTTTTAACAGCCACTGCCATTTAAGGGGAAGGTGTTAGGTCATGACCTTCTCCATTTATATTTTTATGGTCTCATATTAATTTCTGGGGTCCCATTAGAAAAAGAATTCCTACATCCGTCCCCGGTTTGTCCCTTCCTTCTCTTAAGAGGAGAAGGGATTTCCTAACCCACTCACAGAAGATTTAAGCTAAGAACAATTAATTTGAAGACACAAAGGATGTATAATGTCTTCAGCAAAGGGAAATTCAAATATGGGAACTCCCTCCACCAATGCAGGTTGCAACCTATCATCAACAATAACAACACCCAGAACAACCACTGACCCATACTGAAATTTATTTGAAATGCCTGATAGCTAGTCAGCTCCTGTTTATAGATTTCTTTAAGCCCTACAATGTGATGCAACTCATACATTTCTTAGAATCCTGGAATTTTAAAGCTGTAGAGATCATCTAGTCCAGCCTCTCCATCTGGTACAGAAACCCCCTCTAGGCTATTCCTGACCTCAAGGACTTAATTTTGCTTGTGGGAAGAATCCTGAACATTCCCTCTTCTCTATGGTCATAGCTCCATTCTCAGCAGCTCCAAACTAGATAAAACGCCATCCTTCAATACTATCTACTCTGGAACCCATGCCTCTGCATATTGGAGAGTTTATCATGTGAACGGAATACAGATGTTCATATGAAATTATTTGACTTTATTCTTGGCTGATGGCACATCTGGCTGTACTTTAACAGCTTTTGCTGAAATTATGCACCATGGTTATAGCTTCTTTAATTAATGTTTCATGCTGCCAGATGGATTTGAAACAAATCCAAAGTATGAAAAGTCTGTGAAGATGCTAATACTTTTACTTTAAGTTAAAAATAAAATTCAGATTCTCAAAAACCAAAAGTCTCTGCAAAGAATTGAACAAGATGAGTTTTTGCTTTGTTTTGCTTTTCTGAGAGAGTCAGATAAATGTTATAAGACCAGACTTCTAGGTGGTGAGGTTTCACAGGGCCTACACTGCTCTGTAAAATTGCAATAGATCAGACTTGCAGATAATTTCAAAAAAATCTACCCAGGCAACTTCCAACAAGGTACCAAGTTAAGAGGTTCTATATAAGCCCAGCTTGCCTTTCCTCAGCTCAAAACAGTTAGAAATATGCTAAACAAACTTGAACTAGGGAGGAAACAGCAGGAATCCCCTTAATGTGATTGGGTTCTTGGAGGTCAGAACTCTGCCAAGAGACTAAGAAGATGATCAGACGAAGAAAGTATATGATACAAACAAGTAATCCTGTGGGGTAAGAGAATGCCAATTTAAACTTAAAAAAAAAAGAAACAATTCTGTGGTGAACACATCTAAAAAAAAGACTGGAATGAACATAGGAACTCCCAAAATGATTGGAAGGCCTAATGAAAAAAACTGAACAAAGAGATGAGGAGTAAAACTACAGATATTAAGCAACCAATCAATGAACAATTATTTATTAAGTGTTTACCGTATGCACAGCACTGTGTTAAGCAAGAAGGATACAAAGGAAAGGACAAAAATAGTTCCTTCAGGGTGCTTACATTCAAACGTAGACTATAAACCTGTATATAAGTAGTTACATATAAGATACAAAGTAAATGAAAGAATGCCTTAGAGGGTAAGGGGCTAGAGACTGAGGAGACTGGAAAAGACCTCTTGCAGAAAATAACATTTTTTGCTGAGTCTTGAAGGAAGGCAAAAATTCTAGGATATGAAAGGGGAGGCCATCGCAGGAATGTGGGGCTGCCAATGCAAAGGCACGGAAAGGTGAGATGAAATCTCATGTTTGCAAAACAGTATACTCACCTCCACCTCTCAGAAGCCCTGTACTCTTTCAAGACTCACCTCCAACACCACGGTCTGTAGTAGGCCCCCACTGCTCCAGCTCCAAGGTCACCTTCTGTCTACTGGGTCTGTATCTTTTACGTATCTAGCTATTTTCATGTTGTCTCTTCCATTAGAATGTAAGCTCCCTGAGAGTAGCTGTGCTTTTTACCTTTCTTTGTATTTTCAGTGCTTAGCATACTGCCTGGAACATAGTAAGTGCTTAATAAATGCTTATAAAAAATGGGGAAAAAAATAAATGCTTTTGGGCTGATTGATTGATTGATTGAAAGTAGACCAATATGGCTTAGAGTACAAGGAGGGAAGTAATGTCTTAAAAGACTAAAGAGATAGGAAGGGGCCAGTTTGAGAATACATTGAAATAGCAAACAGAGGTGTTTATCCAATGGTAGAGGAAACAGGAGCCAGAGGAGTTAGCAAATAAGAGAGTGACATGGTCAGATCTGTATCTTAGGAAGATCACTTAAGCTATTGTGTGGAAGATAGATTGATGTGAGGAAATATTTGAAGTGCAGGGACCAACTAAAAATCTTTTATAATTGTCCATACAAGAGGTGCTAAGGACCTGACCTAGGGAGGTGACTTTGGGAGTAGAGAAAAAAGGGTATATGTGAAGGAGATTTGGAGAAATGCTTTGAGATTTGATTTGAGATTTGTCAAAAAAAAAATTGACAGCTGATTGGATATGAGGAGTGAATGAGAGGAAGGAGTGAAGGATAACATCAAGGTTCCAAATCTGGATGACTGGATAGATGGTGGATTCCTCAACAACAATAGGGAAATTTGGAAGAGTGGATTTAGGATGGGAGATAATGATTTCAGTTTTGGACATGTTGAATTTGAAGTGCCTATGAAACATCCAGTTCTAAATATCCAATAGGTGGATATTTAGATGATATGGATGAATTTATTTAGATGAATAGGATGATATGGTCCTGGATGAAATAGGACTGGATAAATGGACCTAGGAATCATCTGGATAGAAATAATAATTGAACCCATAGGAGATGATGGAATCACCACGTAAGAAAGTATAAAGAGAAAAGAGAATAGACACTAGAAACGGGTAGGTGGCACAATGGATAGAGTGCTGGATCTGGGGTCTAGAAAATAAAAGTTGAAATTCAGATACAGAAACTAGCTTTTTGACTTTTGACAAACCACTAAACCTCTGTTTGCCCCAGTTTCTTCATCTGAAAAGATAGGTGTAGTAATAGCACCTAATTCTCAGGGTAAAATATCTTGAAAAACTTAAAATGCTATATAAATGGTAGATTATTATTATTATTTCAGGGTTTGTGGAAACATCTACAATTAGTGGGTTTGACATGGATGAAGATACAGCAAAGAAGACTGAAAGGCAGTTAAATGGATAGAAGGAGAACTAATAGAGGTGTATCATCTTTTTTCAGAAAAGAAAGAATGGTGAAGAGGAGAGGGTTAACTATGCATAATGCTTTAGAGAGATAAAGAAAGATACAGATTGATTTTTCTAAAAGGCTGTTAGAGTTAGCAATTAAGAGATCATTGGTAACTTTGGAGAGATCAGAAAGTTGGATGATGAAGTCCGAATCCAGATTGCAGAGGGTTTATATGAGAGTGATAGGAGAGGAAGTAGAAATACCTAGAATAGATGGTTTTTTCAAAAACTTTAATTGAGAGAGGGCAAAGAAATATAGAAAGGTAGATAGCAGTGATGATAAGATCAAATGATTACTGTTTAAAAATTAAAGAAACACGTGAATGTTTATAGATAGCAGGGAGGAGCCAGCATATATAGAAAGAATGCATATTAGAGAATAGGAATAATATTGTTAGCAGTCTCTTAGACAACACAGGGGAGGATGAAATAACTTGAAATTTTTAGTTTGGAACAGAGGGTAAAAAACCTTAGAAAAAAGTCAACACCCTAAGGAAAACATTGGAAGAGTTAGAACTAAAAATTTCAATCATACAATAAAAAAATTATAAAGTTAAAAATATTGGAAGAACACATGTGATATTTAATAACAAAAAAACAATTGATATAGAAAATAGGGCTCAGAAAACTATTCTAAGAATCATTGACATCTCAGAAAAAAATATGAAAATTGTTCTTGTTTATCCTTTGTTCTCAAAGAGGACCATGACATCAGGGAGGTGATGCCATGACATACAAGTGAATTGGATTTAAATGAGGAAGGGCTGTGCAAAGTCCCCAGCCTAACTTTCTCCTCCAGAACCATCTGTATCCAGTGGTGAGACATAGATCAGAATTATTGGAGATGGCCCTGGATGCAGTGGGAGACCTTGGCCCTTTTAAACTAAGGTCTTTAACAGGTCTCAGTTTGACTGAGGCATACCAGAAAAAATTATGAAACAAAAAAAATCAAATGCCATATTTCAGGAAAACAGAAAAGGAAGTTCCTCACAAGTTCTAGAACTTGCAGGTAAAGTATAGTTTAGGAGAATTCATAGGATACCACCAGAGAGGAACACCAGGTTTAGTTCACTTATTAAAGTGACTGTCAGATACCAGGATTTCCAAATGAAATTGGTGCTATTTTAGGTCCATGGGGTGAATGAAAGGACATGATCTAACTCTCCATCCATATTTCCCTGCCATCTAGTAACAAATGTTCTAAATTAATTTTCAAAATCATTATGATAAAGTGATATCCAAATTAGGAAAGAAAAAAAGCACCTAAGCACAAAACTTACAAATCCAAATGAGATTAATAAAGGATATTCTGTATAGCTGACCAAAGTTTCACAAGGGCTGGAGATAAAGGATACTACAAGGCCTTACATCTCTATATCTGCTCTGACCTGTGTTAACTGACTAGGGGATTGTCAACAGTGTTAGACCAGTTTGTGGTGGTAGGGAGAAGAGGAAAACAATGGTGGGGTAAAACCAAGCTGGTTTAACAGCTTCCTCTTTTTATGCAGAAAAGGTCCTGATCTCTGATGTGTGCTAGAAATGGTTTGCTAGCTTTTACTCTTTTCCCAGAAGTTCTAAGGTGCTAGAATTATTGGTGGAAAGCAAAACTTTGTTCATTATCTCAATTCCCAGATCTATGCTTTGGGATCTTTGAGAATTCCAATTGGTTGAAAGGGTGAAGAAAAAAGAAAAAGAAAGTAGAAAAGAGTCTAACTTACCTTATGTCTAATTCTGCTAATTAGTTTGTCTTGTCTCTGTGAAATAGCATTTCCTGGGAACTAGAAGAAGCCCTATAAAATAAGAGAAAATATTACAAGAAGATAGGATGCAGCTAACATAGTCCTTTGACTCAAATTTGTCTCTCTGAAGAAATACATTAGCACAAGAGAAAGATGAATGGGGGCGGCCAGGTGGCTCAGCGAGTAAGAGCACTGGCTCCAGTGTTGGGATGACCTGGATCAAATCCGGGCTCAGATACTCAGCACCACACCCAGAAATAACTGGCCATGTAACCTTGAGCAAGTTACTTAACCCCGATTGCTTTAAAAAAAGAGAGAAAGATGAATGAAACTAAAAAAAAAAAACCTAAAATCAACAAACTAATAAATCTCCAAAGAAGCACAAAGGCAGGAATTTTGAAAATCAAAGCCAAGATTTTAAAAAATGGAAAACAAAAAAAAACCCCACAAAACAAAACTTAAGCTTATGAACAAAATGTTTTTTAATTAAAAAAAAACAAAATAGAAAAACCATTAGCTGTTTTATCAATAAAAAAGAAATAAACTAAATTGCTAAGATAAAAACAATAGTAAGCATTTATATAGTGCTTTAAAGTTTGCAAAACACTATTATGGATGTTGTCTCATGTAGCTCTCATGAACAACCCTGTGAAAAAGTACTATTATCCTTATTTTACAGATGAGGAAACTGAGTCAAACATAGGTTTAATGACTTGTCCAGGAAAGAGGAGAATTCACAATGATGCAAGAGAAAATAAAAGTTTGGGGTTTTTTTTAGAAATTGCAATAACTAATTAAATGCCAATAAAACTGAAAGTTTAAATTCAAATGGACAAATTTTTTTTAAATAAAGGATGTCCCAAAAGTCTTAATGCAGATTTAAGCCATTAAACCCTGTATTTTTAAAAAATATTTATCCATTTTGATTTAAATTTTCATTTTTATTTGTTTTAGTAGTTTAAAACTATACTAAGACTTTTGGGACACCCTATATAAGATACACAAATTAACAATGCAGGAAATAGAAAATCTCTCAAAAAAAAAAGAAATTTAGTAAATCGTAGATGAACTCCCCAAAAAGAAAAAAAATCAACATTGGTCCAAATAAATTTAAAAGTACAGGGGCAGCAAGCTGGTACAGTGAATAGAGCACTGGCCCTAGACTCAGGAGGTCCTGAGCTCAAATATGACCTCAGACACTTAACACTTACTAGCCGTGTGACCTTGGGCAAGTCACTTAACCCCAATTGCCCTGCCTTCCCCCCTCCAAAAAGCAAAAAAAAAAAATTTAAGTACATCCTAGCTAGGTAGGGAGTGGCACAGTTCCTTTTACTGTGAAGGCTAAGGCTCGTAAATTACTTGAATTCAAAAGTTCTGAATTGAAGTAGTGTTAATGTCAATCAACTATCCACACTAAGGGCAACACCAGTATGGTAAGCCCTCAGTATTGGGAAGCCTGGTACCAGGCTGCCTCAGTAGAAGTGAACCAGCCCAGGTCAGAATAGATGAGGTCAAATCTTCTGTTCCAGTCAAGCTTCTGAGTGGCCACTGCCCTTCCAGCCTAGGCAAGATTGGGAAGAAAAAGAAAGAGAGAGAGAGAAGGAAGAAAGGAAGGAAGCAAGGAAGGAAGGAACGAAGGAGGAAGAAAAGAAGGAAAAGGAAGAAATTAAGAAAAAGAAAAGGAAGAAAGAGAAAAATGTATCTATCAAACATTGAAAGAATAAGTAGTTCCTACTCTACAAAAACTTTTCACAAAGAAGGCCCCTTACCAAACTCCTTCAGTGAAACAAATGTGGTCCTGATTCCCGAACTAGAAAGAGATAAAACAAAGTGGAAGGAAAAAAAACTGTATACCAAAAGCAACAATAGCATGTTTCTTCTGGTCTATATCTGTGATTTCATTAGTTTAGGGCAGAGGTGTCAAATTTGCAGCCTGCAGCAACAAAATTCTCCAGTGCAACCCAAATGAGATTAAAATGTAATTGGAAAATGTTTAACAAAATAAATAAAATAAAATATAATATAATGTTAATTTGTGATTTTCTAAGTCAATATGCAAGGTTAGGGATCCATTTCTATTTAAATTGACACAAGTGGTTTAAGGAAATCTCTATTCACTGACAAAGATGTCTCCCTGTTCTATACTTAAATTGATGTTGAAATCCATGGAATCTCATGAACAAAGTTCACTCTGTGGCTAATGATCTTAATGTGTGTTTGGGAGATGCCTTATTTGAGGAGGTCTCTTAAGGTTGTCCTTTGCTCTCTAAAGTTAAATTGCTTATTGTTTTAAATAAGCAATGAATACAACCAGATCTTTCATTCCCCACACCTATCTACCTACAATGACCACAATAGTCTGTTATAAAAAGTTTTCTGTAAAAACTTGTCTTTTTCTTTCTCTTTTTTTCTTCAAAGATGCATTCAATGTGAGTGTAGACAATTCTCACACAAATTTTATACAAATGAGAGAATAAGTATTTGGATCAGTAGTTCCTAATGTCATCCCAGGTCTCTATTGTTGATTCATTTTCTCTTACATTCTTTTGGAATCCTCACCTCTTTTAAATATCCTCAAAATTACTTCCAGAATGCCTTTAACATTGTGTTGCTTCCTAAATGAACTTCTTTAGTAAACAGTTTTTTGGTGCAAGTTGTCTTTATCTTTTTATGTGCCATTTCCACTTTAACACACATTTAGTGTGGTGATTCCACTGACACTAATGATAAGAATAAATTGCCATAGATATTTGGGCTGACCTGTTTCATTTCATGTCTATTTGTTCTCTACCGATGCTCTCAACAATCTCAGGATCCTTAGGGTCAGCTAACATGCCAAGCTTTCTTTGGGCTCATTTTTCACCTCACTGCCTTTAGCTGCTTTCTGAGGTAAAAGAATTTATCATTTTCCAAATTTATTACTTTCTGAATTTATAATTTTCCAAAATCCTCCTTCCCTCTAGAATGAGATAATACTCTAACCTCATGTTGCTCATTGATTCTTGGCAAGAAAATCTGAAGACTCCACCTTAGGAACCAGTAATTTGCTTTTAACATTTTAATATAATGATGTTGATTTTTAAGATAGACTTGATTTTTTTTTTATTCTTCAGATAGATTTGATTTTTAGGATATAGTCGATTTGATTTTTTGTAGCATTGTGATGCAGTCCCTCCAATTCATGCATTTCCTATTTCCAAAAGTTTTCTAACATATTTTGTTCTGTCCTTTATCCTTCCCATTTCAATGTCCCACTCACCAAGTATAAAGGAATATACTAACTTGCATGCTCTTGTGGTAGAAGCAACATCTACTGGGTTTCTTGACCAGTGTGATGAGCTACTTTTCCCTACAGGGTGGGAAAGCCATCCCTGTGATTTTATATGTCCAAGAGAGTAGGATTTAAGCCACTGATACAACTACCTATTGGCCTAAGGTGTAAAAATCCAGCTTATGAGGTATCAGGGCCCCCCAGACTTAATAGATGTTTCACTGCTATTCAAACCAGTAAGCCTATGTCTACCCAAACCAAGGCTGTATCTTTGCAATACATCATGTCCATGTTGCTGCTAAGCAATCTTCCTTTTTGATCGATGTTAGACCCCATGTAGGTATCTCATTTCATTCTATTCCCAAAGCTGAACAACCAAACCAGCTCAGCCCAGAACATTCTAGTAGATAGAGGGCTATGTCCTATGGTCCTTCCTGACCCTGTACAAGTGACTTAATTTCTCTGATATTCACTTTCCTCATCTGTAAAATAGGGATAATAACATAGGGTTGTTTGGGGGATTAATGGAGATAATTTTTGCAAATTGCCTTGCAATCTTTAAAGCAACAGTAATTATAATCATTGATTTGGAGGATTATCACAGGTTCTTCAGAGATTTTCTACTTTTTAATATTTTTAAATAGATATTGTCACATACACCTCTATTATTTGCATATTGGACTATTTGCTTATACTTAGGAACAGTGCAAAACAAAATTATCAAGTACCCCATGAAAAAATGTTTCATGTTGCCTCCATGTACATTGATGAAACCAACCCTTTAACCAACTTCCTTTTTAACTTCTTTTAGGATAACCTGGAAACATCCTTTCATTTAGATGAATTTCTCTATGTCTTCTGGATTCATTCCTACCAACAGCATAAACATATTTCCATTCTTCTAGATCAGGATTCTTAACACTTTTTGTGTCATGGGTTTCTTTGGGCAGTCTAGTAAATCTTCTGGAGAAGTAAATCTTCTCAGAATGTGTGTTTTAAATGCATGAAATAAAATATGCAAGATTATAAAGGAAATTAATTTGAAATACAGTCATCAAAATATTAAAAGGGGGGCAGCTAGGTGGTACAGTGAATAAAGCACCAGCCCTGAAGTCAAGAGGACCTGAGTTCAAATACAGCCTCAGAGACTTGACACACTTACTAGCTGTGTGACCTTGGGCAAGTCACTTAACCCCAATTGCCTTGCCTTCCCCCCTCCAAAAAAAATTTTTTTAAAAGACCAAGTCATGAACAATAGGCTAAAGATTCTTGACAGTCTAGTATCAACTAAGTTGTTAATTGTATAGAGATTTTAGAATAAGACTGCTAATAGTTAAATTAATGTTAGCTGGTCTTCTAAAAACCCTGTTATTTGCGGCCCTCTACCCCCTTTTTGTCACTATTCCTGCAGTAGTGAAAGGAGTTTACATAGGCCTCAGAATCATCTTGCATTTTTGTCTTTACTATGATAAGTCTGTGTGAGAATACTATTTCAGAGTCTTCATTTAGAATTTTTTTTAAACCTTTATAGAATTTTAATAGACTACTAAAGAGTTGTTAGCAAGAAAAACCACAGGATTCTTTACCTAGTGGCCCCTCTGTGGTGACACCTCTTTGCCAAACTGTGCTGGTTCACAAGCACAGAACTACAGTTATCCTTCCCATATTGTAACTTTCCCCATTGCAGTTTTGATATATCATGGGTTGGCATAAAAAAATAAAATGGGAATTTTTGCAGAGTTTTGCAGAAGCCATAGATGACACACAAAGTCCAGTAGATGACACAGAAAAAGTCTAGAAACTCAGAAATGCACAAATACATGTATAGTAAATAATATCAGCATATTTTATCTTTTAATCCATAAATACACACAGTTTCTTTTTTAAAGTTAAAATATGACCAAATACTCAACCCAGATTTTATGATAAAGTACTGTAAACACCCATAAGAGAAAAAGGAGGGCCAAAAAATTTATGCAGATTATCCAGGCCACAGGGGCACTATGCCCCAACCTCTGTTCTGTGGAAGAGATACATACACTCAAAGACTTTCTAGGTGAGTTGAACCTCCAAAGCTCATGATCCATTGACACTACCTCTAACAATTGTAGGGTCACCTCCATGCCACTATGAGATATCATTTGCTATGGACAAATAACACTCATTACATCACAGTACCAAGTTAGAAATCTTTTTTCTTATTCTAATTCTGTAATTTAATGCAAAATAGTAACTTTACAATTCTTTCATATCTGAAAATATTCTGAACTTTTAGGGGAAAATGTGACCTATGTTGTCAGGTTCCCCAGAAGATGTCCTCTCTGAATTTTCTCCAGAACATTAACCCCTGAGAAGGATGCCAAAGGTGCTGCATGTTTGAATATGCTGTGGCTATCTTTGGTACTTCCCCTCTGGATAGGGGTCAGTCTTCCAGTACTGGGTAAATGTGTGATAACAGAACCTTCCTGAGACAATTCCAAGCTGCATTTCTGATACAGCACCAGTCTAAGACTGCACCTGCCAACTTTATGGGTTGTTAGCAAGCCCCAGATATGACATCTAGTCCTGGAACCTCTGCCTTCATGGTAGATACCCAAGACCCAATGCCGAATCTCTAAACACATATCTGCTTGCCTGGACTTCTGCCAACTGCCTGTCTCTGGACTTCTCATGCCCTGCCTCTGTCTGCCTTTCAACAAACCAGTATGCTTCCAGGTCTCCTTGATTCTGTTTGCACATCCCTACCTACCTGGTGGGACACTTTCTGACCACCTAATGTTGAATTTCCCTGATGCCAATTAGCTGCCCTCTTGGACTTGCTGGCAAACTTTTCTAATATCTCATATACCTGTCAAGATTTCCTTATTTTAACCATGGCAAGGACATTCATTCCTTCATTGACTGTCTTAATACTGATGTTTTTATCTGGTTTTATATTCTGGTCATCCCAAATCTGGTCCATCTTACCACCATTCAATATCCTATAGCAGGGGTGGAGAACCTGCCGCCTCAAGGCCATATGTGGCCTTCTAGGTCATTAAGTATGGCCCTTTGACTAAATCCAGACTTCATAGAACAAATCTCCTTAATAAAAGGACTTGTTCTGTAAAACTTGGACTCAGGCAAAAGGCCACACCCAAAGATCTAGAAGGTCACATGTGGCCTCAAGGTCACAGGTTCCCCACCCTGGTGACTTATACTGACATTAATAGACTCAAATTAATGGTCTAAATAAAGGCTAAATTAGGAAAAGGAAGGCTCGAGTTGCTGGAGGTTTTTTTTTCAAAGATGACAAGGCACAGGGTTGAGAGGGTTAAACATGCTAACAAGTTAAGTTTATTGATGGAAACAGTTGAATAGTCTGTTAAAACGGGACCTGACTATTCGTAAAGATGATAGTATTCTCATTTGTTTGCTTTTCTTTTCTTTTTTTCTTAATGTTCAAATTCCACTTGTTATAATAATTATTTGTTTTAAAGGGTTCATGGTTTCATACCAGATAATATCCCTAGCAACTGGCACATGCCAGGGCAAGGGCTTAATAAATATTTGTTGCATTGTTGAATTTGCAGGTAGCAGCCCTCTCCCTTCAATAGGCATGACTATACTGCCACCTGGTGTCAATGAGTATATATTACAGGGGCAGATCGCCAAAGGAATAGTTCCTAATGCAAACTGCAAAAGCCCAGAAATTCAAAATTGTTTTGTAGACTAACCCACTGGCGACTTGTGACAAAAAGAAATTACCAAAGACAAATTAGAGCTAAATGTGGGGTGAGTATATGTGAGATTTGGGATAAAGTCAACTTTATACATACCAAAGAGTTTCCCTTACTGGTTTTCCAGTAGACAGAGGCAATTAAATGGCTCAATGGGCCTGGAGTCAAGATAACTTAAGTTCAAACCCTAGCTGTGTGACCCTAAACAAGTCACTTAACTTCTGTTTGCCTTAATCCACTGGAGAAGGAAATGGGAAACCACTCCAGTATCTTTTTCAAGAAAACCCCATGGACAGTGGTGGTGTGCTATGGTCCACAGAGTCACAAAGAATTGTACACAACTGAACAACAATAATAAGTGGACCTGAATTCGAATTTCATCTGAATTCAAGAAGACCTGAATTCATATTCCATCTTATTCAATGGCATCTCACTCAATGGCCATATGACTGTGGGCAAATCACTTTATCTCTCTAAGCCTCAATTTCCTCATCTGTAAAATGAAGAAACCAGACTCAATGACCTCAGAAGTTCCTTCTGATTCTAAATCTACAATTCAATAATCCAATGGCATCTAAAATTCCATTAGGACTTCCTTCTTCTAGGGTTAAGGAATTGCCCTTTATTAAAATGCAAAACTCTCAGAGAAGGATTACACAATAAGCTGTGATGGTTCAATGATCCCTTAGTTGCTTAGTTTAAAGTAGTGTTGTATTTCAGAGAAGATAGTGAAGAATATGCCTGTGCATCATTCATCTTGGTAAAATTTGCACCATAGTAAGGGAGAAAAGGTCATGTTATGGGGATTGCAGGGCACACCATCCCTCTACCCCACAGCATTGCTTTGGGCAGGCCCTGTTGGATAGTCTAGGTTGACCTATTCTCTCTTCTCTATTTTGACCATTACAGGAAGATAGCACCATAGATCCTTGGAGCACTGAAAGAGGTTTGTCCTAAGACATATTTAGAACCAGAAAACCATAGAATTTCAGGGCTGGAAAGGGGCCTTAGGGACCATCTAACCCAACCGCCTCCTTTTATACCAAAGGAAACTGAGGCCCAGAGGAATTAGAGTGCTTTGTCCAAGATTATACCTAGTGGCTGAGACGAGAATAAATATAGGTCTCCTGATTCCTAGTTAAGAAGTGTTTCAATTCTGCAAACCTGCTCTGAAATTTTAAAGAGTTGCTGGGATATTGAGAAATTAAGTGAGTTGCTCAAGGCCACATGGACAGTATGTGTCAGAGGTAGGACTTCATCCTGGGATGAAGTCAGCTATCTTACTATACCATACCAAGAAAGAAACAGGAAGGAAGGAAAGAAGAAAGGAAGGAAGGAAGGAAGGAAGGAAGGAAGGAAGGAGAAAAACATACAACAAATACATGTCTTGCTGTTTTTGTTTTGGGCTAGACCTCTGATGTCATCAGTATAGAAATTTCCTTCACTGATGCAGATCAGTTGCTCATCTGTATTACTTACAGTCTTAGAGATTCAAATAGAATACTTAGAGGTAAAGTGACATGAGCATGGTAAGGTAGCTAGTATGTCCCAGAGGCAAGACTTGAATCCTCTGGTCTTCCTGACTCCAAGTCCAGCCCTGTGTCCACTAACTCTACATTATCTCATGAATTACACATAGATAATTTAATAAATGAAGTTGAATTAATCATTCACATATAAATTTTCATAAATTCACCACAGGTTTTGGTTTATATTTTGCTGACACCTGGAATATCCTCCAGAAAAAATCTTCAAATAAAACTAGTCATTTCTGCTTGAATTTACTCTTATTTACTCTTTTTACTTCATTTACTCTTAGGAAAATCAACAAGTCCATCCCAGAAGCAGAAGGAATCCCATCTCCCACCACCATTTCACAGTCATGGAAGGGTAGAAAACACTCCATCACCACACCCTCCTGCCTCTAAGCATTCATAAGATGAGTCAAGGGTCAGGATCCAGGATATTTCTCTCCAGAATCTCTGTTCAGTAGCCAGTCATACCATCTCCACTGCTCTTCCTGTTAGACTAAGTTTCAGCAAGTAAATTTGTCTGTCTCTGTCTCTCCGTCTCTCTGTCTCTGTCACTCTGTCTCTCTCTCTCTCTCT
>NW_027185764.1:61661275-61670289 GCF_028583685.1 Petaurus breviceps papuanus | reverse complement strand
TCTCTCCGTCTCTCTGTCTCTGTCACTCTGTCTCTCTCTCTCTCTCTGTCTCTCTCTCTCTCTCTCTCTCTCTCTCTCTCTCTCTCTCTCTCTCTCTCTCTCTCTCTCTCTCTCTCTCTCTCTCTCTCTCTCTCTCTCTCTCTCTCTCCCTCTCTCTCTCTCTCTCTCTCTCTCTCTCTCTCTCTCTCTCTCTCTCTCTCTCTCTCTCTCTCTCTCTCTCTCTCTGTCTCTCTCTCTCTCTCTCTCTCTCTCTCTCTCTCTCTCTCTCTCTCTCTCTCTCTCTCTCTCTCTCTCTCTCTCTCTCTCTCTCTCTCTCTCTCTCTCTCTCTCTCTCTCTCTCTCTCTGTCTCTGTCTCTCTCTGTCTCTCTCTCTCTCTCTCTCTCTGTGTCCTTTTCTCTTTCCCTTCCCCCTTCTCTCCTCTTTCTCCCTCTTATCCTTGGTGTCCATGACCTCCAACTCTGAGACATTCAAGAGAAGAACAAGGAACCTGTGTAGCAAGTAAGGTGACCTCTGCCCAATGCCCTCTGTCCCATGACAACTTATGAAATGGTTTATCCCACATTGTGGTTTGGATGGCTTGACTCCACCAAGGACTCCAGTCTTCCTTTTTAAATATCTCTGCTTAATATGATAACTTTCCACTTCTGGGTACTTCTTCACCTCTGATTACACTTCATGGAATGTAGAAGTCCAAACTAGTAAGGAAAGTCGAATATGTTCCAGGCACTGTGCTAAGCTCTGGCTCAGACAGAAACCAGAGGAATACAGAGAACCATAACGCATGAGGGCTACATTTACAAAGTAGCTACTTATAAAGTATACAATATTGATTGGGATAAAAGCTAAGGGCTAGGAGCAGGACTAGAACCCAGTTCTCCCATGCCTTCATCCAGTGCTACATTGTGGTGGCTCAGCTGACATTTTTATTTCAGTCCTTAAGAGCCTTTTATGTTCTGACAGCTTGACAGGACATCAGGAAATTTATAGGCAGTTTCAATTCCCTCACAGTTCAAAGAAAGGATGCCCAGCATGACACGAGCAGAGGTAAGAGTGTGGATATGCGCTCCTGTCACCTCATCAAGCCTCTTTCCTTTCCCCTAAGGACTATGTGGTTAATCTGACTGTGTACTAGTAAAGTAGATTGTGTGGGGGAAGGAGAGAGAGGGGGAGAGAAAAGAGGGGGGCAAGAGAAGCAAGAGGAAGAAGGGGAGAGACTGACAGTCAGACTGACTGACTGACAGAGAATTAGCTTAGCTTACTGTAAGGGTTTGTCTTATACCAAAAATGTGAATGAAAAAAGAAAACCTTTCCAAAAGTTTACAAAAGCAAAAAGTTAAATATTTTAACAGCTAAATGATTGCCTCCTAGTATGGTGAAATGGATTGGAAAAGAGTAAAAACTCATTTGTGCAGTTTCTTTTGGCCATGCATGGTTTTGCCCAGATCCAGTGATGAAGCTCGTGTAGACTTGGTCATCCTTTACAAATGGACGTACTTCTGTGAACATGTTCTTCTCTTCTCTTCAGTGCTCCTTAGATACCCACAACTCATTTTGTATGTATGTGTTCTGATGTTCTAGCCAAATAGAAAACTCTTAAGATGAAGGTGGTATCTCCTTTTTTTTCTTTCCAATACAGTGCCTAGTATAGTGTTCAGCAAACAGAAGGAGCTCGACGAACATATATGATCAATTGTCTTTGGTCATAGAAAAAAATTCCTTTGGTAGCCTGGCATCACAGTCTGCTCCTGAGTAGGTGATCAATGCTAAGGCTTTCTCAGGAGAGGACAGTCGTGGGCCTCAGTGTATAGTAAAAGTTGGAGGTATATGACTTGTTCACCCTGTTACCTCCCTTCCAAACTTCCCAAACTTCATCCTGTTACTTCCCCAAACCAAGGTTGTTCTGAACAAAAGGGAGAGAAAGTATAAATCATACAACCTATATTGGAGCTACCCCGTGGGTTATACCCACAGTCCAAATTCCCTTTTCCAAATCCTTTACTGCTCTAAGAAAATTTGCAGTTAGAGGACTACTGGTCCACACTTGGTGTGGGTGAGTTCCTAGAACTTCTGTGGAAGGGAGAATGTGGGATAGAGAAAGATATCAGAGACAGAAAGGGAATCTAAAAAGGTGAAATTTTAAAGGATTAATATAAAGTCACATACAAAGGTTTAAAAAATCATCTGTACAAGCAAGTACAGGATAAGGGAGGCATGTATTTTCTACTTAACAACTCAATGACCACTTATTAAGCACCTAGAAGATGGAGAGCCTTCCCCAATGATTCCTCCTTGTGCCATAATAACTAGCCCTTCTATAGCATTTTAAGATGTCAAAATTACATATATGCATATATATACATACATATAGACATATAAACACACATATATACACACATATTATTATCTCATTTGATCTGCATAGAAACTCTGGGAGATAGGTGCTCTTATTATCCCCATTTTAAAGATCAAGAAACAAAGAGGTTAACAAAGAAGTGACTTATCCAAGGTCACGAAGTCAGCACGTATTTGAGGCTGGATTTGAACTCAGGTCCTCCTGACTCATAACCCAAAGGTCTTCCCACTGTGCCACCAACCGCCCCCCATGGAAATGGCACTGAGTTCTCTAAGGTTATGCCAGCAGAGTGCAAAGTATGACAGGTTCCACCACATCCTAAAGGCTTACCAATAGACTGAGTTTGATTTCTTGAGAATCAACTTCACTAAATAAATAGAGGTTCCTCACTAGTAGTCTGTCCACATGGTGACAAATTCTTTGGCCCTAACAGGCCTTAAAAGAAAGAAAATCCTCAGTGGTTCTCAATCCTATGTATCCCTTTCTGGTTTATGTGGTAACAGGGGCAGGGTACTAAAGACATGTAGACTCACATAGTCTTTAGTTATCTATAATATGTAACTCAGCTGTTGGTGTTTAAGTATGAGGTCCTCGTCCAATGGTCAAGTGGACATAGTCCTGGAGTAGTTAAATCCCATCGATCTTGACATTCTCACCACAAATGAAACAAGAAGAGGGAAGGAAGTCGCAACTAAATGGGGGGAAGGTGCACAAGTTCTCCTCCAAGAGACAAAGAAAGGGGTTGGCAGAGTTGGCTTTATCAGGAATCCAAAGAAAAGAAAGACCATTTTGTGGGACATTGGTTCACTTTATGTGGGAGTGAACATGATAAGTATTTTCAACAAGACCACCTTGAAAGAAATTGTGGTTTATCAATAGACCTCTGTTGTGGGTAGAAATTGTCTCAAGACCCTAATGAGACCCTCCAAATTATATAGACATGTACTTTGACACTTGGTGACTCCAACACAAGGGTAGAAATAGATAAGAATGGTTGGAAAACATGTGGGGAAATATGGATCAGGAATATGGAATGAGAGAAGGCCAAGTCTCACAAGCTGCACAGAAGGCGATACATCATGAATACTTCCTTCAAGAAAAGAAGTCAGTAGGTGTCAGATGGAGCAAGTACCAAATAGCATCACAGAGAAAAATGAAATTGATTATTTTTTAACCGGCAGGAAATATCTTAATTACTTACATGGGAGTCTTTTCTCAATCAACTCTCTGTATAAATCAGGGCATTGACTTGTTAGAGCAAAGATCAAAATCAGTAGAGATCTAGAATACGAATGAGGAAAAGATATGCTAGACAATTAAAACAATTCCAATCTGACCCTATTTAAATGTTATTGGTTTTGAAAATGGGATATGGGCAGAAGAAAAAACATAGAAGGGCAAGGGAACAAGCATTTGTTAATCACTGGCTATGTGCCAGTGTAGCAGCAAGCACCCCAAGCGCATCCTCAGGGTTTGCTGCCCATACAGGTTCTTGGATCTGCTTTGTTAAAGGAAAGCAACTCAAAATGGGTTAACAAGCTTACTTTAATCAGTCAGACATATATCATTTACCTTGTTCAGGGGAAAAAGGTCAGCACCCCAAACTTCAAAATATACAGACATAATTATCAAGACAGAAACATCATGTAGACAGATTTCCAAACTGTCCAACCATTACATCCATACCCAGTCAACATCTGGGTTTCCACATTCTGGGTTTTTCAAAGCCGGGGGACTCTCAACAATGGCTTCCCAGAATTCAGATCAAATCACAGGACATTTCTCAAAGTGAGTCCCAAAAACAAAGCTACACATCAGGGCTTATATAGCCTTCTCCTGGCTCAGAGAATGTAACAACCTTTTTGACCCACTGGCCAATCAAAAAGTATCTACTGAAAAACAAGCCTCCCTCCCCAGGCTCCAGGTGCACTCTAGCCTAGGGGCAGGGAAGATCTTTAAGTTTGCATTTCCATTACAGCCAGGCACTATACTAAGCATTTTTACAAATATTATCTCATTTGATCTTCACAAAAACCATGAGAAATAGGTGCCATTACTCTCCACATTTTATAATTGAAGAAACTGAGGTAGAAAGAGGCTAAATGGGAGGTGGCTAGATGGCACAGTGAATAGAGCACCGGCCCTGGAGTCAGGAGGAGCTGAGTTCAAATCCAGACTCAGACACTTAACACAAAACTAGCTGTGTGACCTTGGGCAAGTCACTTAACCCCAATTGTGCCTCCAGACAACAAAAAAGAAAGAAAGAGGTTAAATGAATTGCCTAGGTTCACACAGCTAGGATGTGTCTGAGGCTGAATTTGAACTCAGGACTACCTGCCTCCAGACCCAGGGCTCTCTCTATTTGCTGGGCAACATAGTTGCTTCTAAAAGACACTGTTGTTATTGTTGTTGAGTCATTCAGTCATGTCAAACTCTCAGTGACCTCATATGGGCTTTTCTTGGCAAAGATAACAGAGCAGTTTGCCATTTCCTTCTCTAGTAGATTAAGACAAACAGAGGTTAAGTGACTTACCCAGGGTCACAAAGCTAGTCAGAGTCTAGAGTCAAATTTGAACTCAGATCTTACTGACTCCAGGCCCAGTGCTCTATCCATTGAGTCATAACAGACTCTACCAAATACAGTCATAATAGACTCTCCATCTAGTAGATGCTACCAAATGACAAAGACAAAAATTGTATATAGAAGTTTAAAAAGAATAAGTCAATTGCCACAATTAGAAAACCAAAGGCTCTAAAAAGTGCTTCAGTCAATAAACATTTGACTTTCTTGACACTTAACAAATAGTTTCCACTAGCCCCACAAAAATACCCAACAACTTGGTGTATAGCCTCTCACAGATTACAGGAGAGACTATATACATGCAGGTAACATATGTGACCAGGGCTCAAACATGGAGGAACACTTCTTGTCTCAGACAAAACAGGACTTCTGATGTCTTGTAGTGATATTGTTGCTGTTTTCCCAACAGACCTCCCTCCCACTGGTTACTGCTGGTATGCAGTCTCTTTCAAGCCAGCCCTACCCTTATTTTCTTTTTTTTTCTTTTACTTTTTTTTGGAGGGGAGAGAGCAGGGCAATTGGGGTTAAGTGACTTGCCCAAGGTCACACGGCTAGTTTTGTGTTAAGTCTCTGAGGTCGGATTTGAACTCAGGTCCTCCTGACTCCAGGGCTGGTGCTCTATTCACTGCGTCACCTAGCCACCCCCAGCTACCCTTATTTTCAAGAGCTTGCAGTCCAAGGCATAATTTGTGGTGAAGGAAGGGGATCTCTCTCAGAAGAGCCCTCATGGTAAGAACTGTAAGTGACTGCTCATGAGGGCACTGAACAAGGAGGGACCTCCACCAGAAGAGCCCCATGCAGGGAATTCTAAGTTACTCTGTGTCCACAAGATAGCACCAGAAGAAAGACAGCTGAGTTACTCTGAGAAATTCACTTAACCTCTCTCAACCTCAGTTTTCTCATCAGAAAAATGAGAATGATAAGAGCATCCCCTTCACAAGGTTATTGTGAAGATCAAACGAGACAGCATATATAAATTCTTTGTAAACCTTAAAGTGCTGTATAGATGTTATCTAGTAATTATATAGATTAGTGCAGTGCATAGAGAGATATTAGTATAGTATATACTCTATAGTATAGTATATATAGATTAGTATAGGATATAGTAGAGAGAGTTATTAGTTCAATCTATATTATATACTATATGTTATAGAATATCTAGCATATATACTATATAGTATACCTATAGATTAGTATGGTATATAGTATGTGTAAATATAGATTAGTATAGTATATAGTATATAGAGAGATTAGCATAGCATATAGTATAGAGAGAGATTAGTATAGCATATATGGTGTATATACTATATAGTATACATATTGATTAGTATAGTGTATAGTATGTATATGTAGAGATTAGCATAGTATATATCATATATTATAGTATATAGTATATGCTATAGTATATATGGTATATATACTCTGTAGTACACATATAGTATATACTATGTGTATTATAGATTAGTGTATTATATGCTATATATTACTCTATATATAGTATATCTTATACATAGATTAGTATAGTATATCGTATATATAGATTAGTATAGTATATATGCTATATAGCATATATATATATATAAAATCTGCATAGTAGTCATCATTATCATCATCGTCTCTGGGCACATAGAAAAAATCAAAGTGTTTAGAAGACAGGACAATGAAAATGTTAATCTATGTGAGTTTTCTTAGGCCAAAATTTCCTTCCATTCAGTATCCGGGGAAGATGGTACATGGCAAATTATCATTAAAATCCCTACCTCGAGAGACCGCTAGGTGGCGCAGTCACTAGAGCACCAGCCCAGAAGTCAGGAGAACCTCAGTTCAAATCCAACCTCAGACATTTGACACTTACCCGCTGTGTAACCCTGGGCAAGTCACTTAGCCCCTGATTGCCTCATGCAAAACAACAGCAACAACCCTACCTCAGACACTCTATTCTTAAAGAGAATGATCCCATTCCCAAGAA
The DNA here is from genome assembly GCF_028583685.1 of Petaurus breviceps papuanus. Classification (NCBI taxonomy): domain Eukaryota; kingdom Metazoa; phylum Chordata; class Mammalia; order Diprotodontia; family Petauridae; genus Petaurus; species Petaurus breviceps. Next base: position 61,663,385 of record NW_027185764.1, on the reverse strand, counting down.
AGATAGGAAAAACTGCATCAGAATTGTCCCTCCAACTCACAACATAGCCATATCAGCATAAATATAGGCACAAGGTCTCGTCCAGGCTCTGAGATGAATATTACAGCTGCATCCTGAGTGGATTGATCCCCTATTGAGAGTTTTAATCACAGGAGATGCTATGGCCTTAGAAGGAAAAGAGAAATTTGAACTCTGGCTGGCACATGCTACTAAGATGCTTTTGGAGTGACAGGTGTCAGAAACACAGATGCAAAAATGACTCCTGGAGAGTACCACAGGGCCTATATTTGATGAACATGAGACGTCTACTGTCTACCCAGGGCATGTATCCAGCATGTGACAGGACTTTCTTAACCTGTCAAACCTGATAACCTCTACTTACCTGCAGTGATTCGTGTGGACAAATGATACCAGCAGAAGAAACCTAGAGAGTATTGTTAAGGATTATGAAGTCCCAAGTGGGGAGGCAAGGGAGAACAACTGAAAACTCAGAGGACATAGATAGTGTTTTTATCACTATTGCTAGTTGGAAGAGAGAGATTCAGAAGAGAAAGGCAGGTACAGGAAATGAAAAGTTGATTAAAAAGCTGGAACCTGAGAATAGGATTTGAATTTCTGGACCAGAACTTAAAATATGGGGGGAGAGGGTTCTTCGCAAGGGATAGAGTGTCTCTATCAAGGGTGAATAAATACGTATTTCCCAGAGTATTGGGAACTAAAATAGAAGACTAAACTGAAAGGGGAGTGGGAAAGAGAAAACATGAATGAATGAATGAATAAATGAATGAATGAATGAATGAATGAATGAAAATAATTTATTAACTGCTTAATATGTGCCATTCACATACTGAGGATACAAATACAAGGAAACAGTCGCTGCCTTCAAGGAGCTTACACTCTAATAGGAGGAGACAACATATGGAGGGTAATGGTGGCCAGGCAAAGGAGTTTTATTTGGGGGAATTGCAGGGATAGTGAACTGATCAGAAAGCAGTTAGCTAGCCCAGTGGATAGAGCACTGGGCCTAGAATCAGGAAAAACTCAGTTTAAATCCAGTCTCAGATACTGCTTATCTGTGTAACTATAGCCAAGTCACTTACCCTCTGTCTGCCTCCATTTCCTCAACTATAAAATAGGGAGAATAATAATAGTACTACCTCACAAGGCTGTTATGAGGGTAAAATGAGATATTTGTAAAGCACTTAGCATGATACCTGGCATATAATAGGTGGAGAAAAAAGAACTTTATTAAAGCAATTGAAAAGTATAATGGGAGAAGGGACACGTGCTTTAAATACCAGAGGGAAGCCTGCGTAAAACTCATCTGCTGCAATCAGCAGTATGGGGGCCGTCCTGTGTCATGAGTTTGATCTGGGTAGAGGCTTCCCTGAGCCCTTTTATGTGAATCTGAGCTCTTTGTCAAGGAACTGGACAATACATCAGTATTTCAGTATCCTGTAAAACCTCATCAGGACAAATCAGCAAGTTTTGCTTCTACGTTTAGGCACTGAGCACTAAATGTATGAAACCAAGAGACTCCCTTATTTCAACCTTTCTTTCCATAGCAAGCTTTCCAGAAACTCCCTTTCTTCTGCAATCCATCTCCCAGAACAAAGGACTCTAATAATTATTGGTAAGGGGAGGTTTTCAATTCCCTAAGAGAGGGTAAGAGAATCCCAAAAACAACATATGGGCATCTATACATGCGAAGTGGCAAAAATACAACGACCAAAGGTTTTTTCCACCTTTGTTATCTCCATCACTGCAGACTCAAGAATACATGGTGATAGTGAGATACTAAGATTCATCTCATTTGAGCATCTCCTGATCCAGTCAAAAGAATATGTTGTGAAAGGAGAGACATGGTTGTGACATCAAGTTGTTCTATCATGTTTGGTTTTGAAAATCATAGATCAGGGGCGGCTAGGTGGCACAGTGAATAAAGCACCAGCCCTGGAGTTAGAAGGACCTGAGTTCAAATTTAACCTCAGACACAACACTTATTAGCCATGTGACCTTGGGTAAGTCACTTAACCACAATTGCCCTGCCCTCCAAAAAAATCGAAGAAGAAGAAGAAGAAGAAGAAGAAGAAGAAGAAGAAGAAGAAGA
>NW_027185764.1:61633650-61661265 GCF_028583685.1 Petaurus breviceps papuanus | reverse complement strand
GAAGAAGAAGAAGAAGAAGAAGAAGAAGAAGAAGAAGAAGAAGAAGATCATAGATTAGTCTATGATAGCCATGATGGGACAAGAAGCACTCACCTCTGTTTAGTAAGAGGTTCTAAGTAGTTTTTGGATCATCCAAATGATGCATCAGAATTCCATATATTCCAGGATTGTTCTAGACAGATGATTTTACAGGAGAGAAATTTTCCCATTCAAAGGGGAAACAGAAAAACTGAGAAATGATTCAAGACGACCCTGCTGGTGCCTACGCACAGCTGCCAATCCCAAACTTCCCAGAAAATTATATTCACACGTAATTGATATAACATATAAAAATGCTGAGCAGCACTCCTTACAGACAGGTGTTGGCATTTTTTTCTTGCATAGTGGATTGTTGCTTCAGCAATATAAATACTTTAACCTATCTATGTTCACATGGGACTCTAGGCTTTTTCTTGGATCTAAACTAAGGTTAGACCAAATTTAAAGTTCCAAGAATCTTCCTCACAAAGTTTCACAGCTTAACTTTCTGCAAGTTCACTTTTATATCAACAGATATTATCATTGATTTACAATTATAGCATAATATGTAAAAGTCATTACAAACAATTTATCTATATCCCCATTAAGCTCATTAGTTTTTTTTTTCTAAAAGCTTATCTCTCTTTTCCTTTCACCTTAGTTTAATACATTCCAATACAAATAATGGTACAAATTATTGATCATAATAAATAAAACAACTATGCTCTGTGGTTTGTTTTTAGGGGAAAAATAGTTTAGCTTCACACTTGGGTAGATATTAGCCCCAAAATCATGAGAAATTCAGAGCAATCTATACAGTTTTTATCTGAAGGAAAGATTGTAGACTTAGACAAATTTTCTTTTTTCTTAAGCTTTTGTTTTTCTTAAACTTCATATAAACTCTTGGCCATGACTCAGTCTTTTCAATAACTATAGCTTTCTAATTAATATGAAGTTTTCAAGACTAAACAGCAAAACTTTTTCCATTCAAATCCTTTCTCTACATTCAATATCTAATGTGTTTTCCATTAGAATTAAATGTCCAGTGGGTACCTTCCACTATTGACTGGCAAAGTAAACCACAGCAAGGAGTGTACTGTATGACACTGAAAATGTATTGATAAATTAATATGACTTTACCAAGAAATGATAGGGGTTTGCTTGGGGCAGTTAAGTGGTGCAGTGAATAGAGTGCCAATTCTGAAGTCAGGAAGATTTATCTTCCTGGGTTGAAATCTGGCCTCAGACACTTACTAGCCTGTGTGACCCTAGGCAAGTCACTTAACCCTATCTGCCTCCATTCCTCATTTGTAAAATAGCCTGGAGAAGGAACTGGCAAACCACTCCAATATCTTTGCCAAGAAAATTCTAAAGGGGATCAAAGTGTCAGACATGACTGAAAAAGTGACTGAATAGGGGATTGCTTAGGACATACTAAGTAGGTACTAATGGTAACTACTAAGGTTAGTCAAAATGTCTTAATATCACTGATATTGGGATCTGTGGGATCTGTGGATTCAAGATTGAAGGTTCTAATGTTTAGCAGCAACACCAAGAATTATGGGTACCTAATGAAGTCTTCTTTCAGCAAGTTTCAGGGAATTTTCCCTTCTTAACAGCCTGGAAGGGAGATGCTAGGCCTGGAAATGAAAGTCTTTACATGGATCATCAATACCTCCCAGCAACTGAAACTTTTATCGTACACAAAGTTATAAAAATATCCATCATTCTGTACTATTCCTCAACTTTATATGACTAGCAATTGGGCAACATTTTGAGTATACCAATTTGTGCCGCCATCTGAGAAAAATGATTTTGACATAAAATAAATAAGGATGCAATAATTATCCAATTATTATCTGATGAATCAATAATAATCTAAAATCAGTAACCATGATAATCCATTAACAGTAATTGCTAGTCAATAATCCAGTATTTGGGCATCAATAGAAATGGTGACAAATCACCAGATAAAGTCATTTATGTTCTGCATAGGCAACCTTTCCACAATTTAATTGCATTCTAAATATTCATATCCTTATGAGCTATACTACTTTTAAGCCAAGCATTATTTCTTATGCACTAATTTATATGTCCTAAAAGAAGGTGCTACTTACTTGCTATTACAAATTTGAAGACAAAAAAAATTATTAAAAGATCTGAATAAATATAAGATCAAATTAACTCTTAATCAACTGCCATAAAATTTCCATCTTCCCAATTTGAGGGGTAGAAGGGGTGGTGTTGGAAGGGGCCAGGGTGTGGCTTGTGGGGGGCGGGGGATGAGACATCCCTTAAGTACTCTGTATGGGAGGAAATTGTTCAAAAACTCTGACTCACAACCTGATACATAAACACTCACCAAAATTCATGTAGCCTTTTTGAAATAATCAATCTGAAACCTTAAAACCACCAAACCAATTTTCTATTTATTTTTCTCAAGCTAAAATTCATAAAATCTTTCTTGTTTCCATACACATTCCAACAAAAGCTGATAGACTGTCTTTTTTTCCTCAGTTTAAAATCCATGGAAATTTTTTTCCCTCTCATAGAAGCTGTTTCATAAACATCTCCCTAGACACAGTCAGGGTCTAATAAGGTTGTATAATTTTTATCCAAGGCCAAAAATTCATGAAGGTTGACCTGCTCTCAGAGAAACTCCTTCATAAACATTCAAACTTCCCAAGGTCTTTTGTACTTTTATAGAAATAAGTTGTAACTCAATATACATAGTCATTTTCCAGGAGAAAGGAAGAACCCACATGTGGAGGATTTGAAATCATAGAATTTATGAGATTAAACATAAAAAATCATAAAGCAGCTTCCCAAATCTCTGGTCCTACACTGGACTTTTTTTTTAATTGTAATTAGTTTTTTTCACATATTGTCTCCTCCATTAGAATACAAGTTTTTTGAGGGCAAGCATTGTATTTCTGCCTTTTCCCAATGCTTAGCATGTCTGGCACACAGTCAACAGTGGATGCTTGTTGAAGATTTAAAATATAGGAAAAATCTAGACAGTAATTTATCTTCTGCAAAATGAGGCTAAGGGATTACAAATATTCCTTCCTATATGTTTATTTTCCCTCTATCTTCCAAACCACCCTTTACATGGCTCTCCACCAGAACTGTGAGCATACCTGATTTACACCCTGAAATAGAAGGGTCTATGGGTCAGAACAAGAGTGTGTAGCAATTGGAATGTGAGGTGACCAGCAACAGACAAGCAATATTTTTATTGTTTATATTATGCATCTACCACCAAGTATATCAGCCTAGTGATCCTGGAATCAAACAGTATCTTTAGTATTGCAAGCAGAGCTAATCCTTGGCTAGGTTGTGAGGATACGAGAAAACACTGGACTAAAAATCAGTCTGCCACTAACTAGCTATGCAAGTTTCCATGTTCATCCACTCTCTCATTTACCTTTTGGATGGTGGAACAATATTCCATTGCATTCGTGTACCAAAATTTGTTCATCCGTTTCCCAAAGGATGGTCAATTGATTGTTACCATTTCTTTACTATAATAAAAAGCTTGGGTTCTTTCCTTCTGTCTTCAAACTTCTGGGGGTATGATAAGGAAATTTCACAGAATGGGAAGCACTTGTCTATCTTTCCCTCTCAGCCAAACAGTTTCCCCAGCTTCTAAGATATTTTGCATATTACAATTTGGAGGATATAAAACTAAAGAAAAACTCAGGAAATATTGTCTCTGAAAGGTCTCAGAAATGACTCTGCCATTGGACAAAATTGAACAAAAGCAGATTCACAGAACCCTTAACTAGTTTGTTCTGATAAAAAGTAACATATCCAAGGAAATCCAACTCCTGCTAATCACAGGTACATCATTCTTTATTTCAACACTTTGCTGGATTTGTAATCTCACTGAAACAAAACTTATACTCATTTTCATACTTCATCTAATAAAATTCTTAACCACATCATCCTACAGATCCTCCATAAAGGTTCTACCCAACACTTTGAGGGACTTTTTCTAGGTCTTTTAATATTTCGTAGTAAACAGGCCTGGGTAAGATACAGCTTAACTCCTTCCAAAAGGGAGGAGAGAGCAGAAAAGATCTAGTACTTTCTTTAGAGCCACTCACCAATGTTGCAAAAGAATCATTGATTTTAAGGCTGGAAGAAACCCTAAGGGCCATTTTGCCAAAACTTCTCATTCAATAGATGAGGAAACTGAAACACAGAAAGAGTTAAGGTAACTTGCCCAAAGTCATTCAGAGAGTAAACATCAGAGACAGGATTTGAACCTAGATCTTCTTTATTCCAAATCCAGGAGTATCCTATTCACTCTACCACATCATATCACCTGAGATCACATAAGAAGAGAAATTGTTTCACTTGGCCTTAGAGGACAGAACTAGGAACAAGAAGAAGAAATTGCAAAGAAGCAAATGTAAGTTTACTATGAGAGAAAAACCCCTAAGAATTAGATATCCAAAAGTAGCCTTAGTAGGTCAAAATGGTTCCCCCTTGCCATAGATCTTTAAGTAAAGACTAGATGGCCATCTGTCATGTATGAAATAATGAGGATTTCCCCTCAGGTTATAGGTTGAACTAGATATCCTCTAAGGTTCCTTCCAGTTTTGAAACTCTGTGATTCTTTGATTAATGAAACCACAAGAGTAAGTAACTTTGTTCAGTGATACTCACTGCATCAATATTAGGCTTTAAAACAAGAACTCGTTGCTATAAGAAATGATGAACAGGCAGATTTCAGAAAAACCTGGAAAGATTTACATGAACTGATGCTGAGTGAAGTGAGCAGAACCAGGAGAACATTGTACACAATAACAGCAACATAGTAGGAAGGTCAACTATAAATGACTTAGCTCTTCTCAACAATACAATGATCTAAGACAATTTCAAAAGATTCATGATGGAAAATGCTATCCATATCCAGAGAAAGAACTGATGGAGTCTGAATGCAGATTGAAGCATACTATCTTCACTTTCTTGGAGTTTTTTTGTTCTGTTTCTTCTTTTACAACATGACTAATGTGGAAATACATTTTACATGATAGTCCATGTATAACCTATATAAGATTGCTTGGCGTCTTGGGAAAGGGAAAAGGGAGGGAGGGAGAAAAAGTTGGAACTCAAAATCTTACCAAAACATGAATGTTGAAAATTGTCTTTACATGCAATTGGAAAAAATAAAATACTATTTACAAAAAAAGAAAGAAAACATAAGCTCACCAAAGGTGCTCAGAAGTGTAAGGAATGTTCTCTGAAATGTCCAAATAAAATAAGAATTCCTGACATATAGTGAGATTTTCGAGATACTCATAATTGTAGATGACATTCTGATTATTTCATCGGCCCCAGAATACTTCAGATCTTCTCGAGAACAATCACTGTTACTCAGAAGAAATATGTTTAAGTTTATTCAAGAATGGATAAAGCATACCTGCTACCCAGATTATTGACCTGCATTTGGATAGATAGTCCAGAGAGTTAATTCATCAGTAACTCTATCACTTACTATTGACACTGCCTTTGGACAGTGAAGTTGGCTCAAAACTGAACAGCCTATATTACACTGGGAAATTACATAACTTTTTCAATAATCCTCAAATGTTCCCTCATACAAAAATCCATATTTTTTTTACCACTAATATTCTTTCTAGCTTTACACAAAGCTGGTATTCATAGAGTCAATGGTATGTGAAGCAGATGTGTTGGACATATTCCTCCAGATTTAGGGTTCTGGTTGTGATGGCATCAATGATATTGGATGCAAACTTGTCGATGAAGATAAAAAGCCTGGACCAGGTCAATCTGGTGCAATCCAGAAGCTAGCAATAGGAAATAAGGATGCTAGCAGGGCAAGTACCGGTCTCTGGATTCAGAGGAGCCCAAGCAGCAGCAGCCTAGAAGACTTACAGACAGCCCTGGTGTCAGCAAACCCAAAAGACACTATACATCAAGGGGGTCAGAAATCAGGGCAGCCCAAAGTCCAAAGCAGGTGGTCAGGGGATGGGGAAGCCAGTGGGAATTGAAGAAACACAATAACAGACAGCTGGCACACAGTGTTTTGTAAACCTTAAAGCCTTACACAAATGTCAGTTATGGATGCATGTATTATGTATGTATGCCAATGTCAGGAAGACTTGTTCACTGAAGCAGTCTCCTGCTCTGCTTCTGGGCTTTTCTATGGTTCCTGTAGGCCAGGAGCCAATCCCAGAGGAATTAGTCTAAGAGAGAGAAGCATAGGTGAGAATAGACAATTGTTGGCACTTGGCTAAGGTACAGGAACAGAGAAACCATTCCTGGTGGCTGAAGTAGGACTCTTTTTTTAAAAAAAATTATCTTTATTAATATCTTTTTTCATAATATTAAATTCTGAACATATTCTCTCCCACCACTACCAGCAAGCTATCTCTTGTAACAAATAGAGAGAAACAGTTTTTAAAAAAAAACAGTTCAGCAAACCTAACCAGCTTATCAACTAACCCTGACAATACTGCACTATTCTACACCCATGGTCCCCCACCTCTGCAAAGAAAGGAGGAAGGTATATTTTCTTATCTCTTCTTCCTGGCCAAGATTTGTCAGAGAACATTTGTTGTTCTTTTCATTTATGTTGTTGTCATCAGTGTTTTCCTGATTCTACTTACTCTACCCTACATCAATTCCTATAAGTCTTCCCACGCTTCTCTGAATTATTTATATTCTTCATTCATCAAGACATAATAATATTCCATTATTATCCACAAGTCTAAGCCTTTCTAAGGGATTAAGGCCCATATAACAGGGACAAATCATAAGAGAACTGGACTAGATTTCAGAAGAGCTAAATTCAAGGTCTAGCTTCAACATCTCCTACCTACTCAACCCTTGGCATGTGGGTTGCCCTTTGCGAGATTCAGTTTGATAGCCTCTAAATTAGAGATCATAGCCTTAAAAGTGGAAGGGAATTTAGAGATGAAAACTCATTTTACAAAAGAAGAAACTGAGACCCAGAAATATTGCAATAAACCCAATGTCGCACAGGTAGAAAGAGCCAGAGCCAGGATTCAGATCTCTGACCTCTGACTCCACATCCAGCCCTCTTTCCCAAGCTCCAGGCTGCCCTCAAAGGATGATAATATTTGCCCTGCCTAGGGCCAATGATAAGATTGTTTCATAGGGTTGTTAAAATGATCAAATGAGTTAATACAAGTGAAAACACTTTTGAACCTTTAAAATTCTATGAAAAATCAAATCAACAAACATTATGCACTCTCTGTGTGTGGGGCGTTGAGTGAAGCACTGGAGATATAAAGACTAAATAAATAAATCATCCATGGGTTTGGCTATTCCACCACCCGGCTCCATAAAGTACACTGGCTACCTATTATCTCCAGATATAAATGTCATTTGGCATTTTGAGTGTTTCATAACCAGGAACCAACATATCTTTAGTGTGTTATTGTGTCTTACTCTCCTTCACATCCTTTGTGGTCCAGTCATACCAGTTTTGTTTCTATTCCTTACATGACGGTCCATCTTCTATCTCCTTGCCTTTATACAGGCTATTTCCCAAGCCTAGAATGTGCTCCCATCTTCACATCTGCCTCTTGGAACACCTAATTTCTGCCAAAGCTAAGCTCAAATAGAACAGCCTCAGATGAGACCTTTCAGGATCCCTCCTCCAACTTACTGCCTTCCCTTTCTCTTTATCATATTGCGCTTATTTGGTAAGCAAATGTAGATATAGATGTACATATATCTCACAGGCATCCAAGCATTTATTAAGTACCTGTTGTGTACTGGGTGCTGTGCTAGGCACAGGGAATACAAATACGAAGAATGAAACTATTCTCATCAAGCTTATATTCTAAGGATCAATACAGCAAGTACATCATTTGTTCATTGTTGTCTTTTGTAATCAAAGAGAACCTAAATGACATCATGATGTTGGGGTCAATGGACAATGTGTCTGATTGTGGCTGTTCAGACCAATACAAACTCTAAAGGTTTTACCACAATTAAGGAACAAGTAGTCTGTGTGAACGTTTGGGAAGAAGATATCTAAATTTGCACATCTCGCATTTCTTTCAAGTTAGTAGAGAGATAAGGATGGAATGGGGGAGATTCCATTTCAGGTGATCTTGGCATATATCAGATCCCCAACACAACCCTAGACAGAATAAACAAAGAGAGAAAAATGCAAGGAACTATCGTTAGGTAAAGAGACTATTAGTAGTTAGGGGGACTCAACAAAACCTCCCCAAAGGATCTGGAGCTTGAGCTGCATATCAAAGGAAGAGAGGGATTCTATGAGGTGAAAGTGAGAAAGAAAGTGAATTTTTAGGCATAGGGAAGGGAGATGGAGTGTCTGTGTGTGAGTAACAGAAAGAAATTCAAGTCGGCTGATGTATAATGAGGCTGGAAAGAGAGTCTGCTAATGTTTCTACAATAGAGGTATCAAACACACAGCCTGAGTATGGTCCAAACCAGATTAAAATGCAATTGGGAAATATTTAGCAAAATAAATAAAAATATAATAAAACATAATTATGTTATAACATATTAACATTAATTAACATGTAGCAATAATAAAAAATGTTTAAATGAAGCCAATATATAGCCTGCAGGGATGATGATGTACAGATTAGCAGCCCCGTTTCTATTTGAGTCAGCCACCACTGGTGCACAGTATGTGCCATCTTGCCTAATAGATAATACTGCTTCATTTCTGTCTTTGAATCCGCAGCAACTAGTACAAGGCCTTGTATATCGTAGGTCCTTAATAAATGCCTGTTGTTGATTAAAAGAGCTTACATTCCCCTGGAGGGGGAAGACTATCAATATACCAATATGTAAATACCAAATAAATGCAAAGTAATTTCAGGAGGGAGAGGATATTAACATTTGGGGGAATCTGGAAAGGTTTTATGTGGGAGTTGTCATTTGAGCTGAGTCTTAAAGGAAGCCAATGATTCTGAAAGATCAATGTAAAGAGAGAGTAATTCTAGCCAAGGGGCACAGCCTCCGCAAAGGCATTGAGGTGGGAAATGATATATTCTCAGCTACTAGAGCTGAGAATGAATGAGGAAGAGTATAACATGTCTGGAAAGACTAAGAAGAGCCAAATTAGATTGTGCAGGGTTTTAAATGTCAAATAGAGGAGTCTGTATTTTATTCTAGAAACAATATGCAGCTACTGAAAGGGAATGGCCTGGTCAGACCTGTGATTTAGGAAGATTATTTTGGCAGCTGTGTGGAAAATGGATTAGAGAGAAGGGGGAAATTGGAAGCAAGGAGACCAATTAGGAGGCTATTGTGATAGGTAAGAAGAGATGAGGGCCTGAATGAGGGTGGTAGTGGTGTGAGTGTAGAGATGTGGACTGATGGGAGAGTTATCACCGAGGCCTAATTAACAAACCTCAGCAACTAAATGGATATGGGGTGTGAAGGAGAGGGACGACTATAGCATGTCTGGTTGCAAACCCAGGTGACTAAAAGGATGGTAGTACCCTCAGCAGAAATAGTAAAGTTAGGAGGAGGGACAGGTCGAAGGGGAAAGATAATGAGTTCTGTTTTGGACATACTGAATTCAAGATAATGATACGACTCTTTGGTGAAGATTTCCAGCAGGCATTTAGTAATGTTGAAAGAGATGAGGGATTGTTGCCTATGGATGAACAGCTGGAATTTAGCCATAGATTGTCCAGCATGTAGGTCAAAGGAGCTGCTTGGGCATTTAATACAAGTGTTCATTACAGGTCAACATTTGCCCTGAATGCTGTTTTTCAAGTTTGAAAAATTGCCTCCATCAATAACATACTGTATCAAGCGAAAGTCACCAAATAGTTGCACATATATATTATTACAAAGAAAAATGGAACAGCAAATACCACATAAATTGTTTCGTCCAACTACAGAAGTAAACTGATAAACAGTTGCTTTACGGGTCTTTGCCCATCGAGTGACTTCTCCCTCACCCTGTATTTTAACTCCTTGTTCTCTTAATGAAAGTTCATGGAACCAGAGAAATTTAAAACTGGCAGGAATATCAGAAATCACATGGGTTAGAACTCTAATATACAGATTTTTTTTTAAAGACTACCTCATCCATGTATGTTGGAGATGGACAAATAGGATTTTGATGACTAATTGCAAAGCTATAAATCTACTTACTTGGGGGCTGGACACCCCTAGGAACCGTGGTACTCACTCTAAGCCTTTTCTAGGTGGATGAGATACTGATGAGAGGAAAGGCAAGTACAGATCAAGATCTTTTCCTGAGGTTGTCCTTCTCAGTGTGGTCTGTCCTTTCTCCCTCAGATTATCCATTCTGACCCACCTTCAATAATCTTAATTTAATTGGGAATTGGAACTGCAGTCTGATTTCCTTTCCTCTCCTCTGTGACATGGGCAAGTGGTCCCAGTACCCCCTTCAGGACAGAGCCTTTCTGAAAGGAAAGAAATCCTACAAACAATAAACGTTCCAAGCCTGAGTCAGCTCCACGGGGGAGGAGGAGGAGGTGGGGGTGGGAGGAAGGGGGGAGAGTGTCGGGGCCTCTTCTGCTGTGCTGTGGCTCCCTGGGATTCAGCTGCCGTGCTGAGCTGCAAGCTATTTGGTGGAGTTTGTGCTAATTCTCCATGATGAAATGCCGCCTGCCTCATGGGAACAGCCTCCAGCCTTCAGCCATTGTCAGGCCTGGCAGTTTTATCATACACACTGAGGGAAGACATAATCAATTCCCCAGTTGGCACTTTACACTGAATACCCACTTTTTCAGCTTGATAGCAGGACTAAATTAGTTATTTAGCAACTAGACCCTAATTTAAAGTGAGCAAGCGCCTTGACAAGAATTATTGTTCAAGGCCTTCCCCCCTTTGCCTTCAGATAGGAGGCCCACAAATCCCTGGAAGGTGATAAATAGACAATTAGAAAATAGATATATTTGGTTGTATCTACAAGGCTCCCCAGCACTGTCAGGCTCACAATAAAGGGGGTTCCAGTAAATTGGTGGACAATGAAAGCCAGCTGTATGGCCATCACTCCTACAGACACAAAGCCATATGTGGCCATTTACAGGCCTTCCTGGAGAATAGATTGGACCAATAAGACCAGAGGGAACTAAAAATACTTGACAAAGTTGGCTGCTCTTCATTTAACAAGAATAAAATATCTAATGGAGTATAATGGAGAACATCAATCACTTCCTGCCAGGCGACTCTTTAATACCACACTTTTTAACTATTCATCTAACTTTTCACTACCATAAGTCAGAAACGCACACCCTCTCTTTGTGCACTGTGATCATGCTCTGTAAGTAGTAATAAATGATGTGTGTACCTGAGGTGTGTGGCATAAAATGAATGCCATCTCAAAAGTACATGAGAAAAAGCAAGGGAGAGGCTATAGGCAAGGATAAATGGCAGGGCTGTTCTGTGCATTTTCAGTGACTAGGGAGTCCTCATTCCATAAGGGAAATTCTTGTTTTAATGCTTCTTGAGAGATGAAGTTTTTCAACCATCTGTTTTATTCTCTTTGTATTTGTAGCATGTATACATGTGCAACTAGGTACATATATGTATATTTGTATGCATGTGTGTGAGAGGAAAAAAAAGAGATAAGCGAGAAAAAGAGGCTATAATTTTAAAATTGACCATTTCCTACAACATTTAGGTTGATTTATAATATTCCAATGTAAGACTCAATTTATCTTTGAAGAACAATTGTGCTTTTATCCACTTTCTCTGACTATTCTATGTTATTTCCACCCTTGATAAAGACATAGAACCTATTTACCTTTATTACCTAAATTACCAGATTGGATTATGAAGTGAGGAAAGAGACTGGAGTGTGCTGATAAATGCTAAGGACCAGTTCTCCAGAAGAAGAAAAACATTGTACACACAACAATGGGGTAGCTATGTGGCCCAGTAGATAGAGTGCCCAGTCTGGAGTTAGGAAGACTCATCTACCTGAGTTCAAATCTGGCCTCAGATACTTATAAGCTGTGTGACCCTGGGCAAGTCACTTCACCCTGTTTACCTCAGTTTCATCATCTGTAAAATGGTAAACCATTCCAGGATCTTTGCCAAGAAAACCCCATGTGGGGTCAAAAAGAGACAGACATGAATGAAAAATGACTGAACAGCAATACACAACAAGCTTTTAACATTGCATTATTATTCTTTTTCCATCATTTTCTTGACTAGACAATCAACAAAACAGTAAACCAAGCCCTGGTGTGAAGTAATTGCTGGTTTCTGATTTCAGAGGCATAAAAACTCACCATGAAAATTTGACTATCAACTTTCTAGAGTCAGTTTGCAGTTGGCCCCAGCACATTCTTTTGAGTTTAATCCTCAACTGATTGAGCCCTTCCTCTAACTCACTTTGTAAGAAATGTAAGAGGTAAGGGGCAAGTAACAGAGACAATGAGGAGTTATGGTTTTGCCCCTTTTAGACTCTGAATGGCTGTATTCATAAATCCCTTTTAGGGGGTGAAACCTTGAGTGGATCCCACCTTGAGTGACTTATTTCTAGACTGTAAACTGTATAAAACTGAGAGTGGCCTATTCACTCCTTATATCCCTTTCAGACTTTGATGGGCCAGTATAAAATACAGAGAATTTCCAATTCTTTATTTCTTTACTTTCCACTTTTTTAATTTACTCCTTTAGTAAGTTCTTTAATCAACTTGACAGAATTATCAGTTTTGCCAGTTGGCTATCTGAGGGATCAGCCACACGTCTGATGGTCTGCCTAACATACTTAAAAATGTTCTACCAGTGAGCTCCAAAGAAGTAACAAGGGTATTTTGGGAGATCCTCCAAGATCAGAGTCAGCCCTATGACAATAAAGCTGAATTACAGAGAGAAAACTAAGGAAACCCAGATGAATGACCAGCCCAGAAGAAACATTGCTCCCAGGAAAAGCAGCATCAAAACATCATAGGAAGACAGAGGACATTAAAGCCTTTAGTACCAGAGGTGTGATTAGCCTTGGCCATAGTTATTCCTCAAGTTTCACATCTCCTTTGAGATTCACTTGGAGGTTGGATACCATAAAGGTAACTACCCCAGGTTTAAGGTATCCATTTTAGTCCTCATCAGGGCATTTACTTGCAATAGCCAGTTGAAAACTCAATGCAAGGCTTTTATTGGAATGGCACAAGTTTATTTATTTATGTATTTAGAACTATACCGATCAAACTACCAAAAATTATTTTATAGCACTATAAAAAAAATAACAAAATTCATCTGGAAGAACAAAAGTTCAAGAATATCCAGAGAATTAATGGGGGGAAAATGTGTAACGAAGTTGTCTAACCATACCAGATCTCAAACTGTCTCATAAAGTGATAATCATCAAAAGTATCTGGTACTGGCTGAGCAATAAAGTGGTGAGTCAATGGAATAGATTAGGTAAACATAACACAGTAGTAGAAGACTATAATAATCTAGTGTTTGATAAACACAAAGACCCAAACTTTTGGGACAAGAACTCACTATTTGACAAAAACTGCAAAACAGTATGGCAGAAACGATAAGGTCAAAATGAGTACATGGTTTACTCATAAAGGATGATACCATAAGCAAATTAGGAGAGCAAGGAATAGTTTACCTGTCAGATCTATGGAGAAGGCAAGAATTTATGACCAAACAAGAGCTAGAGAGCATTACTATATAAAAAATGGATAATTTGCTTATGTTCAACTAAAAAGTTTTTCACAAACGAAACCAATGCAACCAAGATTAGAAGGAAGGCAGAAAGCTAGGAAACAACTTTTATAGCATATGTCTCTGATAAAGGCCTCCTCATTTCCCAGATGTATAGAACTGAGTCAAATTTATAAGAATACAAGTTATGCACCAATTGATAAATGATCAGAAGATATGAACAGGCAGTTTTCAGATGAAGAAATCAAAACTATATATAGTTATGTGAAAAATGCTCTAAATCACTGTTGCTGAGAGAAATACAACTCTGAGGTACCACTTCACACCTATCAAATTGGCTAGATGATAGAAAAGGAAAATTATAAATGTTGCATGGAATGTGGGAAAATTGGGACACTGATACACTTGTTGGTGGAGTTGTGAACTGATCCATCCATTCTAGAACTATGCCCAAAGGCATACCCTTTAATACAGCAGTATCCCTCCCAGGTCTGTATCCCGAAGGGATACCAAAAAAGGGAAAAGGATCTATCTGTACCAAAATATTTATAGCAGCTCTTTTTGTGATGGCAAAGAATTGGAAATTGAGGGGATGTCCATAAATTGCAGAATGGCTGAACAAGTTGTGGTATATGATCATAATGGAATACTATTGAAATGACTAATTGTGTACCCTTATCTTCCAATAAAACTGAAAATTAAAAATAACTACCTACAAAAATATAAAATACAGAAATTATCAGAACACCAAATAGAATTCTTAAATAATCCATTCCCATTGGATTATTAGCTGTTAAAAAAGAACTACAAAAGAAAAATCTCCTAATGCAGATGGTTTTTACAGGAGAATTTTATCAAACTTTTAAAGAATAAATTATACCTTTACACAATTTGTTCCCAAAAATTAAGGAGGTTATATCATTTTGTAACTTTTTTTATATTTGCTTTTATATATCCTAATTTTCCTCCAGTATTCCTCCCCACCCTGCCAGAAAACCATCCTACATGACAAAGAATTTTTTTTAAGAAAAAGAAAAGAAAGGGGCAGCTAGGTGGTGCAGTAAATAGAGCACTGGCCCTGGAGTCAGGAGGAACTGAGTTCAAATCCGACCTCAAGACACCTAACACAAAACTAGCCATGTGACCTTGGGCAAGTCAGTTAACCCCAATTGCCCTACCTTCCCCCCTCCAAAAATAAAAAAAAAGAAGAACAAATCAGCAAAACTGATCAATACATCAAAAAAAAAAATCTGACCACATATGCAATGTTTCCCACCCATGGACTCCACCCGACTCACCTCTACCTCCTCTGCAAAGTCTTCTCAAATCTCTTCTTTAGGGCCATGTAGTCTTTGCAATTTTGTAGTTCATTCTCAGTTGTCTTCTGGTTGTTATTCTTTGCATTTTTATTATTGTATTTATGTGTATATTGTTTTATGGGCTCTTCTTGATTTTGCATCAGTTCACTTAAGTCTTTTCATGTTTCTCTATACTCAACACATTTGTCATTTCTAAAAACTCTCCTGTACCACATGCTACCATAAATATTTTGGTGTATTTGAGGTCTTTCTCTTTACCAATGACCTCCATGGCGTATATGCCTAGGATCTCTAGGACAAAGGGTATGGACATATCACCCATGTGGTTTGTATAATTCCAATTTGGTTTCCAAAGTGCTTATGCCAATTCATAGCTCCACCAACAACACATTACTATCTATCTTTCTATAATCCCTCTGACACTAACTACTGTGTGGCTCATGAATGATGATGATGATGAATATTTCATAGCCTTTTAAGGTTTGCAAAGGACCTGATATATATTATTTCATTTGTAAAGAAGATGAAGAAGGTCAATGGTACTGAAAACTTAAATAAGAACTTAATAAAGTTGCTGTGTCTATTTCTGACCCTGTCAAAATAGCCCAGCCATATGAGTGGTCTGGAGTTAATGAACTTGCTAATGACTTTTTCTCCATTCTCATGGCTAAGATTAGTCAAGAGAAGTTTACTTTCACTTTGGAAGGAGTTGAGTATTCTTTACCTTCCTTCCCAAGGGATATGGATTTTCTTTTATACTGCCACAGTTTGGTGGTCAGAAACACAAAAGAAATCCAGTTACATGAGGTAATTTATGTATACCCATCTATTGATGATATAATGTTGACTGGATGAAAAGAAATCATGGAGGCAGAGGCCCCAGATCAGTTCAGAGGAGAGAGAAGGGGTGGGAGATCAACCCCGAAAAAATGGTCTAACCTCTGTAGTTAAGTTTCAGACACTACACTAGATAGAGACTCAGATTATTCTGGATGTACTCTATGGTGAGCTACTGATGCTTACCCCTCCACAGTTTAAAAAGTAAGCTCAGAATAAACAGACCTCTTCGGGTTCTAGATAAATATTCTCCATCTAGATATTTTCATTATTCTTATTTACTGAGTTAGTCAGAAGTCCTTTAAGTGGAATCTAGAATAAGCTATAGCTTTGGAAAACTTAAAGCAGGCTGTCCAACCGTCTGGCCCCCAGGGCCTTATGATCTTGTGGAGTCTAAACTCTTGAGGGTCCCTGTCTATAAGGACCAAACTTAATGGGCCTTTTGGCAGACATCAATGTATGGCCAGATAAAATAGCCAATTAGACTCTGCAGCCATAAGCTACCCAAAGTTGCAAGTCACTATTTCACTTCTGGAAAAGTCACTTGCTTGTTATTAGGCCCCAGTTGTTCATTCCATGTTCTATATGGCATCTTCCAGGCCTAAAGGTTTCTGTTCCCTCAAAAGATTCTACAGAGGGGGCAGAGTCAAGATAGCAGAGTAGAAACAGGACCTCCACATAGCTCTGGCTCCCACCACCTGCAATTCATGTAAAAGGGGACTCTGAACAAACTGTGGAGCTACAAAACCCACAAAATGACACAGAGCAGCTAACCTACCACTGAGGACAGCCCGGCAAGCCGACAGGAATCGGCCAGCAGCAGCGCTCTGGAAGCCGAGCTGAGGCCCCCATGAGCCCAAGGTTTTAGCCTCAGGGTGGGCCTGACCAACCACCGGCTAGAAGGACTCCAGATCACCAGCAGCTGTGATGGTCCAGAATTATCAACACATAGATGCTAAGGATAAAGTGAGAGGACAGTGCAGTACCGACTTTGGGATCCAGTAGTTGAGAGTGCATAGGCTTTTGCCCCCGGGGTGAGAAACCACTGAGGGCTGCAGCACAGCTGCTGCCACATATCAACCTCAGCTCCTGGCCTGCAGACTGTAGGGGGACCAAGCGACCAGTCTGAGGGGTAATCACTCTTGCTTTAACCTGCTTGGATCTGGATTGCGGTCTAGGGTGGAGGTCTAGGGGTGTGCGACCAGCTTGCCAGAGTATTTGGAGGCTTCAGAGAAGGCACCCAACTAATATCTCTGGCAGCTGAGAAAACCCCAGTGTTTGGAAGGAAGCTCTCCTGTCTGGTGGCAGAGTCCTACTGTGGGAAAAAGCCCAGGGGTCAAGTGACTGAGGGGCGACGTGACCAGGCAAAGAAAGCAAACCAAGCAAAGCAATACAACATTAGACTCCTATTTTGGGGACAAAAAGGATCAAAGCATGGAAAAGGAGGAAGACAGTGAAGTCAGAACTCCTGCACCAAAAGCTTCCAAGAAAAATACAAGCTGGTTACAGGACATAGAGGACCTCAAGAAGCAGATAAGAGAAGTGGAGGAAAAATTGGAAAAAGAAATGAGAATGATGCAAGAAAATTATCAAATGAGAGTCAACAGCCTGACTCAGGAAAATGACACCTTAAAAAATAGACTAACTCAAAAGGCAAAAGAGGCTCAAAAAGGCAATGAGGAGAAGAATGCCTTAAAAAGCTGAATTTGCCAGATGGAAAAAGAATCTCAAAAGTTCAAGTTCACTAAGGGGAATCATTCCTTCAGAATTAGATTGGAGCAAATGGAAGCTTATGACTTAATGAGAAATCAAGATGCTGTTAAACAGATCCAAACAAATGAAAGAATAGAAGGCAATGTGAAATATCTCATTGGAAAAACAACTGACCTGGAAAATAGATCCAGGAGGGATAATTTAAAAATTATTGGACTACCTGAAAGCCATGATCAAAGAAAGAACCTACAAATCATCCTCCAAGAAATTCTCAAGGAAAACTGCCCTGATGTTTTAGAACCAGAGGGCAAAATAGAGGTTGAAAGAATCCACCAATCACCCCCTGAAAAAGATCCCAAAAAGAAAACTCCTAGGAATATTATAGCCAGGTTGTGAAATTCCCAGATCAAAGAGAAAATATTACAAGCAGCCAGGAAGAAACAATTTGAATATTGTGGAAACACAATCAGGATAACTCAGGATCTGGCAGCTTCTACAACTGAGGAATCGAAGGGCTTGGAATATGATGTTCCAGAGGTCAAAGGAGCTGGGATTAAAACCAAGAATCACCTACCCAGCAAAACTGAGTATCATGTTTCAGGGGAAAATATGGTCATTCAGTGGAATAGAGGACTTTCAAGCATTCTTGCTGAAAAAAACAGAGTTGAATAGAAAATTTGACATTCAGATACAAGAAGCAAGAGAAGCATGAGAAGGTAAACAGGGAAAAGAAATCACAAGGAATTTATCAAAGTTGAAGTATTAACATTTCTACATGGAAAAACGATAATTGTAACTGATGAAACTTTTCTCAGTATGAAAATAGTTGAAGGGAACAGAAATATATACATATATACACACATACACACATGTATGTATATTGGAGAGTATACGGCGTATGAATACATATGTGAATGTGTGTATATATGTTTACAAGTATACATAGATAGAGGGCACAGGACCAATTTAATAGGAAGGGATGATACTTAAAAGGTGAAATTAAGAGGTGAGAGAGGAATATAATGAGAGGAGATGGGGAGAGACAGAATGGGGTAAACTATTTCATATAGAAGAGGCAAGGGAAAATGGTTACAATGGAGGGGAAGAATAGGAAGGCAAAAGGGAATGGGTCAACCTTATTCTCATTGAATTTGGCTCAGGGAGGGAATGACATAAACTAAATGGGGTATCTCACCCTACAGGAGAGTAGGGAGGAAGGGGATGAGAGGGGGGATGATGGAAGGGAGGGCAGGCTGGGGGGGAGGGAAGTTGGAAGCACCCACTTTTGAAAAGGGACGGGATGAAAGTAGAGAATAGAACAAGTGGGAGGTGGAATAGGAGGGAGCGAAATACAGTCAATCTTTTACAATATATCTACCAGGGTAATGTTCTGCATTAGCTACACATGTACAACCTATACTGAATTGCTTATCTTCCCAGTAAGGGTGGGTGACAAGGGAGAAAGGAAATGAATCTGGAATTCAAAGTTTTAAAATCAAATGTTTAAAAAAAAAATATGTATATATATATATACTATTATTAATACTATTTTACATGTAATTGGAAAATAAGACATATAGGCACTGGGGCATAGAGATCCACCATGCCCTACTGGATAAGGTGAAGGGGATATGGGAGAAGATATGGGAGAGAGCAGATTGGAGGAGGAGATATCCTGTGGGACTGCTATTTTGGTGTGATGGGTAGGGGAAAAATGGGGAGAAAATTTGTAACTCAAAATCTGGAGGAAATGAATGATATAAATCAGAAGTTAATAAATCATTTGAAAAATGAAAAAAAAAGGCTCTATACAACCTAGGGACACAGTTCAAGTCCCCTTAATTTCTTCTACCCTGGAACGATCTAGACAACTCCTTCCTAGAAGAGATTTGGAGGACCAAAGGGTAAAAGAATTGGAAGCTGCTTTACTTTCAAATGTTATTATAGAGGCAAAATTGTCTTTTTATAATCACAGTGAACAAGAATTAATCTGGAAGAATGGGAATCTTTTAGTTGACTTGGTGGTAATTTTGAGTCCCTAGATGAAGATGAAGGAAAGTCTTTATCCAACCCTCATGGAAGGAAAAGACAATTCCTCAGTAGAAGTCTATAAAGAGACCAAAATTTGGCACCATTTCAACTTTGAGAGAGGTAGAGATCTTGTTTGGTGAGCCAGGGATCACTGAGAGAGTGCTAGTATTATTTGGATTAAGCTTTTCCTCCCATGCTACTTACTTTAGGATTGTTTTAATATTATTTCAGTGGTACCCTGGAAATTTGGAGAATCCAGCCACCAAAGGGTGAGATGTAATAAAAAGCAGTAGCTGCTTTATATAGACTCATCCTATTTCCCTTAAGGTGGAGGCAAGGTAATGATTCTTGGGATCACAACTGGTTTGGGTTTTTTGCCTCTTGAGGTGTAAACAACCCAAACTATGGGGAGTTAGTGTCCAAGGTCATAGTGCAATTCCCATTGCCCTGCAGGAATGTCTTTCTAACCTAATTTGGTTTTTTACCAAGGTGAAAGAAGAGGCAGAAAGGAATAATCATGTTATCAAAATTTCTATCTTTTTAACCTTGGTAATTATATGCTTTTTATGCGTTGTTATTAATGAATCCATTTTTGTTGCATTTAATGTCTCCTGAACGTCTCATTGCATTCTAACCCCAAGCCTGAATCACTAGACTGACCTGAGTTAGGCCTGGTCCAAAATAACTTGCCAGGGTAACTGGTCTGAAAGACTGATTGGGTGGTACATGATAGTCCTTAAAAAGAGTATGGAATAGCCAGAAATTTTCAACTAGTTACAGCGGTGCTGTCAAATATACTACTCATGACCAGAGAAAAATTTTTCTTTCTCATATGTTTAAGCTACAACTATTACAGAGGAACAATTTGTGCATTGCTAAGTATACACTGAGGAGTATTCGGAGGGAAACTAGAAATTCCTCCATGTCTCTGTCCTGGTTTTCTTGACAAAACATCAAGCCCTATCACCATTCAGAGGGATGTTGAATTCAGTCAGTCATAAAAATCTGGAGCAGGGATAGGGTCAAACTCCTCCTAAGGGGAGAAGAAAGTCAGTGAAAAGGGAGCCATTGCCAGGGTAGAAAGCTGAGGGAAAAGGAAGGAACAAAAAGTATGATACAAGTGCAATAGAAGTGACTCAGAGCTGGACATGAGCTCTGGCCTTTTTATAGGACATTTGCTCTAGGCCCCCTGCTAAAAGTCACACATGGAAAAGATTTGGAAATTGAGGGAATGCCCATTAACTGGGGAATGGCTGAACAAGTTGAGATATATGATTGGGATAGAATATTATTGTGCTATAAGAAAGGACAAAGCATTTTACCTTTTAGGATTGATTATAATGATAGTGATAGGTTAATTTATTTGTATATGCATAATTACGAGTCTTTTGTATTTTAAAAATCTGTTTTGTGATGGACAAAATAAATAGCTGTCCTATACCTGATATACCTGCTGCAGATTTATTTCCCTTTTGAGGAAATTGCAGACATCAGTTATAACTAAATTTTATTGTAGAGATGTTCCCTGGAGTTCTATTCAAGGATGGGGGTCTGAGAGCAAGAAAGAGACGGAGAGAGAGAGACACAGAGAGAAAGAGAGACAGAGAGAGAGAGAGAGAGAGAGAGAGACCCAACAGAGACAGAAAGTCAGAGACAGAGAGAGACAGACACAGAGAGAGAGATAGAGAGATCTTTAGGGAGTCAGGCATCCCCCTTGAAAAATCCAGATTCTGTTGTATGCAGAGCAGGAACTTATCTTAGGAAAGGGACCCTGGGGCAAGGTTCTCAAAGGTCAGGTCAAAATGAGATTGACACAAGGGCCAAAATGTAAGCAAAACATGTGGTGGGAGACCAGGGACAAAAACTAGCACTCAGAAAACTAGAAAATACTTAATAATGCAGGAAATTAGGAAATTACAAGGAAAACTAGGATCTCTTATCCAGTTTCCTTTTTACAGTGAACTGGGGTATGTGGTCCACACTTCCCCTTGTATCTTTAAGGAATTGTTCCCTGCACTCCCCAGAGAATCAGGAAATGTGAAAATTATTGTCACAAACACAATCTCTGTTTATTGTCTCTTCATTCAGCCTTTGAGTCGGGAAGGAAGAAAAGGAATTAAACAACAGCAATTAAAAGCTAAAGTTTTTCTCCCCACTCAGGCTTAGCAGAAGGATTTTTAAATTAAGACAAATTAATTTACCTTTCCCCAGAGAAAAGGCAAATTATAGGGACAGTAAGTTTAGAGGCTTTTGCTTCTGCTTTTTAGGGTCAAGAAATACATATCTCATCCCTGTTCTATGTTGAAGGATAACCTTTTAAATACTTGGAGACTGCTATCATTCCTCTCCAACTTCAGTTCCCACCCCCAAATTCTTTTCTTCTACAGGCTAAACATCTCCCATTACATTCAGTCGAGTTTCATAGCATGGTCTCAGTGTCCTTCACCATTCTCTTCTGGATGCTCTCCATCTTCCCAGTGACCTTCCTAATATGTGTCACTTCTCAGTGTCATCCCTCCCACTCAAGACCTTCTCTTTTATCAAAGAAATATAATTAAGGAAACAAATCAACATTGACTTTGTCTTTCTATCACAGAAGAAGACATGGTTCATCATGTCACATGATCTTTAGTCTTTAAGTCCTCTCGTGGTAACTGCACTGATTAGAATCCGAGGGTCTTTCAATTTTTCTTTGACATTATTATTGGTATTGTATTTTTTTTTATTCTGGTAATTTTGCTCTGTATCAGTTCGTCCAAGTCTTCCCAAGCTTCTCTGAATTCTTCGTATCCATTATTTCTTAGGGTGCAATTACATTCAATTCTATTCAACATAACAAGATCTTTTTGAATTTGTCATTCCAGCTAATTTGTGTCATATGCAGATTTGACAAGCATATGATCCACGTCTCAAAGTCATCAGTAAAAGAAGTATTGTTTTTTAAGCACAGGGCTATAATACAAATTCATTAAAGTTCTCCTTTGAAACTGATTTTAATAACTATTTTAATACATTTTATACATTTATATGTAATATATAAATACATTAATATTTATATAAATATATAATACATTAATATATTAATATATAAATACATTAATAACTACTCTTTGCATTTGACTAGTCAACCAGGGCCAGTTGAACTTAACTGTGGTCTTATCTAACCTACATTTCTCCATCTTGTCCAAAAAATAGGAGACTTTTCCAAATGTTTTGCCAAAATCTAGGCAAATGTCATCTACAGTATTCCTCTGTTCTACAACATAAAACATACAACCCAAACAGCTCCTCATGCAAATAGTAAACATAATCCTCTATGCTTGATAAAAGTCATAGCCCCAAGCAAAGGTAGTTAATCACATTGGAATGAGCAAGGAGCAGCTATCATTACATAATTAAAATGGGTTCTCATTATTCTATACTACTTCTCACACTCCTCTTAAAGGCAATTAGCCTAGAAGAACAGCAATATCAATGCCCTGATGCTGGTGATCAGTTAAGGTAGAGATGCAAACTGGACCTGAAATTTCACTGATATAAGTCCAGATAAGTAAAGTCCTTTTACCAATGTAAATTAGCACCTTCTCTGCAATTTATAATGAGAGTTTTGCATAAAGCACTGAAAGATTAAGTGAGTTCGGGTCACGCAAGCCAATATGTGTCAGAAGCAGGACTAAAAAGCATCCTTCTATCCACTACACCACACTGCCTCACCTGGCTGCCAGCTAAGATGAGGTAGCTTATTATTATGTAAGAGACTTGCAGGTTTTCCCACTCAGAAACTTGCAGGATCCTGTCACCCAAAAGGTCTTCTGGGTCACAAGGCTAAGATTATGCCTCCTATTTTCCAGCTATGTGACTTTAAATCTTTTTTTTTTTTTTAACTCTGGTGAAGTGATAGAGAGAAATCACAGCATCAGAAAACAGGTCAGAAGATTCACTCTCCATCAAGGTTATTGACAATAAGTAGTTGGAACTTTTCTCTCGATTCTGCAGTGTTGTTGGTTTTTTTTGTATTTTAAATTATCCTTTTTTCTTTTAACTTCTAATTCCGTGTCACTGTCCTTTGTTCATTCTCCTGTTTCACTTTATAATGAGAACAGATATAATATGAACTTAAACCCACTTGCCCTGGGTCATTGCCAGTGCTTAATAAAAGTATATCAGTATTTGTAGTAATGATAATAACCCACAGATAATGATGTAGCTAAAAACCAATGTGTTCCCTTGGAGATTCAGCCTCCACTCATAATCTCCTTGCTTTGCTGGATTTAATGTAGACCTTGAATGTTTCGAAGAGTCATTTCCCTTTTTAAATTACCATTATTTCAGAGACAAACATCCTTCACTTAAGATTTCCCAGACTGCCTAATGTGCAGGTCGGTGGAGTCACACTGCCTTCCTGAGACTGTACTTCATTATATGTGGTCCCTATATACTAAAAGAGAAGTTAAACAAGCCCTCTCCCTTCTAAAATTTTAAAACAATGGTCTGTATATACACACCCATATACACTCATATATACATGTAAATGCATATATGCACACATATGCACATATAGATATATATTGTTTAGTATTCATGGTCCTTTGCATCAGGGTGTGGCTTTTTGCAAAGTACATAGGATTCTGCTCACTATCTATCAAACACCTTTTGTTAGAGTGCCTGACCTGGTTGTCATGTATTATTGACAACAGTCATAACAGAGTCTCTCTCAACTTCCTGTCCATATATTTCATCTCTTCCTTGGAGTTGGGGGAGATATCTTTACTTAAAAGCATTTAAAAACATCCCTCAGAAGCTCGAAGTTCATGACTAGTTTCTTTAGTACCAGAAACAGAGAATAGGCATCGAATTGCTTGTCTAGGCCATGCCTTAGATGATGCATGACAGATGATCAGTTGAAGAAAGTAGCACATTTAACCTGGAGAAAAAGGGTGGTGACATGATGGCCAGGGAAGGAATATTATCTTCAAATATTTGAAGGGCTGTCATAGGTAAGAAATAACAGATCTGTTCTATTTGGCTCTAGGGGGCAGATTCTGGAACAAGGGAATGAGTTGCAAAGATGAAAATGTAGGTTTGATGCCAAGGAGAGAACATCCTAACAATTCAAGTTTCTAAAAAATGGAATGAATTACCTCTGAAGGCAAGGGTTTCCCAATGTTAGAGGCCTTCAAGGATAACCATTTGGATATGCTATAGTGAGGATTGTTTTGGGGTATGGATTGGACTAGACGGCAACTGAGGTCCCTTCCAATTTCTATGATTCTTCAGAAAAACCAGAATACTCAACAAAAACAGGTAAATCAGACTTAATTTAAAAGAGCTATCTTTAAGGGCCTCCCCACCTCGCACTCCAACCAGTACAAAATACAATAGACTCCTGAAAGCTGAATGCAGACTGAATTTTTGTTAGCTGAATATTATTTTAAAGATCTAAGGGAGATCACTCATGGAAGCCAAGAGGGGAAACAATGGATTTTATGACCATTTGACTTGGCAAAAAGAACATTTGTAGTTTTACCGTCTGTGTCTCATTTTCAGACTCAGTGACCTACGAAGATTTTAAGTTTTAAATTCTATTAATGTAATTCATCCTCTCTTTGTTACCCCCTGCATCCTCACCACAATACATCTAGTCCATGTTTTGTGGGACTTTCATTTCTCACCAAGTTGAAAAACTCAGGACCTCTCCATCATGCCCCAGAAACCTCTTCATCCTCTAAGATCACTGCAGCCATGGAACTCATGCCTCAGAAGTACCCTCTGCTTGCAGGTCCCTGATTGAATGGCTGTTTCCAGAACTTCCATTTAAGGAGGGTGCCCAAGCCAGACACCCATTTCTCAACAGGCTGCACCCCCTTCAGACTTTTCCATGATGTCCCTGCCTCTCTTCTCAATGTCTTTTTATGTGTTGTCTTCCCCATTAGAATCTACGTTCTTTGAGGGCAAGAACTGTCTTTTTGTTTGTATTTGTATTCTTGGTGCTTAGCATAATGCCTGGAACATACTAGCACTTAATAAATACTTGACTATTGACTGACTTTAATATCTCAGAGAGCAAAGTATGTAGCAAATCACACTCAATTTTTTCTATTTAAAAAACGTTTTTATTATTGCCTTTTGTTCTTACTCATTATTTCCCTTTAAATACCCCCCCCCCCCCCCATACAGCTATAGTGGGTGGTGAAGGGGATAGAATACTGGGTCTTAAGTCAGGAAGACCTCAGTTCAAATCCAGCTTCAGACATTTACTAGGTGTGTGACCCTGAGCAAGTGACAACCTCTTTTTTTCCTGTTTCCTCAACTGTAAAATGGGCATAGTAGGGGCAGCTAGGTGGCGCAGTGAATAGAGCACCAGCCCTGGAGTCAGGAGGACCTGAGTTCAAGTCCAGCCTCAGACACTTAACACAAAAATTAGCTGTGTAACCTTGGGCAAGTAACTTAACACCAATTGCCCTCAAAAAAGCAAAAAAAAAAATTGGCATAGTAACAGCTCTTACCTAGAGGGGTCATTGTGAAGATCAAATGAAATACTGAGGGGAAAAAAAGTGCTTAACACAGTGTCAGGTACATAGTAGGCACTATAGAA
Organism: Petaurus breviceps papuanus; assembly: GCF_028583685.1. NCBI lineage: Eukaryota > Metazoa > Chordata > Mammalia > Diprotodontia > Petauridae > Petaurus > Petaurus breviceps. Next base: position 61,635,102 of record NW_027185764.1, on the reverse strand, counting down.
ATGGTTATTTCCTCCTCTATCCATCCCCTTCCCATACAATTGAACATTTCACTATAAGAAAAATACTGATGGAAAGCCAACAAAGGCCATTTCTAACAGCTCACACTACATTCCATATAGAGTCTCACCTTCCACTGACATGAGAAAGGTGTTATCAATTTTCTAAGACTGAAATAGTCCATTATGATTCATTACAGTTAGCTTTTCAGTTTTTACATTATACAGTTTATTTTGGCTTGGTTCTGCCTTCTTCACTCCAAGTCACTTCTTTCAAGTATACTTATGGTTCTCTTAACTCCTTATAGTTCTCATTTATCAAAGTACAACAAATATTGCATGTTGTTCAGTCATTCTCCAATCAATTATTTGAGTTCCAGGGGGAAGGGGTAGGAAAGAGAAAGTGCCTATGTTCCAGACACTGTAGTAAGTGGTTTTTATACTGATCTCATTTGCTGCTATGAACAAGGTTTTTATATAGAATATATATTAAACACTCACATATATACACATATATATGAATATATGCATATGTGCACGTCTTGCTAACTGTCCTCAGGGGTATGTTAGTGAGATAATTAAAGCAAAGGGTCTAAAGTTTTCTAATGACTCAAAAAGTTACAAAACTATTTCCAGAATAGTTGGATCAATACACAATTCCACTAAGAGTATTATTGTGCCTATGTTCCCAAAGTTCCCTGAACTTTGACTATTTCCTTATTATCTGTCAATTTAATGTATATCTTCCACTTTTAATATGGCTCATAAATTTGCCTATCAGAAACTTTATTTTATTTTTTTAATCTTTTTTTCAAATGCTTTATTAACTTCTGATTTACATCATTCATTTCCTCTAGATTTTGACTTACAAATTTTCTCCCCGTTTTTCCCCTACCCACCATCCCAAAACAGCAGTCCCACAGAATATTTCCTCCTCCAATCTGCTCTCTTCCATATCTTCTCCCACACATCCTTCAACTTTTCCAGTAGGGCATGGTGGATCTCCACACCCCAGTGACTGTATATCTTATTTCCCAATTACATGTAAAATAGTATTTTTTTTTAAACATTTGATTTTAGAACTTTGAATTCCAGATTCCTTCCCTTCCTCCCTTGTCATCCACCCTTACTGGGAAGATAAGCAGTTCAGTATAGGTTGTACATGTGTAGCTAATGCAAAACATTAACAAAGTAGATATATTGTGAAAGACTGACTATATTACCCTCCCTCCTATCCCACCTTCCACTTGTTCTATTCTCTACTTTCATCCCATCCCTTTTCTTTTTTTTTTTTTTTATTAAGCAATCAGGGTTAAGTAACTTGCTCAAGGTTACACGGCCAGTTATTTCTGGGTGTGGTGCTGAGTGTCTGAGCCCGGGATTCGATCTCCAGGTCGTCCCAACACTAGAGCCGGTGCTCTTACTCGCTGAGCCACCTGGCCGCCCCTAAGCAAT
>NW_027185764.1:61550103-61633640 GCF_028583685.1 Petaurus breviceps papuanus | reverse complement strand
GGCCGCCCCTAAGCAATTGGGGTTAAGTAACTTGCTCAAGATTACACAGCCAGGTGTTTCTGGGTGGGTGCTAAGTGTCTGAGCCCGGGATTCGATCTCCAGGTCTATCTCAACACTGGAGCCGGTGCTCTTACTCGCTGTGCTACCTGGCCGCCCCCCATCCCATCCCTTTTCAAAAGTGGGTGCTTCCAACTTCCGTCCCCCCCCCGCCTGCCCTCCCTTCCATCATCCCCCCTCTCATCCTCTTCCCCCCTACTCTCCTGTAAGGTGAGATACCATATTTAGTGTTTATGTCATTCCCTCCCCGAGCCAAATTCAATGAGAATAAGGTTGACCCATTCCCTTTTGCCTTCCTATTCTTCCCCTCCATTGTAACCATTTTCCCTTGCCTCTTCTATGAGATAGTTTACCCCATTCTGTCTCTCCCCATCTCCTCTCATTATATTCCTCACCTCTTAATTTCACCTTTTAAGTATCATCCCTTCCTATTAAATTGGTCCTGTGCCCTATATCTATGTATACTTGTAAACATATATACACACATTCACATATGTATTCATACCCTCTGATATACATACGTGTGTGTATATACATATATATGTATGCATACATACATATGTATGTATATGTGTGTGTATATATATATATATATATATCTGTTCCCTTCAACTATCTTCATACTGAGAAAAGTTTCATCAGTTACAATTATTGTTTTTCCATGTAGGAATGTTAATAGTTCAACTTTGATAACTTCCTTGTGATTTCTTTTCCCTGTTTACCTTCTCATGCTTCTCTTGCTTCTTGTATCTGAATGTCAAATTTTCTATTCAACTCTGTTTTTTCCATCAAGAATGCTTGAAAGTCCTCTATTCCACTAAATGACCATATTTTCCCCTGAAACATGATACTCAGTTTTGCTGGGTAGGTGATTCTTAGTTTTAATCCCAGCTCCTTTGACCTCTGGAATATCATATTCCAAGGCCTTCAATCCCTCAGTGTAGAAGCTGCCAGATCCTGGGCTATCCTGATTGTGTTTCCACAATATTGAAGTTGTTTCTTCCTGGCTGCTTGTAATATTTTCTCTTTGATCTGGGAATTTCACAACCTGGCTATAATATTCCTAGGAATTTTCTTTTGGGGATCTTTTTCAGGGGGTGATTGGTGGATTCTTTCAACCTCTATTTTGCCCTCTGGTTCCAAAACATCAGGGCAGTTTTCCTTGAGAATTTCTTGGAGGATGATTTCTAGATTCTTTCTTTGATCATGGCTTTCAGGTAGTCCAATAATTTTTATATTATCCCTCCTGGATCTATTCTCCAGGTCAGTGGTTTTTCCAATGGATATTTCACATTACCTTCTATTCTTTCATTTGTTTGGATCTGTTTAACTGAAAAGTTTGCATCTTGATTTCTCATAAAGTCACTACCTTCCATTTGCTCCAATCTAATTCTGAAGGAATGATTCCCCTCAGTGAACTTTTGAGATTCTTTTTCCATCTGGCAAATTCAGCTTTTTAAGGCATTCTTCTCCTCATTGCCTTTTTGAGCCTCTTTTGCCTTTTGAGTTAGTCTATTTTTTAAAGTGTTATTTTCCTCAGTCAGGCTGTTGACTCTCATTTCATAATTTTCTTGCATCGTTCTCATTTCTCTTTCCAATTTTTCCTCCACTTCTCTTATCTGCTTCTTAAGGTCCTCTATATCCTGTAACCAGCTTATATTTTTCTTGGAAGCTTTTGGTGCAGGAGTTCTGACTTCACTGTCTTCCTCCTGTTCCATGCTTTGATCCTTTTTGTCCCCAAAATAGGAGTCTAATGTTGTATTGCTTTGCTTGGTTTGCTTCCTTTGCCTGGGCATGTCACCACTCAATTACTTAACTTTTGGGCTTTTTCCTACAGTAGGACTCTGCCACCAGACAGGAGAGCTTCCTTCCAAATGCTGGGGTTTTCTCAGGTGCCAGAGGTATTAGTTGGGTGCCTTCTCTGAAGCCTCCACACACTCTGGCAAGTCGCACACCCCAGGACATCCACCCTAGACTGCAATCCAAATCCAAGCAGGTTAAAGAGCAATTACTCCTCAGACTGGTCACTTGGTCCCCCTACAGTCTGCAGGCCAGGAGCTGAAATTGCCATGTGGCAGCGGCTGTGCTGCAGCCCTCAGGGCTTCTTGCCCTGGGGGCAAAAGCCCAACTACTGGATCCCAAAGTCCGTACTGCACTGACCTCTCACTTTGTCCTTAGCATCTATGTGTTGATAATTCTGGACTGCCACAGCTGTTGGTGATCTGGAGTCCCTCTAGCTGGTGGTTGGTCAGGCCTGCCCTGGGGTAAAACCTCTGGCTCATGCAGGACTGGGGTCACCTCCCAGAGCACTGCTGCTGGCTGATTCCTGCCAGCCTGCCGGGCTGTCCTCAGCGGGAGGCTAGCTTCCCTGGGTCATTTTGTGGGTTCTGTAGCTCCAAAGTTTGTTTAGAGTCCCCTTTTACATGCATTGGAGGTGGTGGAAGCTGCAGCTGTGCAGAAGTCCTGTTTCTACTCCGCCACCTTGACTCCACCTCCTAGTATTTCAACACTTTATTTTTTAGCAAACATTTTCTACATTGCTTGAAGTCTTGATGAATTCAGTTTTTCAAGAATCAAGGTTATCTATATATTAGTATCAATTTACTTTTTTTTTTTTAAAGCAGTTGGGATTAACTTGCTCAAGGTTACACGGCCAGCTGTTTCTGGGTGGGTGCTAAGTGTCTGAGCCCGGATTCGATCCCAGGTCATCCCAACTTTGGGGCTGGTGCTCTTACTTGCTGTACTACCTGGCCACCCTTATCAATTTACTTTTAACGGTAGAAACACTTTAGTCCAGGAACAAAATGTACTGCTTAATTGACACCAGAGTTCAAGTTTAAAAACTATGCACATCATCTTTGTTTCAGTCAGCTCTAATAAAGTAATATAGAATCAGATACATCGTGAACTATTTCTTTGGTTTAATGTAAGAGTTGTGCTTCATTAGGGGATATAAAATAATCCACTGTCATTTTTGTTCCTATCACATTCATTTTTGGCAGAGAATTTATTCAATCACTAGTATCTAGTTATTTACACGAGGCAAACCAGCAGTTTTGCATTCCCTAGAGAAGGCTCTATTAAAACAATGTGACACCACATATTTTTAGTAGACTAGAAAATAGTTAAAATTTTAATTTAAATTGAAATGACTATGTAATAGCTGGACAAATCAGTCTGAGATCCCCAGAGCTCTTAATTGTAATTCTCTATTGTTTTCTATGCATAAATTTATTTTCCAAGTGTGTTCAGAAATATTCACTAATTTTTTCAAATGTTCCATACTCAATTTAAAACTCACTTATTTAATAATTTTTTTATGGCTAACAACTTCGTGATTAAACTTTAATGTTAAATATAAATAGCTGAAATAATAAGCCTATTAGAGTGTTTAAGAAAGGAAGTGTACTGCACATTAACTTGAGCATAATTTAGGCAGTCATGTTTAAAAAGAAAAAGCGATCAGTGAAGGAACAAAGTGGATGGACAGTTTTTAATGGTTTTGTTTAAAAGAAAAACGACATTTAAAAGTAAGAAGATCTGGAATCAAACCTTAGCTTTTCTATTCACTATTTGCGTAAACATGGATATGACACTTCTCTGCCTTACTCTCCTAATCTATAAACTGAAGCATTAGCTTCAACAGTACCCAAGCTCCTTTCTAATAAGGCAGCTGGTGGCACGGTAGATAGAGTGCCAGAGCTGGAGTCAGGAAGACCCATGTTCAACACCAGTCTCAAGACACTTACTAGTTGTGTGACCCTAGGCAAGTCACTTAATCTCAGCCCTTCTCAGTTTCTTCAACAGTAAAACAGATATTAGCACCTCCTTCACAGTTGTTAGGAAGATCAAATGAGACATTTACAAAAAAAAAAAAAAGCACTCAGCACAGTGCCTGGCACACTGTAGGTTTTTAATAAAAAGCTTGTTGAATTGAATTACATCCAGGTATAAAATAACTGGAGGGTCATTTTGCCCACCAGCAATACTAACACTAGGCTACCAGCACCTAACTCTTCAACCTACCAAAGCACCAGATAATACTTAAATTTCTTTTAAAATCTATCAAATTTAAGTTATTTCTGTGGAAAACTATGTTTTCATATGTATTGTGTATTATGATATGTATCAACTATATGTATTTTCCACAAAGGGTTTTTTCACCATTAGAGGGAGAGAAAATAGATTTTAATTTTAAAAATTAAAATATAATTTAAGTTTCCTTTTAAAAAAATCTAACGTAAACGACCCACCTAAAAATCACAGGTCCCTTAATCCAACATCTGGCGAGATGCTTCTTGAAGGAACACCTGGAGAGCACAGCAGGGATTGACAGCTGCGCTGCTCGAGTCCCTAGGGCAAGGTCGACTCTTTTCCCTTGGACATTTTTTTTTCATGGTAAACAAGGCAATAAAGTTTTGGGTAAGAACTAGAGAATACAGGACAAGAGGCACTGAAGGGATATTGCTGGATAACCTCACCTCTTGTATGGGACCACAAAAGAAGACTGAGACTATGAACTACCAAGTTCCCCACAAAATTCATCAGCTTGGCCATACTGTGTTCCTTTTTGTTTGATCTCAAAGGTTTCTTTCTTACCTCTTTGTTTGCGCTGTATTGTCTGGGTCATCACCAATCACTGGGACCTCTGTCTTGCCACTGGATTCCCGTGACTCTGGGGGAAAGAGTGAAGCTGATGACTCGCCACAGCCCTGGCCCACTTAAATCCAATTCACTTGCAAATCAGGACATCACTTTCCTGAAGTCAATAGTCCTCTTCAAGAATGAAGGACAGGGGCATCAAGGTGGCATAGTGAATAGAACAGTGGCCCTGAAGTCAGGAGGACCTGAGTTCAAATCCTGCTTCAGACACTTAACTAGCTATGTGACCTTGGGCAAGTCACTTAACCCCAATTGCCTTGCCTTCCCCCCTCAAAAAAAAAAAAAGATAAACAACAATAATGCTGCATTGTGGACCCCACTCCTCCCTTTCTCCATTACACCATTATTTCTTCCAATCTCTAGCTCTCATGGTATCTATCCTTTTTTTGTCTTTGAGTATCCATAGGTCACTCTGCCTGAGAAAAGTCCTGGGGCATCCCTTCCAAACTCTCCCCAATCTTTGTCAAGTTCCTAGAAATGATAGTGTTAACATAAAACCTCTGCTTTCTCTCAATTCAATGTCTTACTAACAACTCACTTCTATGTAGTCCTTTCCCTTGCCTCTACCCCAACAGAGTTGTTGCCTAATAGTTAACTACTGAATGAATTATTGAATACATATTTTAAGGGGGAAGGACACATACTAATTATACTGTGAACCAGTTACCAACATACTGGAAACAAGCTTCTACTGATAATCAGTATTCACCGCATCTTTGAGTAAAAGTTGGGGTCACGTGTTCCTGGTGTGTAATCGTTTTCTACATCCTAGAAATATTGTGAATACAGAAAATGTGACAGATAAATCTATTTACACCAAGATGAGAAAGCAATAGTGACTTTCAAGTAGTGCTACACATGCCTCACTGAGGCTGAGCTGTCTTCTATACTCATTGATAAAGAGCAAAGCTCAACTGCTAGCCCAGCTGAATCCAATGATCCCGATTAAGGCAAAAACCAAACATGAAAACCCAGATTATAGTCTGAGCTAGGATTCCTGAGGGCTGCTACTATTGTCTTGGCTCCCAAAGAAAGAACTCTGCAGACATAATAGGATGGGTTCAATATAAAGCTACTTATCGGGCATATATTAACATAAGCTACATAAGTCAGTCCACAAAGTAATCTAAGCAACTAACAATATTTACAAACAGATAAGGAATATGAATCTTAAATCCTCTTTTAAGTTAAAGCGCCAGAGGAAGCAACCCAAGAAATACAAAATAGATTAGCAACAATACTATCCTAAAATAAATATTCCCAGACATTTCCTCCCTTTACTTGAAGAATTAACTTTTAGCTAAATAGAATTACAGACTCTAAAACGACTGGACCAGGCTAGATTCATTTTCTTCTTTAAAAAGTCTTTTGTTTTTGTCAACGTTGAAGACTGCAAAGAAGTACGAAGATAATGGAGCAACAGCAAGGGACTCAGGAGGAATATGACAGAACCCAATCCCTCCTGATCCTACTCAGGGGCATGCCACGATGCTTTTCAAATTACTTCAGTGTTTCCATGGGCCTGTGATCTCAACATGGCTGCTCCTTTCAATGATGCAGATGTTGACCCATCCAGGCGTTCTTATCCTGGGTGACTCTTGTTCATTTCCTCCCACCATGGAGATCAGTGAAACAGTAATGCCATCATGCAATTATGGTACTTATTTTGTTAGATCCAAAATGACTGGTAGCAGAACCTCTAATACAATTCTAAACTCGTAATGATCCTGAAGTTAACTGAAAATGAAAAAACCCAGCTGAAAAGGAAACTGGCATAATGAAATGTTCTCTACTGCTTAGGAAAAGTAGCCATTCATTCTTCAGACAGTTCAGTCCAGTAAAAGCTATACCAGCATAATTCTAGCACTAACCTTCAAGGACAATATTTAAGTTAAGCATAAATATAAAGGTTGAGTGAAACTTTTATTCATTCCTACAAGTATTATTATGTGCCTACTATGTGTAAGGTCCTGTGGTAAGATTTATGGAAATTATCATATACTGCAATATAATATGTAAATTCATAGTTCAAACAGTACAATTGTAGACTTAACATATTTATTGATGACAATTCTATTTTATTCAACATATTGAGCATGTTGTTTAACTCTGATAACCACAGCTGTGACTTAGTTAACGATCTCCATAAATCCTACTTAGAACAGATATAGGAAAAAATTATGCAAATTAATTCTTATCTGTTTTTCTGCCCAAGGCATACTTGATAACTGATAAAATATACCAAAAATGGTCTTTACTTAAGAGTTAGAAAGACATTCAATGTTTTATTCAGATAATAATCTCAAGTACAAAAAAAGAGCTATATGCTTTATTCATTAAGTTATTTTATTCCAGAAAGAAACTGCACATCAGACAGAGTTTTACAAGCTCATATTCACAAAAGGAAGTGAATATAAGAAAGTCAACAGTTATTAATATGCAAAGGTACATGATTAAAAAAGACAGTAATGGATAACAACAGATGGGATTGCCTTAGATTCATACATAAAATGTCTTCTGTTTAAAAAGAAAAAAGACATTGGTTCTTACAATAGCCCTTTTTGGATACATTTTTGGTTCCAGTGGACTAAAATTCAAACGGACCAAGCCACTTCTCAGTGGAGTAGTCTAACAACCACATTTAGCCCACAGGCTACATAAACCATGCATCTATTACACCTTGCAGCTAGAAAGGATGTCTTCAACTAATCTCTTGTAAACCCAAGCATCACCCTTAAGCCTTTGCCTTCTGATACCCACCACCTCAGGTTTGCTAAGTTGGCATACTTCGAGCTCAAACTGCATTGTCACTTTGCCAAAATCTGACTGTGTTTGACACTTCAGTGTATAGCTGTGAAAAACAAGATAAGAAAATAGTTAGTAGGGAAGCCATGAAGTCTGGATGACATATAAGACTATTCTGAGTCTTTATGAATAAGTCTAATAGATAAAACAGACAATCATTTCACATCAAGCAATGGATTGAAGTGTACAGTTTCAAGCCAACACGGTTATTATGACTCACAAAGTGTGACTGGGGCTTCTCATGGAAACTGAATGAGGATACTAGGGAAGAATAGGGATGTTTAAAAAAAAAAAAAGCTTTACTGGAATTCTGCCTTTCTCCAAATAAAACAGCTTCTTTTACACTGTACTGGGCCGGGGGGGGGGGGGGGGGATTGTTGTGTTTTTTTTTAACTAGACATTCTTCTGGTTTTACCCAAACAAATTTCAGTGGAGTGAACTTTAAATGTTATGCCACATTCACCATGGAATCAAGTGCTTGAAAAGCCTTTTTATCTTGTTGCTTTGTGAATAGCTGTTCTTCGCACATTAGATATTACTGACCTCTTCATAGAACTTTTTTTTTACTTTTCCCCACAAAAGGGTTATGTTTATCACAACACATAATGAGAATGGTCCATTTCTAAGGATCCACTTAGCTTCAGATATAAAAAAAAAAGTTCACCATCATTTGTTGGAGGATTGGTGAACTCACTTTGTGATCAGGTTAAAAAAGAATTTCAAGCAAGATTTATGGCACTACTTGACTTGGCATATATTCCTAGTGTTTACTATTACAGTGTTCATTTTAGACTAACATACCTTATTTTAAGCAACAGTTGTGTTGCAAAAGGTATATAGAATTTATGTAAACCAAATTATGTTTTACAATTTACACTAAAAGTGTGCACATTTTTATGACTCAACCTCCAAAATTCTAATTCAGTTTCTGCTAGTCCAATTTATCCCATATTCTTAGATAAAATTAACCTTCCCAGTACATGACTCTCACCACGTCACTTCATTGATCAAAGGTTTTCAACGTTTCCCTATTATCTGAGATAAAATCCAAATTTCTCAGCCCTACATAAAATACAGTTTCTACCTCCTTCTCCAGTTTCAACTCATCCTACCCCCTTTCAATAACCCTACATTTCCATCCAACTGAATAACCATCATTTCCCCCAGACCCTATACCCATGTCTCCTTTGTCAAGTATATGTGAAAAGTAAAAAAGCCCTTCAGAGGAAGGACATATGACTTCTAGGTGGAAGGATCCAGGAAAGTTCCTTAAGGAGGTAGCTTTTGAGTAGAGCCATAAACAGAGTAGTGTTTCTGTAGAGCAGGAGTGGTAGAGGTAGAGTATTTAAAATTAAAAGTAATACACAGAATAAACTATGAAAAACTGCAGGTTTTTTATAAGACAGTTTGACTTTATCACCTAATGTAACAAATTTATGTAATGTTTTATGGTTTATTAAGCAAGTATTATTATCCTCATTTTCTGGATGAAAAACCTGAGACTCAGAAAAATTAGTGACTTGCCATGATAAGCAACATAAGAAGTGTCAGGAAAAAAAAAAGTGTCAGGGCTGGGATTCAAACCCAAGTGTACAGAGTCCCTTCACACTACATCATGAGTTTGGTACTTACCCCTTCTGCACAAAGTCAACATGTTTTTTTGGAAGGACAGAAATTATTTCTGCCAAGAGTTGATCTGGATTCACTAATCTGGTAGTGGTCACATTATAGTGAGCCTAAAAGAACCAAGAGAAAGCAGAGGTCTCACTATCACCACAGCTAACCAGTAACAATTCACATCCACTCATAACTTCTGACTTAGAGAGCCAAAACTCTACTTTCAAATACTACCATAGAAATTCCAAGAAAATATGTACACAAGAATAGTTTGGTGAAATCCTAAAATGTAATTTTTAGTTTTAACATTCTCCCCTATCAAATGCATTATTTTGTTTTTATTTTTAATTAGAAACATTAACTCATAGCCAAGTTAACAAATCTAACCTTCCTTCCTTCCTTCCCACACTACAGTGGTAATTCTAACAAGTACGGAAATATAAAATAGAAAACCAAAGAAAATGGTCAGGATAATTCATAATGGTATATACCTCTTCTGGACAACTGATGGTGTCAGAGATTTCAAAAACGAGACAAAAAAATCTGTGGTGATACTAAAAGAGCTCTGCTGCATAACAGGCATTCCAGTTACGTATAATAAATCACATTTTTTCTCCACAGACTTGATCATAAATTTCAGAAGTGTTTATCTTCGTTTCTCATTGGTATTCAATGAGTGGTAGTTCCTAACTCTTTGGTTTTAAGGTTCTGTGCTCCTCACCTATTACAGTTAATAATCTAAAACTAGGACATATGAAAAGGTTCACCATGTTAAGGAATCTTTTACAAAATGAAGAATGTCTGATTTTAAATTCATATTTTTACATATAAAAATAATTGCTGATATTTACACAGTAGTTTCCAGTTTGCAAGGATATCTACATATATGACCTCTCACAACAGCTCTGAAAGGTAAGTACTACAGGTATTTTTATCTCCATTTCTTCAGGGGATGAAACAGAGGTTCTTGCTCAAACTATAGCTACCAGGTGTCAGAAGTGAGTCTCCTGGCTCCCAGCCCAGGGCTTTTCCACGGCCCACAGTTTTGTGGGGCAGTGACCTTGGAATCAGGACGCCTAAGTACTGGTTCCAGAGTGGCTATAAAAAGCTGGACTAAATAACTCAACTCTTCCTTCCAGTTTTAAAATTATTCTGATTAAAACAAGGCACTGCTACACACAATGTACTTTTTGAAATAAATAACTTCTAAAACAAATTTATGAAAGAAAATATCTTAAAATATCCACGAAAGAAAAAAAAAGGAAAAACGGGGGGCGGGGTTCAGAGTATTACCTATATTTAACATTCAAAGCTGAATCAGTGAGGTTTTTTTTTTTGTGTCACTATGATTATGGCAACAAATTTCATATACAGCCATAATGGGTACTACAGATCATCCTTGTACTGCTTTTATAACTACTTTTTGAAAGTACATAAGTATCATGAATATAAATGAAGAGAAACTGAAATCTAACAATCACAAGCAAGAAATTACACATTTCTACTTCTACTTTTGTGGTTCCTTTCAAAGAATGTTAGAACCATAAATGGCCCAAGAAGTCATCTAGTCTAACTCTCTTATTTTACAAATGAGAAAACTGGGATCCTAAGAAGAGAAGTGACTTGTCTAAGGTAACCCAGGTAATTGGTGGCAGAGACAGAACTAGAAAATGAGATCTACTGATTCCCAGGCCAGGGGTCTCTCCTATACACCAAGACAGATTAACACCATCTATAATCAAGTTACCTTAATTCCTCTTAGATAAGGCTGGAATTTAAGGAATTTCTACTTAAAAGAAAAAGGTATTTCATAGCATTGGTGAAGATAAAGAGAGGTAATAATAAGGTAAGTAATCCCTAAAGGTTTCAGTGACTAATTAATTATATGATCATGAGATTTACATACTTCAGAATAAGGGGGAGATATGAAAAGTCCTAGAGGAACCCAATTCTCCAACAAAAATTCCAAGCACTATATAGTTCTAAAAATGCACCATAGCAACAATGATAAAGAGAACCATAAGAAAACAGCAGTAAGTTCCTGTCTCCAGTCCAGAACTAAGATTGTCAGAAGCCTGTTAGCATTTGGGATAGGAGGTAGAGGACGGACCTGGGCCATATAGTCAGCAGGATGCTTGCCCTGTACTACAAAAGCAGGACACAGAGCCAGGTCCATCTGTACCGCACAGGGAGACAGGATCAGGCAGTGGGTATACACCTGGGTCTTCCAAATGGCTTCAAACCAGGTCCTGGCAGTCAACCATAAAAGAAGACAAAACCCATACAGCACTGAGGGAGCCCCAGTGCTGCAAGCAGAAGATGGGCCAGCAGGGTACCCAGCAAGCACCAGCAAAGAGCCTTGCAAGGAGCCTTGTGACCAGTACAATCCATGACATCGTTCTGGGGTCTATCAGGAGCACAACAGGAGATACAACTAATTTCAGGGAGGGGACTATGCAAGGATTAAACAGAAAAAGACCTAAGCCAAAACCCATGTTGGACCACCAGGAGATAGACCCAGAAGCCAGGGATTCCAGGAGAAGGTGGGACCTCAGCCCAGCCAAATGATCCAAAATCACAGTGGCAAGAACATCCAGACCACAGGGGGCACAATCGAGCAGGGCCCAACATCCGAGAGTGAAAGAGGGAACAGAATCTGGCCCTGGCATAATGCCTCAATCCAGAAACTAGGGCTGACAATATAATTAAACAGAAGAAAATGCTAAACATAACAAAGAAATACTGTGGGTTAACAGATGACCAAAAAGGAAACAGATTAACTCCATAACATGTAAGGAAAGAAAAGAGAGGAAGAAAAATGTAACAGAAAGAGAAGATAGGAGAAAGGAAGAGGAAGAACTTACTATTTTTGCATAATTGGGGTAAACAATAAGATGTATATGAAAGCATGGAGGAAGGGTTTAGGGAAAAGAGGATCTCATGAACTCCAATCTTATTAAAGGAACCAAAGAAGGGTTCACGTTCTTCCCCACACACAGACACACACACACACAGACACACACACACACACACACACACAGACACACACACACACACATTCTGGGTAGAAATAAATTAAAATCAACCAGCAATTAAACTCAATGTATATATATTTTTTCCTTTTTGAAAGTAAATTTACCCTTAGTCTTCTTGGTCCATCTCTAGTAGATCCTTTCTTTTTGTTTGGAGTAAGCATTGTAATCATTTTATCCAAACCCCTTTCAAGGCTTCCAAACATCTTGGTTCCTTTTCTCTTTTGAGGACTGTCTCTATGGGCTTGATTAAGATCTAATTCCACTGAACGGCATCTTTGAAAGAAAAATTTAGTCAGAAAATTAGTTATTGGCCTAACATTCAACACACTATCCTTTATATAACATGTTTATGTTAACTTTCTGCAAAATTCTCCATAACGGCAGGTCCCCTCACTTAAAACAAAGCTTCATCAAAACCTTTATGGTATGACCTTTTTAAAATTCTGTTTTTAATACTATGAAGAGAATTCCCCAAAAGCTGGTTTTTAAAACATTTACATTTTTACATTAATTTTATTCAACAACTTACTTAAAAAGAACATGATTGTACAAAACTGTTTGCACAATATTGTTTGTACAATATTAGCTGCAAAAATTCACCTTTAAGGAGCTTCCCAACAATCTCATTTTCTTTATTTACATAAATTGGCATATGCGGGAACTTTTAGTTTACTTAAAAATTGAATTTTGTTTGTTAAATTTGTTGGCAAAGTAGATAGACCACTTCACCTGGAATCAGGAAGACCTGAATTCAAAAATCCAGCCTCTGACACTTACTTGCTATTTGACCCTGGGCAATTCACTTAACCTCTGTGTCAGTTTCTTACTATGGGGTAACAGCATCTATCTCCCAGGATTGTTGTGAAGATCAAATGAGATAATAATTATAAAGCATTGAGCACAGTGCTTGGCACATAGTAAGTGTTATATAAATGTTAGCTATAGTTATTATTACTAAATCTTTGTAATCTTGAGAGAATCAATGAAACTATCTGTAAACAAATATGATGAACAGTAAATTGGGTCCAAATTGGTGAAAGTTATTTTTGTCTCTTCAGTATCCTGATAAGGTCTTCAAACTAGGGTGGTGGACCATAGAATCTAGAGCTGAAAGGAACCCCAAGGTTTCAAACTCAAACCTATTATATTGTAGATAAGGAAACAGAGGCCCGGGGAGGTTTGTGCTCACAGGGATCTAGAACTAGAGCTGGAAGGAACCTCTACAGATTATCTAGTCTTCATTTTACAGGAAGAAGAAACAGAGACTCAGAGAGGTCACATCTAAACAGAGGTGTTAATATCTGATAACATATCACTGAGTATAGGGACTGAGAAAATCTGGTCACATATTCGGTGAATTCAGCATTTAAGTAGCTATACACTTACCGTCTCTCAGGACTAATAATGGCTGTTGGTAATTCCTTTGTTCTCTCTGGGTTTTTATTTCTAATTAGTATTTCTCCCTTGCACTGATTTCTCTCTGATGAAAAAAAAAAAAAAAATACTACATAAAATTTAAGTTGTAGGTATACTTTGAAAATGAAAAATTTTATCAATACCTAAAAGTTTTTTCCTTAGAAATTTCATATATTATTTCTCCAAATATAGTTCTCTTCCACTATAGTTACTCGACAGAGTTGGTCAAAATTTAATAATTAATACATTGTCATTGTTTTCCTTTCATGTTGATGGCAGAGGTGGAAATCAGAAAATATGTAAAACTAGAGGGAATCAGGAAATAGAATGATTGCTTTTAAGTGATGCGAACAGTGGGGAGAAGTAGTTAGAATCTGCTCAAGCATCTCATTCTTCCTGCCTCATGCTGCCATCAAAGCAAGGTGGGAAGTTGAAGAAGACATCTCTTATATACTTATAGAAGTCATAGGGAAAGTAGGACCAGCTTTATAAACAACTTTAGAAAGGTTCTACAAAGCAAAGCACATTTAAGCTTCAACCACTCTTAGAGTATTTCATAGTAATGGTAAAGTGGGGTTTGGAAAAAAAACACAGGAAAGATCTACGATTTCATTAGCATAAACTCCCAGTGTGAGAATTCCCTCCACCAACACTAATTATAACTCATACATGAATTGATAAACAAGTCCTAGAGAACTGCGTAAAGTTAAAGAACTTGCCATGGTCATACTGCCAAGGACCCTATGCCAAACTGAGTCAATGCTTTATCATGCTGAGTATCCTTTCCAAGATATACTAAGTAAAATTTCTTTTGTTAGCTGTTGGTTAGTCTACAAGTGTCTCATTTCACTCCAATTCTGGACCTGGACCAAGAGACTGGACTGAGCCAGGCCAGGCCTACAACTGAGGTGAGAAGGAAGGAGGTGTATGCTAGTAACCAAGTGGAACCATCAGCAAGCTGGGCTGGAACAGCCACAGATGGAGAGGGGAAGAAAGCAGTGTGCACTCATCAATTCTTAATAACTAATAAGGTCAACCATAACAAGAGAATGGATAAAAGAAAAAAATATAACTATGTTTATATAATCTTTAAGAACATTTATTCATAACTTGAGTGAGATAGGAGAAATTATATTACTTAATACACTTTTCTAAGTTAGACCATATGGCTCTCTTTTATATTGCAACGTTTCAAAGACCATGTCAGTCTTTTTCCTGCTTTCAATTTTCAAATATCTACCTAGAAGCAAAGTGAAAAAAACCTACATTTGCAACCAGAGAACTTGGGTTAAGATCCCAGCTCTGATACCTCCTGAGTGATCTTAAGCCAACCCCTCAGCTTCCTTGTGTATAAAACGGGAGGCGGTAGTGAGGGGGGAGAGAGTGTTATACTCAATGGTCATAAAGTTCCTTTCTAACTCAATCTATAAGCTTATGATGCTAAACTATTCTTTACAGAAGATCACAGCTAGAAGGGGCCTCAACTTGTACTAAGAAGTTCCTTTGCAACATTCTTAACAAGTAGTTGAAGATGCTTGAAGCCTCTGAATAAAGGGGAAGCCACCACCTGTTAAGGCAGGTAATTTGACTCCTGGATAGCAGTAATGGTCAAAAACATTTCCTTACATTGATTCTAAGCCTACCTCTCTGAAATTTCCACTTAATGCTTCTAGATCTGTTCTCTGGGGCAAATAGGATAAGTCTAACCCTCCTCCACATTATAGACTTAGATTCTTGAAGAAAGTTATCATGCATGCACACATGCATGCACACACACACACACACAGAATCTTTATATTGAGAATATCAGTATGGATATAGTTAAGGTCCCTCTATCAACTCAATGGTTGAATAAGAATCTCATATTTAGAGCCTAACAATCTCACATTTAGAATCTAAAGTCTGTAAATTATCCAACTGGAGGAAAGTAACTAATCCATATTAATATTATCAATGTAATGGCTAATATGGAAATGTGTTTTGCATGACTTTACATGTATAATTGATATATTGCTTGCCTTCTCAATGAGTAAAGGAGGGGCTGGAAGGAGGAAGAAAATCTGGAATTCAAAATTAAAAAAAAAAAACCAAATATATACTAAATAAATAAACCAAATATATACTAAATAAATAAATTTAAGTTATGGAATAAATGTTTTAAAAATTCTTAATGTAAGTAGGGAGAAGGGGATGGCAGGAAGACAAAAAACTTAAGAACTGTCTCTAGTTTCTCCCCTGCTTTGAAAGTAAACTCTGCCCCCTAACAGGCTGAATGTAATTACATGGAGCCTATGATGGAGAGAATTTGCTGAAGGGTGGAAGCTCCCCTGCTTTGAAGATAAACTCTGCCTGCTAATAGGCTAAATATAATCACATGGTACCTGTGGTGGAAGGAGTTTACTGAAGGGAAGCAGAGTCCACAGGAAGCTAGAAGTTAGAGCCAGAGATACGGTGGGAGAGAGAGGATATTCAGGCAAGGAGTCAGGCTCATGAGTAGATATTGATCTAATATTGGTTTGTGGGAAGACTAAAGGATGCTATGGCTCTAAGTGTTATTATGGCTTCTTAATATCTTTGATACTATTATGGAATCAGCTTACTGATTTTGGAATTCAGTTTTCTGGTGTCTAAATAAATGCTTCAGTTCTGTCCTCTACCCAGAGAATCTGTTATGTTTTGAGATCGAAAGTCATGCGATATTTATAGTCACAGTCTTTATCATGATTGTGGGTGTTGTAAGTATTGCATTAGCACTACAGAAGGTTATGATGACAGAGGCAGGGCAGGGAGGAAACTTTCCACCTCTGTTTTATATGATCCTATAAATGGCTGGCCATCAGAGTGTGAGTGATAAATAGCAGAGCTGGCATTCAAACCCAGGTCCTCAGACTCCAAATCCTGAGTGCTTTGCCCAGTCCTAACTATGCAGCTACCTTTCATCAGCAAGTGAGAAGTAACATAAAAGGAGCATAAATAGATCGAGTCACTCATTTCAGCCCTGAGCCACAGAGAATTGTTTTAACTCTGAGATTTTTTGAAAGTGTTAAGAATCTATCAACAGACATCTGTTATTTGTATTTAAAGGAGGCACTGATCTCTCCAAAAGAGACAATCCCACCTTCCAATGACGTCAGCAATGCTTTTCTGTTCCCACCAATAAGTTTACCTGTGGCAGGTAAAGGCCTAATACTGAAATAGCTGCAATTCTCCAGCAGCAGTATTTTACAGAAAACAGAAAATACACAGATGTCTGTCTCAATGGCCCCAAATATTAGTAGTGAATAATTGGGATTTGATTATATTTATATTCTAAGTAACAGAAACCATAGAAGATTAAAAGAAGTTTAGATTCTTCTAGATGATCTTTTTGGTCATCCATCTCTTAACTACTATACAGGCATTTGACTTACTTGATGTAAGGCTAGTATTCAAAGAAAAGTCTATTTTTTCACTACTACTTAATCCAAACTTCCAATATGCATACAATCTATACCTTTGCAAGGGGGAGGAGGATTTGGTACAGTTAATATTCCTCTTTCATGCATGCTCTTGCTAACAGGAGTCTTTGGAACAGGCAGTACAAAGTGTTCTTCATCCTTCATAGCAGACTTAGCAGACTTCGGCGTGCACACATTTTCTTTGTTCTCCAATTTCTTTGTGGCTGCTCTGCACAATATTGGAGTTAATGGCTTAGATTCCACATCATTTGATTCTGTCCAATGCTTTGCAAGCTACAAAAAAGTTACTGGATGAAGTTCATTGTAGTAGAGAAAAAGTTAATGTCTTTTATCACACTCTAATCATTAAAAAAATTACCATACAACACATTTTTAAAAATTCAACAGAACCAAAAGAAATTAACAATATCTATGTATTAAAAGATATGTAGATTCAGCTGACATTAGTAAATGACAATCACCTTAAGTTAAGGTCCAAAGTCTTTTCTGTTATGTTTGTCCCCACATCAACAGACTTGTTGATTAATCGATCAATAAATAAACATTTATTAAGCATGTGCTGATGGGCTTATGGGACCTGGACCCCAAAAGGAAAAGACCCCATCACCTACTATGTGCCAAGTACTGTGCTAAGCACTGGAGATACAAAAAGAGGCATAAGACAATCCCTTTCCTAAAGGAGCTTACAATCCGAAGGGAATACGACATGTAAACAAATAAATAAAAAGCAAGCTATATACAGGATAAATAGGAAATAATTAAAAGAGGGAAAGCACAGGAATTAAGAGGGACTAGGGAAGATGACAAATAGAAAAGAGAGCACAGATATTTTGTTTTTTGAAAATTAAGAAAAACTAATCTTCAATTCAAAAGAAATTCCCTGAGGGAAGAAAGAACCTATGGCAAAAAGGTATACGGTACCTAAAATTAAAGCTTATGTTTATGGAACCAGGGAATTGCTAGATTTTCCTTCATGCGTGATCTCTTGGCTTGAAATGCATATACTTTCTTTTATTCTTTTCTTGTTCTGCACTTGGTAAACACCAATCAAAATGAGTATTTCCATATACATTGTAAAAAGAGGAATGGACTGTATATGAAACTGCAAACCTCTACACAATATATTTTCAATATTAGCTTCCTACTTCATTTGTGTGTTAACGTTGAACGGTTTACATATAATTTTAAATTAATTTGTATTTAAGAAAAATACCCTGTATGATTTTAGGAGTCTTTAAAGCCATCTCTACAAATGAAATATCCTCATATGGTTCATAAATAAAGGGGGAATTTTAAGGTTTCAAATACATAATTATCATTATTGTGAGTCATATTTTCAAACTCAGATTCTTCCAACTATTCAGTGGCTGGGGCAGGGGAGGTGAGGAATGGTTAAATGGATTATGTAGAAAAACTGTCGTTTGAAAATTATTAAATTAGATGGACTCCCGGGGAGAGGAAAGGGGGTAGCCCTTTGTGAACCAACCACCTTTTCAAACTGTAAGACCTATTTCCACATTTAAGGTTATTCCATCAGATCATGCAGCTGGGGAGGATCTCAAAAGTTACCTAACCCAATTCATATCTGAAAAGAAACCTCTTCTGCAGCATCCCTGACAAGCAGTCACCTAGCTTCTGCTTGAAAGTTTCTCATGACAGAGAAATCTCTACCTTATGAGGAAGCCCATTCTATTTCTGATGAACTTTATGGGAAGTCTTTCGGTGAATCAAGCCTAAATCTGCCTCCGCACAAATCGCAACCCCTGTTTCTAGCTACACCCTCTAGAACCAAGGCAGTACAAGTCTAACCAATCTTCCACATGATAGGCCTTCAAATACTTAAGTGCAGCAATCAAGTCTCTCCCAAATCTTCTCTTTTCCAAGCTAAACCTTCCTAGTTCTTTCATCCAATCCTGATGACAGAGCATCTATTCTCACCATCCTGGGTTTTCTAATGAATGAACTGAGCTCCAGAATATCAATGTCCTTCCCAAAATACAGTTAAAAGAACTGAACACAACATTCCAGACACAGTTTGATGAGGACACAGTACAATGAAACACTTATCACCAACCTTGTTCTGAACGTCACACCTCTATGATACACCACCATGGTACAGTGGAGAGAATGCAGGGCCTGGAGGCAGGAAGACCTAAGTTCAGATGCACCCTCAGACAATTAACTAGCTGGATGACCTTCGGCAAGTCATTTAAACCTTTTTTGCCAAAGTTTCCTCATCTGTAAAATGGGGATAATAATAGTACCTAATTCAAAGGGCCATTGTGAATGCGATAAAATTTGTAAACTGCTTGTCACAATGCCTGGCACATACTATATATAAATGAGTATTTCCTTCCCTTTTCCCTATTAATACACTTCATTTTATTAGTTTTTTGGTTGTCATTATCACTCTATGGTCTCATATTATTGAGTTTCAGAGTTCACTAACATCACCAAATCTCTTTCACACAAACTATCATCTAGACCAGGACTGCAAAACTTGTGGCCTGCAAGCTGTTCACAACCCTCTGGTCCTCTACGGCATACCAAAGGACTTCCCGAAAAATGTAGAGGAAAACATCCTTTGTGTGTACAGGAAATCTTTTAGCTTGCTGCAAGCAACACAGGAGCAGGCACAGAACTGTAAGTTGTGCAGGCCAGATCTAGACACACTTTCGACATCCTATAGTTCTGTAGGGCATTTTTGGAAACTAATTGTGAGAGCAACAATCAGATTGATTACCATGACAAAAAAAAAGACAAAAGCGATAGAGGATGTAGAAAAACAGGGACACTGTTGGTGGAGTTCTGAACTAGTCCAACCATTCTGAAGAACAATTTGAAACTATGCCCAAAGGGCTATAAAACTGTGTATTCCCTTTGACACAGCAATTCCAGTACCAGGTCTATACCCCAAGGAGATCAAAGAAAAAGGAAAATATTTTTGTACAAAAATATTTATAGCAGCTCTTTTCATGGTGACAAAGAATTGGAAATTGAGGGGATACTCTTGAATTGACAAATGGCTGAAACAGGTTGTGGTATGTGATGACAGAATACTCTTGTGCTATAAGAAATGACAAGGAAGATGGGAACCTGTGAAGGTTTAGATGAACTCATGCAAAGTGAAGTGAGCAGAACCAGGAGAACACTGTACACAGTAACAGCAATATTGTAATGATGACCAACTGCACAAGACTTAACAACTTTGATCAATACAATGATCTAAAACAATTCCAAAGGATCCATGATGAAAAATGTCATCTACAGAGAGAACTGGACTTTGAGTTCAGATTGAAGCATATTTTTCATTTTCTTTATTTTTCTTGCTTGTTTTTGTTTTTTACAACATGGCTAATATGAAATGTTTCATGTGACCTCACATGTATAATCAATATCATATTGCTTGCCTTCTCAATGGGTGGGGGAAGGGGCTGGAAGGAAGAAGAAAATTTAGAATCCAAAACAATTTTCTAATGAATGTTAAAAATAAATTAAAAAAAAAAAAGAAAGAAATATATCCACTATGGAAATGTTTTGCATACATGTACAACCTATACTGAATTGCTTATCTTCCCAGTAAGGGTAAGTGACCAGGGAGGAAGGGAAAGAATCTGGAATTCAAAGTTTTAAAATCAAATGCTTAAAAAAAAAAAAAAAAAATATATATATATATATATATATATATATATTAGTAGTAGTATAGTATTTTACATGTAACTGGGAAATAAGATATAAAGGCAGGGGGGCATAGAGATCCACTGTGCCCTACTGGAAAATCAGAGGGAGTATGGGGGAAGATACGGGAGAGAGCAGATTGGGGGAGGGGATATTCAGTGGGATTGCTGTTTTGCGGTGGGAGGTAGGGGGAAAATGGAGAGAAAATTTGTAACTCAAAATCTTGTGGAAATGAATGATGTAAACAAAAAAAAAATAAAAAGAGAGAAAAAATAAAAATAAGAAAGAAACTAGCATAGTATAGTGGACAAAATATGGATGTGTTAGTCAGGAGGACCTGGGTTCCAATCTTGCCCTTTACTCCTACTATGTAACCATGATCACTTAACATCTATGAACCTCAATTTCCTCATCTATAAATTGAGTGTAACAATGTCTGTAGTATCTCCCTCCTAGGGTGTTGGGGGCTCAAATGTGGCAATGTACAGAATGCCCTTTGCAAACTGCCAAGGGATATAAAAAGTCAGTTATCACAATGATTGTTCTATGCCTCTGTTAAATTTCATCTTATTAGATTCACATCCTTTTGTATACTATTTCTGTCACCTAATATCTTTAAATCTCTCCCAACTTTGACTTATCTAAAACTCTAATAAACACGGCATCGATGTTTTCATATAAGTCAATAATTAGAGAGACAGAACTTTGATTGTTTACTATGTGCTGACCACTGTGCTGTGCACAAGGAATCAGGACAGTGTCTGTCCATGAGGACTGAATGCTCTATAAGGGAGGGGCTGAGGAGGGCAAGGCAGAGAGACTGCAGGGAGCTTGCATGGAGGCCCACTGCAAAATCATTAAAAGACTCAACTACAAAAGTCAGGGGCACTCAAGGATGGAGTCCAAGTTACTGATGAGGTGGGGAGAATGACTGGAGAGCAGGGCCACAACAGGAAAAGCAAAGGAAATATAGAGCATCCTCCCCTCTTGCTCAGATAGCTGCCATAGCCTTCTAACAAGCCTCTCTGCCTCCAATCTCACCCCCCACTCCAATTCAAAGCTCATTCTTGCTATCAGGATCACATACAAAAATCTTCTGGCATTTAGACCTCTTCACAAGCTAGGCCCTTCCTACTCCTCTTCCAGTCTCTTTACACTTTATTCGACATACTCTACAATCCAAAGCCACTGGCCTTGTTAGCCCTTGCATGCCACACTCCACATTCTGACCTCACACCCTTTCATGAGCTATCTCCGGTGTCTAGTGCGCTCTCCCTTTTCATTTCTGCCTCCCCAGATCAAATCCCACCTCCTATAGGTCATTCCGGATTGTTGTGCCACCCTCCAACCCAAACCAATCACCAGTTCTTCTGCCTTCCATTTGCCCTGTACATATCTTGCAAGTACAGTTTTTTGCATGTTGTTTCCCCCATTATGAGTGTAAGCTCCCTAAGGGAAGGACCTGGTTTTCTGCCTTTCTTTGTCTTCACAGTTGTTTAGCACTGCCTCTGGCACATAGTTAACATTTAATGACTGCTTCTTGACTGACTGCTTGGCCCCCAAGGGAGACCTCAGACTAAAGGGTGAAAGTCACAGGGATTTCAGGTCAATTCAAAAAATTTCCTAACAAGTGAACTTATTTCAAAATGAAATAGATAGATAGTGTTTCAATAGATCGTGAGATCCAACTACTGGCTGTATTCAACTAGTGACTTGTGATTGCTTGCTATGCATACAATAGAAGAGAGTTCAATCATCAGGGTGGGTATTGAATTAGATGACTTCTAACATTTCTTCCAATTCTATCATTCTGTCATCTTAATGTCTGATCAACCCTTTCTTTGTAATACCATTCATGTCTAACCCTCTATTCTTCCCAGTTACCACCCAGGCCAGGCTCAGCATCATCTCATACTAGACTAATCTCCCGCTCTAACTTCAAAATTGTTCATTTTCTACCCAAAGCTCCCCTTGTTAAGAATTTTTAGTAATGTGTTCTGAAATAGTTCTATTCTGAAAATGTTTTGAAATAGTTCTATTCTAGTTTCTTCTCACTGGCAAAATTATCTTTTTAAACAGTACAACTGCCTCATAACAATGAGAATTAAGAATCAACCACATTATGAATGAATTAAGAACCAACCACATCATAAAAAAACAAAAAGACCTAAAACTTTACCTGTAGTTCTTTGAATGCAGCAGCAGCACTTGTTTGTTCTCCACTGCCAGATGGAAGCCTTAATCGAACTGGTTTTCCATGAGATTTTTTAGCAAGGAGTAGGTGATAGGTAGCTGTAAGTTGATCATATTGCCACTAGGGGAAAAAACAAAACACACAACTGTTTAGAAATCTAGTAGACTGGTTTCTGAAAACACGTTAATACCAGAACTGTGTAACTCTTGACCCTATCATAAGATATGCACTTTATATGAAGGGTCAGCAAATATCAGCCCACTTTAAAAATGGAAAAACCATCCTTAGCTCAACAGGTGTACAAAATCAGGTGGCCAGGGGAAATTTGGCCTGCAGGCTGTGGTTTGCCAACCCCTGCTTCATATCATTATAGTTTTTGGTCATAACCTGTGATTTGATCTGTGTAGGAAATGGACCTAAGAGTAAACTCCCCCTTATTAAAGCAATTTATCATCTTAGAGAATTGTCTGGAAGAGATGAGAAATAAAGACAGTAAATAAACATTTATAAAGTACTTACTATGTGCCAGACACTGTGCTATGAGCTGGGGATAGAAAGGCAAGACAGTCCCTGCAGTGGAGGAACTCATAATCTAACGGGGAAGCCAACATGCAAGGAAGCATGTACCAACAAGCTGTATATAGGATAAATAGGAAGTAGTCAACAGAAGGAAGGGTCTAGAAGGATTGGGAAAGTATTCCTGTGGAAGGGGAGATTTTAGTTGGGACTTGAAGGAAGCTAGAGAAGTCAGTAGGAGAGATGAGAAGAGAGAACATCCTAAGCATGGAAGACAGAAAAAATGTCTGGAACTGAGAGATTTGAGTGTCTTATCCAAGAAACAGCAAGGTGACTAGTGTTACTGGATTGAAGAGTAGATGTGAGGGAGTAAGGTATAAGAAGACTCGAAAGGTAGGGAGCAGTAGGTTATGAAGGACTTTCTAGATGACCCTCTAAATGATGGTGGCCCACTCGAGTAGGAGGGTGATATGGTCAGATTTACACTTTGGGAAAGTCACTTTAGTGTCTGAATAGATGATGGACTGGAATGGGGAGAGACTTGAGACAGGCAGGTACTCCAGCTGGCTGTTCAAATAGTCTAGATGTGAGAAGATGCAGGAGAGTGTTGGAAGTATCAGAGACAATGCTGTTAAATCTATTTACCTCTAATCTTAAACCTGTCACTGTTTGCCTTCTATACTACATAATATATTTATTCTACCTCTTAGAATGTTGATATGTGATGGATACATAAAGTTGGTCCAATACAATGGTTAAACAAGAAATGATTACTTTCTTATTTGCTAGAGCTGCAAACTCTCCTTTTTCCTAGACAAAACATACCTAAAACTCTTTTATAAGTTAGACAACAAATTAAATTTCCTACTCTTTCCTAGCTATTCTGACAGCTCTCAATTGTATAGTTAAGGTTATTTCAGTTCATAAAGCCTAATTTGGCAGATGGTCTTCTTTCCTTATCTCATTATGTCACACAAATATGGTATAAATTATGGATTGAAGAAAGAAGGGAGCATAGAGAAGTTAAAGTTGAAATAGGTTTTGGGAGAAAGGTAAGTTTTAGACATGCTGAGTTCAAGGTGCCTAGGTTGAATCGTATAGACAACTGGAGACAGAACACTGGAGCCTGAGCAATTATCAAGGCAGGAGATAAAGAATTGGGAGTCATTTGAGTATAACCGAAAATTAAAGCTGAGAGAATGAATGAAATTACCAAAAGAAAAAGTAAAGAGTCAAAAGGAAAAAAAAAAAAGGCTAAGGACAAAACCTTAATAAATACCAAAATGAAGGGATCAGAAAGAAAAGCCAGTAAAGGAGAGACGTGAGAAGAGCCAGGCCTGTGGTAACATAGAAGCCAGAGAAAAAATATCCATCAGGCAGCTGTAAGAGATGCTGTGACGCAGCATGCACGAAGCTCTGGGCCAGGAGCCAAGAAGCTCTGAGTCCAAACATAGCCTCAGTTACTCATGAGATGTATGACCCTTGGCAAGTCCCTTCATCTATTTGCCTCAGTTCCTCCAACTGTAAAAGTATCAACGATCTTTTAAGATGTTTGAGAGGGGGACTTAATGGAATTAGGTCTTAGAGGGGAGAAGGAATGGGTCAGAGGGCATAGGTAAAGGAAATCAGCCCTGTACCCCAAAGGACACAGGCAAAGGAATAGCAATACCTTTTCCTCTAAAAAAAGGGAAAATAGGTAAACATGCCAAAAAGTTTTTAGACATGGAGGAAGAGAGCTGGGCAAGCTCCAAGAATTTAAAGTCAGGTTTTGGGGTTTTGGTTGTTTTTTTTTTGCTTTTTGGAGGGCAATTGGAGTTAAGTGACTTGCCCATGGTCACACGGCTATTTTTTGTGTTAAGTGTCTGAGGCCAGATTTGAACTCAGGTCCTCCTGACTCCAGGGCCAGTGCTCTATTCACTGCACCATCTAGCCACCCCAAGGTTTTGTTTTTCCAGTTAGGTAGGAAATTGAGTCATCTGCTTTCTATGTAGAATGATGAGGTGAGTAGCAGAGATGTTTGAAAGTTTAAAGAATAAGGAAAAGATTTACAAAAGTCACGGTAGGGAATAAGGAACAGTATGTATGAAATAAGAAATGCTTAGCAGTAAGAGCTCAGGAGAGATTACTGCCCCCTAACTAGAAACCAATGACTTTCTCTAGCAACGTTCAGCAATTTTGGTCAGGAATGGAAAAACCAAATGAAGGAAGTTACCCAAGAATCATAGGTTAGGAATAAAAGACAAGGCAAAAGATTCTAAAATGGTAGCTAGTGAATTATTAAAGCATTTAACTCTAGAGTCAAGTCTGAGTAGTGGAGACAAAGAGAAAAGGAAGAAGCTGAAGACTAGAAATCAAAATGAAAACAAAGACCATGGCATAGTAGATAAACTACTAGACCTAAAGTCAAGAACACTTAAGTTCAAATCCCATTTGTGACACTTAAAGCTAGTTGTGTCACAATAAGAAAGTCACTTAATTTCTCTAGGCTTCATAAGTAAAATGAGAAAATATCTATAGTAGCTATGCCTTACAAGATTATTTATTATGAGGTTCAAATGAAATAATGCATGAAATAATGACAAATATCAGCTATTACTAATGGTGTAAATGAATGAATAGGAGAGCAGAATTTCAAAAGTCAAGATTTTGAAGCTAATATAGTGGTTACATGTGATGATGGCTAAAAAGTGACCACTGGGTATCTGAAGTGGGCTGGAGCTGGAAGTCGTTGGAACAGTAGAGATTCAAGAAATACATGGTCAGGGGCAGCCAGGTAGCACAGCGAGTAAGAGCACCGGCCCCAGTGTTGGGACGACCTGGGGGATCGAATCTGGGCTCAGACACTTAGCATCCACCCAGAAACACCTGGCCATGTAACCTTGAGCAAGTTACTTAACCCCAATTGCTTTTAAAAAAGAAAAGAAAAAGAAATACATGGTCAGGGAGGAAAAAGGAATATCAAGATGTATATTGAAGGCCCAAAAGACAACAGCTGCAGGTGCTAACATCACTGATCACAGACTAGAGCTGGAAGGGATTTTAGAGGCCATTTGGTCCAACCCCTTCATTCTACAAATGAAAAAACTGAGACTCAGAAAGGGTAAAGTACTTGGCCAAGGTCATACTAGGAGTACATGGCAAAGCCTAGATTCAAACTTTGGTCCTATTACTCTTTCTATTGCATCCTACTGCTTCCTCATAGTTACTGCTCAGTCAAAAATTTCTTTGGCAAACTCCTTACCCTTGCAAGTTGTAAAAAACAAAAAGGCTTTTAAAAAAATATTTTTAAAAATACTGAATAAGTTTTGTAACTACTACAATTACATTCAAATATGCAAGTATGAACATATCTATATCAAGAAAAGATCACTGAGAGGACAATCACATTATATAAAGGTAGAAAGTTTATGATTCCTAAAAATGGGCATGATGTTACACTGCAGTGTAACGTGTAGGATAAGAACAAAACAGTCCAACAATAGCTAAACTAGAAGTTCTATTTTGGACAAGTGTGAAATACAAGACAGCAAGGGTTAAGGAGAGGAGAGAAAGTAAAGATAATAAACATACACAGCTTTTTCTAGGGGTATAGCTTGAAGCATACAGCTTCAACATTTTCTTAGGATGGGATATACTTGGGAATGTCTGAAGGATCCAGTATAGGGAGAGGTTGAAAGGACATCTGCTGGGGAACAAGTGAGGGCATGAGATCAAGAAGGGTGACATCATTATCAGAGATTGGGGTGAGAATAGAAACTGATGTCAAGAGGTTTGAGATGAAGAGAAGAGGGAACTTATGGTAAACAGCCTTAATTTTCTCAATAATATAAGAGGTAGGGTCCTTAGGTGAGAGAGTAAGAAATGTAAGAAGCTTGAAGAAAGAAGATACAGTTAAGAACAGCTTCTATGGGAATCAACTAGAGAAGAATAAAAGGATTGCCTTGCTAAAGTGAGAGCCCAGTTGAAGATGAATAACATGAATTTATAGTGTATCCAGTTAGCATAACAGTTTGACTTATTCTCTGGCTCTGTTCAGTAGCATGTAAGTAGAAGAAGAGGAAGCATCAGGAGGTAGGAGTAATCTAGATATGGAATTTGACAAGGGATGAGTGGTAAGGTAGAGAAAGACTATATGGAATTTGACAAGGGATGAGTGGTAAGGTAGAGAAAGACTGGAGAGTAGAGTGTGGGAATGATTTGGTTACCTACAAGGATAATGGCTTAGGGAGTACTATCACTATAATTCTATCTCAAATCAGTGTTTTTGGTATAGTAGTCTACTCTTACTCAAGACCAGAAAACATCAGAAAAATTATGAGTAGGAATAATGTTGAAATTTAAAATGAGTTCATTTTCAATATGTTTGCAATAAAGACAATCAGTAAGCTTTCACATTGTGTTCATAAAAAAAGAATAACATTTTAAATGAAGTAGACAGAAAAAAATAACAATACCGTAACAAACAATTGTTCTTACCAATGAAATTAAGTCTTCCATTATCTGTCTGTTGTGTTTATAATATACTGAAAGTTCTACAACACAGTCTTCATCAAGACGTCCACACTACAATGGCAACATGAATAATTAGATTAATAAAAGTTCTGCTGGAAATTAAAATAGAACACTAGTTTGATTCATTAGTACCTAGCACCACTACATAAAAACAACGTGAGACACAGCTATGTTAAAGTCACTGCTCAGTGTTTCTACTCTAGAAAACAAGAAGGGAAAAACAGCCATAAAGTTATGGTCAATCATCGTAACAAGTTATTTCATCATCTGCGGCATACCTTAAGTAAGGGGGATGGCAGACCGAAAGAGAACCAGGTCTACAGATGAAATGGCTGAGGAAGGCTAGAGAGAGAAGAATTAGTGTAGGAGGACATGAGAGCTGCAGAACAGAGAGGCATGATGTATGAATGAGGCTAGGCCTGAGATGGAGAAGACTGTAACTGTGGTACAAAACTTACTAGGAAAGAGAGAGTGTGATCTAACACCCACAAATGACAGCAACAAGGATCTGGACAGGATGCAATGAATTTTAAAGGCAGAGAGGTAGTTGCTGAATGATGGTGGCAGAAGGAAAATCTGAAGTAGCAGCCTGAAGCAAGAAATATTTTGCTAACTCCTAGTCCTGGCTCCAGAGGTCAGGAGACATCAGAGCAGGAACGGCCAGTCTTGGAGAAGGGTGTCAAAAGAATTTGGCATCTTTAAGAGTAGACAATATCAATGAAATGATGGAAGGAAAGAAGAGATTTAGGTTAAAGGGAAGTTTGTTAGCAAGACAGTTCAGTTCCAGAGGAAACAGTAGAAAGGGAAAACAGAAGAAGGATTGGAGAGCACCAAAGATGTATTTGCTAGCTGATGCCCCCTCTGATCCAAAGAGGCCTGTGGATCCCAAAGCAAGGTGACACTCTGAGAGAAATTTGTTCCCCTGGAAACATGGATATGAGACCTGGTGAGGGATCAAGCCCTGGCAGCATCATGTTAGTTCCAGCTCTGTGACTTATGTATAGTAACTAGATAAAAGGGAACTGCAAGTGTTAGAAGCAGATTTTATATCACAGAGATCACCATATTTCAGATAATTTATACATTTAGGTGCTACTGTTCCAATAAAAGATAAAATTTATATTCTTTCTCACAATAGTTAAATTTTCTAAGATACTTATTCTTTCTTCTATGGTCCTAAATTAGGGGAAAAAAATTTTGAGAGTAGATAAAGAAAATATACACTTGCTCTTCTTCATTTAACATGTCATCTTCATTTTATTTCATGTTGTTATAGCACATTTTTTTCACTAGGTTTATGGGTGTGACTAGAAACTGAGATTCTACGGAAAAACCTTCCATGGAGAAGTGACGACACCCAATGGCCATGTGCAGGCATTTTACATTGTCTACTCTCTTAATGTCATTAGATCATCATAGAATCATAGGATTTTAGAGCTGAAAGGGAACTTAGAAGATTACAATTACTACAGTCCCAAAAAAAAGAAATAATTCTAGTTGCTACAGACAATTGCAACCACATCAAACAAATTATTGCATTTACATAATTGCAATTAATAGCTCTTAAAATCAAGTTTTAGCTGTGATGTTTATAGTCCATATATTGCTAAGACAGAAGATGAATGAGCTAAGTTTAGTTGGGCTAGTAGAAAGGAATAGAGTTCATCTGGAATCCAGGTGCAGAATTATTAAAAATAATCAAGGAATAGTGAAAGTGAGCAAGAAGTAGTGGCATATTCTGCTCTGGCTTTCCAAGGATTTCTAGGGGCTAACAATGGTACAGTCATAACAGCTGAGGACAGTAAGAATACAAAGGTAGAGAACCAAGTAGATCAGCATGGAAATCAGCATCTAGCCTTTTAAAGCATCCTTATTTTTGATGGGGATGAGACATTCAAGGAAATGATTTAAAAACAACAACACAAAACAGTATAAATAATATTTCCATTATACTCACTGGATATTTACTCTGCCATTCAACAGGACTCAAGTTATCTTGCATGATCCAGGGGTGGCTCAGCAGATGTTTCACAGAAATCCGTTTCTTTGGGTCCACCTAGTGGCCATTGAGAATTGGCCAGAAATTACCTTTTTCAAATGGACACAATACTTTTTCTCCTAAGGGCTCAAACTTCATTCAAACAGTTAAAAAACTTTATAATCACGAAAATGCCATGTTGTAGTGGTCTTGATATAAGATCTTCTGAAATGTGAATCCAGGCAAAAAGCAAAACAAAATCCTGTAGCAATCAATACTGGCTTTTTAAGTTAAGTGCCTAGCAGAATTAACTTTATTGATATAGACATTGTTCATAAAGTTCAGCCAGTAAATCTATCATAACATATATTTTTGCCAAAAAATATATCCTTAGGAAATAAATATTCACTAATTGAGTACATAAGCAGTCACAATGCTGGGTGCCACATTAAATATACAAGATCACTTTTCCAAAAAACTTACAATCAAATGAAATATTTCAAAAAGGATAATTTTTCACTAAATCAGTATCATTTTCAGATGTAAGGATGACAGGAAGAAAAAAACAATCAGCAAGTATTTATTAAGCACCTATTGTGTGCCAAAAACTATGCTAGATACAAAAACAAAAATCAAACACACCTCATTCCAATCTGAGGGAAATGAATACCTGATGCATGGAGACAAATGAAATGTTGTGTATAAAGAAAACCAAGGAAGCCATTTTAGCAGTTAACGTAAAGTACGCGAAGGGGTTAAGTTAGGCATAATAAGTCTGGTAAGGTAGGCTGGAATCAGACTGCAAAGGGTTTTCAGTGACAAGGAGTTTGTTTCCAATAGGCAACTGGGAACCAATGAAGCTTTTTCAGCAGAAAGGTGACATGATCAAGGATTAGATGTTGCCAGTCTTGCTATGGACAATTAATTGCATTTGCTGTGCTTCATCAAGGTAGATGAACCAGAAGTAGATTTTGACAAAGAAAGGAAATGGCAAATGAAAATATGTAGCAATAGTAACATCATATTACATTAGCATAATGTAATGTTGGACTTTTATTATTTCAAATATTTCAGCATTTCAAATATTGGATTTTCCCAGTCTTAGAATGTTAATGATGGAAGAATCCTCAAGTCTGGCTTCCTGACCTAATGTTTGACTGTGAGTCCTTCAAGATTTTTCTTGGGATAAACAAAACCTATACTTTATCGGGTTATCTCAAGTACTTGAATGGGAACTGCAAGTTCTTTTTTTTTTACTTGCTTTTATTTTTCAAATGCTTTATTAATTTCTGATTTACATCATTCATTTCCACCAGATTTTGAGTTACAAATTTTCTCCCCGTTTTTCTCCTACCCACTGCCCCAAAATAGCAGTCCCACAGAATATCCCCTCCTCCAATCTGCTCTCTCCCATCTTTTCTCCTATAACTCTTTTGATTTTTCCAGTGGATCTCTATGCCCCAGTGCCTGTGTATCTTATTTCTCAATTACATGTAAAATAATATTAATAATAGAATATATATATGAATATTTGATTTGAAAACTTTGAATTACAGATTCATTCCCTTCCTCCCTTGTCACCCACCGTTACTGGGAAGATAAGCAGTTCAGTATAGGTTATACATGTGTGGCTAATGCAAAACAATAACATAGTAGATATATTGTAAAAGACTGACTATATTTCCCTCCCTCCTATCCTACCTCCCACTTGTTCTATTCTCTACTTTGATCCAATCCTTTTTCAAAAGTGGGTGCTTCCAACTTCCCTCCCCCCCACCTGACCTCCCTTCCATTATCCCCCCTCTCATCCCCTTCCCCCCTACTCTCCTGGAGAGTGAGATACCCTATTTAGTGTGTATTTCACTCCCTCCTCAAGCCAAATTCAATGAGAATAAGGTTGACCCACTCCCTTTTGCCTTCCTATTCTTCTCCTCCATTGTAACCATTTTCCCTTAAGTCTTCTATATGAGATAATTTACCCCATTCTGTCTCTCCCCATCTCCTCTCATTATATTCCTCTCATCTCTTAATTTCACCTTTTAAATATCATCCTTTCCTATTAAATTGGTCCTGTGCCCTCTTTGCATACCTGTAAACATATATACACACATTCACATATGTATTCATATGCCCAAATACCCTCACATATATACATACATATATATATTTTTTCTATTCCCTTCAACTACTGAGAAAAGTTTCATAAGTTACCATTATTGTTTTTCCATGTAGGAATGTTAATGGTTCAACTTTGATAAGTTCCTTATGATTTCTTTTCCCTGTTTACCTTCTCATGCTTCTCTTACTTCTTGTATCTGAATGTCAAATTTTCTATTCAACTCTGGTTTTTTTCAGCAAGAATGCTTGAAAGTCCTCTATTCCACTGAATGACCACTTCCCCTGAAACATGATACTCAGTTTTGCTGGGTAGGTGACTCTTGGTTTTAATCCCAGCTCCTTTGACCTCTGGAATATCATATTCCAAGCCCTTCGATCCCTCACTGTAGAAGCTGCCAGATCCTGAGTTATCCTGATTGTGTTTCCACAATATTCAAGTTGTTTCTATCTGGCTGCTTGTAATATTCTCTCCTAAATCTGGGAATTCTAGAACCTGACTATAATATTCCTAGGAGTTTTCTTTTTGGGATCTTTTTCAGGAGGTGATTGGTGGATTCTTTCAACCTCTATTTTGCCCTCTGGCACTAAAACATCAGGGCAGTTTTCGTTGAGAACTTCCTGGAGGATGATTTCTAGGTTCTTACTTTGTTCATGGCTTTCAGGTAGTCCAATAATTTTTAAATTATCTCTCCTGGATCTATTTCCCAGGTCAGTGGTTTTTCCCAAGAGATATTTCACATTGCCTTCCATTCTTTCATTTGTTTGGATCTGTTTAACAGCATTTTGATTTCTCATCAAGTCATTAGCTTCCATTTGCTCCTATCTAATTCTGAAGGAATGATTCTCCTCATTGAGCTTTTGAGATTCTTTTTCCATCTGGCAAATTCTGCTTTTTAAGGCATTCTTCTCCTCATTGCCTTTTTGAGCCTCTTTTGCCATTTGAGTTAGTTTGTTTTTTAAGGTGTTATCTTCCTCAGTCAGGCTGTTTACTCTCATTTTGTAATTTTCTTGCATCGTTCTCATTTCTCTTCCCAATTTTTCCTCCACTTCTCTTATCTGCTTCTTGAGGTCCTCTATGTCCTGTAACCAGCTTGTATTTTCCTTTGAAGCTTTTGGTGCAGGAGTTCTGACTTCATTGTCTTCCTCCTGTTCCATGCTTTGTTCCTTTTTGTCCCCAAAATAGGACTCTAATGTTGGAATCTTCTGTCTGCTTTGTTTCCTTTGCCTGGTCATGTCGCCCCTCAGTCACTTGACCCCTGGGCTTTTTGCCACAGTAGGACTCTGCCACCAGACAGGGGAGCTTTCGTCCCAAACACTGGGGTTTTCTCAGCTGCCGGAGGTATTAGATGGGTGCCCTCTCTGAGGTTTCCACACGCTCTGGCAAGCCGGACACACACCCCAGGACCTCCACCCTAGACTGCAATCCAGATCCAAGAAGGTTAAAGCAAGAGCAATTACCCCTCAGACTGGTGCTTGGTCCCCCTACACTCTGCAGGCCAGGAGCTGAAGCTGCCACATGGCGCTGGCTGGCTGTGCCAGCTTGTCAGCAGCTTCTCCCCCCGGGGGCAAAAGTCACGCACTCCCACTTACTGGGTCCCAAAGTCCTCTCACTTTGTCCTTTGCATCTATGTGTTGATAAATCTGGAAACAGCCACAGCTGCTACTGATCTGGAGTCCTTCCAGCAGGCGGCTGGTCAGGCCCGCCCTGGTGCTAAAGCCTCAGGCGTGGGGCTGGGCTTGGCTCCCAGAGCACTGCACTGGCCGATTCCTGACAGCCTGCCGGGCTGTCCTCATGGGGAGGTTAGCTTCTCTGTGTCATTTTGTGGGTTCTGCAGCTCCAAAGTTTGTTTAGAGTTCCCTTTTTACACGGTTTGGGGAAGGTGGAAGCCAGAGCCGCTCAGAGATCCTGCTTCTATTCCATCTTGACTCCACCCCCTCAGAACTGTGGGTTCTTTAAAATAAAACAAGCCAAATACTGATTCCTAGGGGCAAATCTAGATAGTGGCAAAACAGGCCCAAAAACTGTTATTGAACAACTTCTAAGACTGAACAAAATCCACGTGAGCCCACAATTACAGTTCTTGAGTATCGGCTTACTTTTCAGAAAGCTTACTTTTAAGTATCCAGTAGACAGAAGCCCAGCAGAGAGTATATGTTTGTCTTAGTGATAGGCTCAAGTACAAGTGCTTTGTGTTTCTTGTTAGGTAAAATAAAATATACTCTATATTCAGTGCCTGAGAGGGTCAAGTTGAAGCTCAACACCCTTTTAGACATTAGTAAGAATTTTACTTTCCCAGAGGAAACCCTAAAACAAGCTAAGGAGAATTTAGAGAGAATCTTCCAGAACTGTCTTATGTAAGTCCAGACCTTTGGTTTGGGGTCACAGGTCCTATTTTAGCTGACAACAAAGAAATTAAGATTCTGAGAAATATTTTATCCACAATCTACTATTTAACTGAATTCTCACAATAACCCTTAAAGATAATTATCATCTCCATGTACATGTGAGGTAGTCAAAGAGACATTAAATGACTTGCCCAAGGTAGTCAATGGTACAATGAAGGTGAAAACCCAGGTCTCCTTTCTTCCAGCCCAAGTTCCTCCTTATTACACTAAGCAGCTCTCTTTATTTCATGTAATATGCCAAACGGACAAATATAGGGCTGTGAGAGGAAAGAGAGGGCTTGGGTCAATTGGAAAGTAGATAAAAGAAGCAGAGAAGATTTTTTTTTTAAGTACGAATATAGGCACAAATGACAGAGGCCTTAAAAACCTAGCATACAGCCTCAGACACTTACCACTTGTGTGACATTGGGCTAGTCACTTAACCCCAATTGCCCTGCCCTCCCTCCTCCAAAAAAAAAGAGAAAAAAAAAACTAGCATAATTTAATTCAATGAAGGAATCCAATGCAATTTTTTTTTTTTTTATGAAGGATGATATGGTAGAAAATAGGAAGGAATCATTTGGGGGTAAGAGAGAACAACACTGGCCCCTTAAAGTTCTTATCAAGGGAGAGACTTAATACCATCAGAAAATTTTTCAGAAGAGTATAAAGTAGTGATTTCACTAGACCAAAAGTTATTTAAAAGTAAATTTTACCTGCAGCATTTGTTGAAGAAGTAGAATACTGCCAGGAGACAGCCATTTTGGAATGTCATATTTTCCTCGCTAAAAAAAAAAAGTTAGAGTAGGTTAGATTTAATTATTCTTGACAGAATTCCTGGTCAATATACTGATTTGGTAAAAGTTAGAAATATAAAAGGGAGCAATTTTTTAAATAATATTTCCCCCAATTATGTTAAAACAATTTTTAAGTTTTGAGTTCCAAATTCTATTCTTTCCTCCTTCCCTTTCCCCCTCTCTCCTGCACAATCATGTAAAACATTTCCATATTCGTCATTTTGTATAAGAAGATTCAAACAAAGGAATGAGAAGAAAACGAAAAATAGTATGCTTCAGTCTGTATTCAGATATCAGTTCTTTCCCTGGAGGTAGATAACATGTTTTATCATTAGTCTTTTGGGATTGTCATGGATCATTGTATTGTTGAAAACAGAGCTTATTTATAGTTCTCCATCATACAATATTGTTGTTACTGTGTACAATGTTCTCCTGATTCTGCTCACTTTTACATGAGTTGATATGTCTTTCTAGGTTTTTCTGAAATCCTGCTTGCCATTTCTTAGAGAACAGTAATATTTCATCACAATCATATACCACAACTTGTTCAGCCATTCCCCAGGTGATGGGCATATCCTCAATTTCCAATCTTAGCCACCACAAAAAAAAAGCTGCTATAAATATTTTTTGTACAAATAGGTCCTTCCTTCTCCCATTTTTTAATTATTTTGGTATACAGACCTCTCAGTGGTGTTGCTGGATCAAAGGGTATGAACAGTTTTATAGCCCTTTGGGCAAAGTTCCAAATTGCTCTCCAGAATGGTTGGATCCATTCACAACTCCACCAACAGGATGTTAGTGTCCCAGTTTTCCAACATCCCCTCCAACATTTATTATTTTCTATTTTTGTCATATTAGCCAATCTGATAGGTATGAAGTGGTACATTAGAGTTGTTTTAATTTGCATTACTCTAATTTTACATAACCAAAATTATTTATTTTACATTTCATAATGCTCTCTATATCTTGTTTGGTTCTAAATCCTTCCCTTATCCGTAGGCTGGAGAGATATGGTACCACCCTTTAAGTTTAAATCATATGCCATTTTGACCTTATCTTGGTATATGGTGTGAGATGTTGGTCTATACCTAGTTTCTATCACATTTTTTCTAGTTTGGAAGCAATTTTTAACTTTAGGGAACAGGAACATTTAAAGCATATTTCAGAGCCAACCCTCAGTTATA
Source organism: Petaurus breviceps papuanus (assembly GCF_028583685.1). Classification (NCBI taxonomy): domain Eukaryota; kingdom Metazoa; phylum Chordata; class Mammalia; order Diprotodontia; family Petauridae; genus Petaurus; species Petaurus breviceps. The sequence goes on along the minus strand of NW_027185764.1, from coordinate 61,597,228 downwards.
CTAGAAGAAAGAAGTGTAGAATAATGACCAGTAAACTATTTGGCTTTGTAACATATCACATAACTCTTTGGTTATAAATGATAAATTTTAGTATTACTTTTTAAAAAATATCTGTAAATGTGTAACATATACCAAATAAGTCAGAATTTTAAAATAATAGTGGTTAATCCACAAAGCAGAGCATAATTATCTGCACACATATTGACTACAAGGGCATGCTGTGACATAACAAAACTCCTGAACATTACTTCTCAGAATTCATCTCTCCCTTTAGGGAATGGATGAGGTTTATTATATTAAGATAGATGTGTATGTGCACATGTGCGTGCACACACACACACACACACATTCTATTAAACTAAAACATTCTGGCTACCAGTTAAAATCAAAATTAAAGAAAGGACAAAATATTAATTCAATATAGTCCAGGATGTAAATCTCTGATTTCAGAAGTACAGGGAGTTCCCTGTGAGTAATTTTCTCCAACAAAGGTAGGTCAGCACCTTCTGGGCAACTTCCAGTCATAGGGCATTGCCCAGAGTACTTAGATGTTAAATGATTTACCTAGGGTCACATGACCAGTATGGATCTCTGGGAGATGGAACCTGAGCCCATATCTCACGAGTTATCAAGTCAGCTCTCTATCCACTGTGTTATGCTGCCTTCCCTCATTTCATTATAATACCATATCACACTGTGGACAAGAATAGGATATATCCTACTCCCCTTCCAACTTTTGAAGGGATAATGAAAAAATGTCTTCCATAGTAAATTGCCACTGTGTGGCTGCTTGCAGGATTAACTACTACAACATGTATTGGGTGTCACTTAATCATCTGTCAATATGATTGGAAGAACACATATGTATAATGTTTAGAGACTCAATCTAGCCCCAGATCTAATTCTGGTAGACCACCCAGAGGGACTCTGGGTCTGGGGAACTAGTCTAATCATTTTTGTGACTCATCTTGTCCCAGTCATCTATGGTTCCCCGGGTTGAGAAGCCACAAAACAGAATTTAGATAAGATAAGCAAAGCAGTCAAACCGTAACAATCCATAGGGATGGGGGAAGATGCACAGGGATGGCATGGAACAGTGACTACTCTTGGAGCTACCAAGATCCATAAATATGAGAGATATGCTTGTCAATAAAACCAGGTTTAACTAAGTACATATGGCGATCTTACCTGTGAAGGAGTAATAGTAATAAATGAATTTAAGGAGAAGCAGAGATAAAGTCAGAGGGGGAAAGTATTCCTGGGCTAACTTCTTCAGTGACAATATACGAAGGTATTTAGGTCACAACTTCCAGTCACAGAGAATGAGGAGCATTTCTTTTACTTAAATTTACTGGCATTTTCCCCCTACTATCTAGTGAGCTCACTTCTATTTTCAATTATCCAATACCAATTAGTGGGAAACAGCTGCCATCAGAAAGAGCAACATACCTGCTCACACCTGATCACTTGGTGTCGAGACCTCTACTCATTCTACTGAGATGGAAGACCACCAAGCCTTACCATCTGCCCTGCCCTCTGACCTCCAGATTCCTGGCACTGTTATCTGACCTAATACAGCCTAAAGACCCTTGGGACCTTACCACACATTCTGCTACTATAACCTTAGGATTTCTGGGTTTTTCCAAATCCTTACAGGTAAACTCTTTCATATGTGGTTCCCTCTAATTAGAATATTAGCTTCTTGAGAGAGCAAACTGTTTCACATTTTCTTTTTGAATCCCCATTACATAGCACATAATAAATGTACAGTAAACACTTTTTCATTCATTTCATTTAAGAAGAAAAATCTATTTCTGAATCCCAAAGAGAGGACTTCTGCATCTACTCTAGACATGTTCCTTCCTCCTCCCTTATACTCTAAGACCTTTCCTTTTGCGTCTTTAGATTCTATACCTGCTAGCTAGTATGATGAAAGTACTTCCAAAGAAATGGTCATTTAAACTGAAGCAAAATCAAATAGCAAGGGATGAGACCATAAAGCCTCAAAAGCACTAAAACAGGAGACGCTGAACATCTGCAGATTTAATGCTACATCCCATCATCACAACCTGCATTTGCACAGCATCTACCTTTATGCCATACTCCAGTCTCAGAGTAGCAGGGGATCCACACTTTCATCAAAGTAGTCCCGGAAACAATAACAGTTGATGGCATTTACATAGGACTCTACAGTTTTTTTTTCCCTTTTTGGAGCTTAAGTGACTTGCCCAAGGTCACATGGCTAGTTTTTATGTTAAATGTCTGAGGCTGGATTTGAACTCAGGTCCTCCTGACTCCAGGGCTGGTGCTCTATTCACTGTGCCACCTAGCCGCCCCCAGGACTCTACATTTTGCCAAGTGCTTTCCTCACATCACTCTTACAGAGTAGATAATATAGTATTACCACCATTTTACAGATGAGGAAAGGGAGGTTCGTGGAGAATAAGTGATGTGCCCATAGGCACACTACTAATAAACAGGAAAGCAAGAACTTGAACTCATTCCTTCCAATCCCAGGTTCAATGGGGAGGGAGGGAGAAGGAGAAAAGCTAGCATGCTATGTGGTAGGATAAAGGGTATATGAAAGAAAACATTCAGAGCTCAAGAATATGGTGATAAAAACAGAGGAGGGTAGAGAGCCTCGAACAATAAAGAAAAAAGGATCCAGTATTGGAACACATAGTATATTGTGAGTCCTCAGGTCCCTAAGTATGTAAACAACTTGACTGTGTCGCTATCAGAACCACGTGCTTCTAAGCAGCATTTCTGGTTATCAGATCTACAGAATCAAATTGTTTGTACACTTAAGAGCTTTGAATGATGAGCATGCTTATTAAATGCCTAAGAGGGGTCACTCATGACCAGAGCATTCCTATGACATCTGTATATTAGGGATGTCAACCTTTTTTCTGAACTGCACAGCTGAAACAGAGGGGAGAAGCCTAGAGCTGTTTTGAGCACAAACAAGTGACTCCATGTGACCCTCTAGTGGATATCCGCTGCACTGCAGAATTCCGGCCTGTAATTAACCCCAGCCTTCTTTCTAGGTAATGACAGGATATTACCAATCCATCAAAATCAATCAGTAATCACTGAGCACCTAATACCAGCTCTCATATGGGGAAGGAGAGGAACTATGTTTACAAAGCTGAATAAGATGTAGCTCCATGAAGGACCTAAAATCTAGATGAAGGGAAGGGCAAATAAAACAAGACCACAAATAGCTAAGACATAAGGCAGAGTTTAAGTTACCTATTTTGGGGGTGGGAGAAGAAGTCAGGAAGGATTCATGAAAGCAGTCACATCTGAAATAGACCTTGAAGGATGGGTAGGATTTTAAAAGACATAAACTGATGGGAGAGTTGGTGTGAGTGGTGACTATTCCAGGCAAAGTGGTGTGGCAAGAAAACATTCTGGGTACAAATATTAGAGTATTACAAAATATTACAAAAATTAGCTCTATGTAGGGGTTTTAGTCCTATCCTTTCTTGCATCAAGCTGTCTCTACTCTAGACATGCTCTTTCCTCCTTCCTTATATACAACCTGCCCCTCTTTCCAGAATCCCTAATACCCAGAAACTTGCAAGCTGGAAACTTCCCCATGCAACCTCATAATTAGCACCTCTCCACCTGTGATAAGAGGTAGGATAATCATCAGACACACATTATCAAGACTCCCTATAAAATATCTGAACTTCCATATAAAAGAGTAGCCCCCTTGACTGGAACTCCAGATGGGAGAAGTGGTAAGTCCCTGACACAAGCTAGGCCAGGTCAGAATGGCCACCTCTTCCTGGGTCATTAATCTCTTCTTCCTCTTGATGTAACATGAAGATCATTTCTTCTGAGACCCAGATGCCCTGAGCTGGCTAAGTACCCCTGAGACTGGGTTCACAGACCAGGTCAAAATGAAGATTTGACTCCAAGAGGGTTTGTTTCTCTCTTATGCTACTGCCCCCATCTGGAGTTGCTCCAAGAAAAACCTCCTGATAAACTCGTGTTTCCTAAATGTGAGCAATAAAGTCCCAAGTTCCAACTGAAGCACTTAAGATACCAAAAGCATATCATATGCAGAACATATAGGGCACACATCTGGCTGTACTCATCTCAAGTGACTATGATGCATCTGGGTGTCTCAAGTCAGACACCTTTTGTAAGTTAAAATGCACTTGAGATAAAAGTCTATTGATTCTTTAGCACTGATGGTTGATCTGCATCATCTGTGAAATGATCAAAATTTCCCCAAAAGGGAGTAATAGTGGTAGAGAACATCCAAAGAGAAGGCACCAGGCTCTTGGGGTGAAGGCCTTGCCCTTAGGGGTTGTGATCAGCTGAGAGGATGAGAAGACAGGTCACATCTGATGTTCATACAGCCAGTCAATCATGAGGCTTATGTCCAATGCAACTATAATATTCTTTTTACCCAACACCTCCCCCCATTCTTCAGTATCCCCCCTTCTGAACTAGACACTGGCCCCTCAGGCACCTACAGGAACAGCTGTGTGCTGATGACAATGGAAAATTCTGAACACCTCCCCACATTATCCCAGCCCTACCCAACAGGTCACTTCATGACAGGTGGCCCTCAAAAGTCAAATCATCATAAATGTTTGTTGACTCCGAAGACAGGCTCTGGGCTGTGAGGGCAGTGACCTGTAAGATCCCCACTTTTTTTGTTTGGGGTTGGACAGAATGAGTCACACAGGATGAGCAGGAGTAACAAAGAAGGCAAATCTTAATGTTACCTTTCTTCCTCTTCCAAGATTCCCTGTTTCTAACAAGGACACCATCATCTTCTCATTTCTTCCATGGTCACAATGTTGGTGCCATCTTTCTCACTTCACATGTCCAAGCCTTGTCGTTCCCACCTCCACATCTCTCCTACATAACCTCCCCCTTCTCCTCACAGGGCCATCTGCTTAGTTCAGGCCCCATCACCTCTTCCACAGATGTCTGTAATCACACTTTACCTGAGTCCTTGCCTCTGGTCTCTCCCCATTTACATCCAAAGTAAACTGGACTCAACACAACAGTCCCACTCCTTGAGTCAAGAGGTGTCCTCTTCACTTGCCACGGCCTTTTCAGTTTCCATTTTGGGTAAATTTTGTAATGGACGTAATCACTAGTACATGGTAGGGGGAGAGGGACAGATTATACCTGTGATTTCATTGTTACAGGGAGCTCCCAAGTGAGGAAACTCTTTTTACCAATGTAGGGCTGCACCTTTTCTGCAATGTATTTTTTTTGGGGGGAGGGAGAGAACAGATCGCTCCCTCTATCTCCCAAGCAAGAAGTACAACAGTCATTCGAGGTAGGATTCCACTGTTGAGCCGCACAGAAGCTCTGACCTGCTCTGAGCCCCCAGAGCGCTCATCATATTGGTGCTAAACTTAGTGGAGATGGCCCAAGGATAAGCGCACAGCACAGTGGGAGCCCTGGGAGACCTAACTGCTCCCTAGAGCAGGAGAAAGCTAAAAGACTTAGCTATCATCACACACCCAGTACATGGCAAAGGCAGGACCAGAACTCAAGTCTTCCTAGCTTCCAGTTTGTCTGGTATACAATAAGAATGTTTAGAGACCTGATGGATGGCATACGGAATATTCAACCCACAACATGAAATAGGGTCATGGCTATTACATGGAAAATCTTCAACACCAGGTATTTCTCTGAACTGCCACCACACCTCCAGCTCCCCCAGAATTCTTAGGCATAGGCAGCTTGGACACAAGGGTCTTCCCTCACAGAACCCCAGCTCTATGGAAACACAAGGCACGGTCTAAAATTAAAGACACACTAAAGCTGTGGCTCTAGCTTCCAGTTTAAACTGAACAGGCACAGCAAACACACTAAATACAGGGAAGTCCACATCAGGAATATAATTAATCATTTTATATCCCTGAGAAAGGTGTGGGACTCTCTGGGGGTACATAATCTTCCCCATTTCATTAGTATTAGGCTAAGTATATTTTATAATTTTTAAATATCTTACAAAAACCAACAAAACTGTAATTTAGAGTTGTTAGAAAGCAGCTCTACTCTTAAGCTATCTTACTTTACTTTCATTGAGTGCCAAGAACCGCAGTATATCAATGCTCGTCTCTGAACAGTTATGGTACATGAATATAGGTGCAGTTAATAAGCTTACTACTCAATCTAATTTATTAGTAATCATGCTACAAATTGCAGTTGAGCTTTTAGGTTAAAAATGCAGAAGATAAACAAAATAAGTCTGCCTCAAACCAGACTTACATACAGGATGTCAAGTTTTGGTGGGTTTTCAATCAAACCAGGAAGCATTGAGTGAAGTGTTATTCCCAAGTGAGAAATTTTAGCACATTCTAGGCAAGGAAACATACTGCATGCAAGTGATACGACACCTTAATTAGATTCAACCAGCAGACTGTATTACATTGCGACTCGGAACAATAGTTCTCAGCTGAGATTACAATAAATTTCAAAATCTATAATGTGTGAAATTAAATTCCACAATAATGCATAAAAGTCCTAATTTGAATCAATTTTCAACTTGCAAAAACATGAAAACCTAAAAAACAAAATTCAAGATAGTAGAAACAAAGAATATGTAGTATTGGCAAATAATATTGATTAGGAAGGTTATATTTCTTCTGAACACATTCATCTCACTGTACTGAGTTGAAAATGAAAGGCCAAAATAAAATGAACTCAAATTTTTAAAGCTAGCTTTCTAACTCATTAACATACTATCCCCAAAATGCCCAGATAACCAGGATCTACCAAAAATACGATGGTTTAGGGGAGATTTCCTTGTTCTGAATCTGAAATTTGCGTATGGATAATAATTTATCCAAATAGACATTACTATAATAGCTGCTATTTTCAAAGGCAATTAATATACAAAGTGGGTGTATTAGAAGTTAAGAATTGAAGCACAAAATATATTTCATTGGCAAAACAGAGGTGCATGAATTTTTTTTTTAATCTAGATAGGTAGAAAAGCTATTACTAGCCACTATCAGGTGGTAACTACCAAGTTGATAACTTGGGTAATATCAGTAGACACAAATTCAAAGGATTTAGAGCTGAGAGCCACCTTAGAGATCATCTAATCCAAACCCCTCATTTCACAGTTAAGGACACAAACCCAGTGAAGAATTGATGAAGTATTTCTTATGTGTATACATCCCACACACTGCGCCAGGTGCTAGAGATGCACAGCACAAAAGTGGCATAGGCCCTGACCCAAGGAACATATACACATTCTGTCAGGGGAGACAAACATGTACATGTATCTATGTGTATATAACAAAATAGACATGAGGTAAGGGTGTGGGGAAGGCACCAGCAGCTAGGGCAAGAGGGGTGGGCTTGATTTAGCCTTTGCATTCATCCCTGGTTGTTTTGCTTATTGCTCTGTTATTACAGCGGCTTCCACTAAAACAGTGAAGAGTTCTTCATCAGGTCTACAAAGCCTTCATGGGACAGAGTACTGAATTTCCTCATATGCATTACCATAGAGGTCTCAAATCAGAGGCTTCAAGTAACAGCCATCTAAGTACCTACCACAAAGCAAAGCACTGAGTTAGGTCCTCGGGAGATTAAGTACATGGTTCCTGCCCTCATGATGATTATAATCTAGGAGATGACCTGAACCATAACCAAAACCACAGCTATTCCAATCACTGTATTCTATAATTGAGTTATTATCTCATTATCACATGGAATGACCATAATCATACTATTTATTGATATGGCATATAACCTCAAGCTATCATAGGAACCCGATTAATTTTTGCTCTTAGGCACAGGACCACCTCCCCTCCATTCACTTCAAAGATTATATTCCTTTTTACTGAGAACGATCCCTTGATGATAAATATCAGAGACACAGTGGCCTAGAAGTCAAGAAGCCAAGATTCTAGTATGATAAGTGTGACCACCGATGTGACCTTGGGCAAAACCTTTAGGGGGACTCTTCAGGTCCAACCTCCCATCCTACCACTCTTCAGAGCAGGAACGGGGTAGTACATGGCTCTCAACTACTACTTTTTACTGATGTTGGTAGGTTTGTCCTATTTAAACTGCCTTTCCACTTTCTATGCATGTCTTTTGTAGTGCCCTTCTAATCTCACAACTGACAAAAGCAAAACCTCTGCATTTATTAATTTCATGATCTTAATCAAAAGAATGTCCTTCAGTTTTGGTCTTAAACAAAAATGACCTTTCAAGGAACATGTATTAGAGGGCAACCAGGTCCTTTTGATTCTATTCTAATATGCTACTGGGAACATTCCTCTTCCCTAAATGATACTTACTCTCTTCTCTGTTCATTCAGTTTCCTATCTAAAATATTCCCAATGTTTTCTTCCTTCCTCCCCTACCTCCTCACCAGCATTTAACAGAAAGAATCAAGAAAATGTTTCCTCATCAAAATAGTACTTTTTCTGCTTTGAAATGATCACTAAAACACTCAGAACAGCAGCATTTTTAAGCAAAATATCCTGGAAGTGGGGGCGGGGGGGGGCAGGATTGGGGAAAACTGTCAACAAAGGTATGTCTTAAAGAGTTTTTCTCTTTTCACATTGCTTAGACCCACAACTAGAATTTTCAATGCTATTACCAATTGGAAAGCTATAAGCTACTACTGTAAGACACGATATGCTTCAAGTCCATGAGCATACTACAAAACAAGATTCAAAAATGTTGAATTTCCCCTTATTAGTCATATTGGCCTCTAAGTTCAAGCTCAAAAATTAAATATGAATGAACAGTATATTCCATTAGCTGCTCTATGTCCTTCCTCATTTTTTGCTCTTTCCCTAACTAGAAACATAGTAAGCTTTACCCCCTAAAAAGCAAAAACCCAAAATCGTCCCTCAGACCTGCTATTCCCATCTTCAACCTACCATCCTCCCTTTCTCCACCTCTTCACTTTCAAATTTCTAGAAAGAATAATCTATATTTGTTATCATAATTTCGTCACTTTGTCATCTTGCTTCTATCTAAATCCACCTAAATTCCTCTGCATCAATAATTAGTGAATCAGGCAGCTAGGTGGCATAGTGAATAGAGCACCAGCCCTGGAGTCAGGAGGACCTGAGTTTAAATCCAGCCTCAGACACTTAACACTTACTAGCTGTGTGACCTTGGGCTGGTCACTTAACCCCAATAACCCTGCCTTCCCCCCTCCAAAAAGCAAAATAATAATAATAATAATTAGCAAATGCCTACATTCAATAGTCTTTCCCCCATTATTGGAAAAACAACATAGTTGTCTACATAAGCCCAAACCATGCAGATTATGTATAAAACATACAAATAAAGCAATTTTTATAGCTATTATCTTTCAAAACTCTGAGAGAAAATAGAATTGTAAAAGGGTAAATAAATTTTGGAGCAAAATATGGAAATTCATTGCAAGAGCTATATCTTTTTTGCTTTTTTTGGGGGGGGGGGAGCAATTGGGGTTTAAGTGACTTGCCCAAGGTCACATGGCTAGTTTTTGTGTTAAGTGTCTCAGGTCAGATTTGAACTCAGGTCCTCCTTCCAGGGCCAGTGATCTATTCACTGTACCACCTAGCCACCCCACAAGAGCTATATCTTAAACACCATATTGCTAGGGCTACATCCTAAATGTATCCCCCAAAAAGTGATATTTGTATAAAATATTCATAATTACCTTACTTATAATACCAAAAAATTGAAACAACCTACATGTTGCTAAAGACTGGAGAGTAGGTAATTCAAGTACAGCTTATTAATTTATTAAAATATTATAGTGCCACAAAAAACTTATAGATATGAAGCCTATGCAAGGAAATCAGAAATGACCTACACAATGATACAAAATTAGTCAATTAACAAGCATTTATTAAGTACCTACTGTGTTAAGGGCTTGGTATACAAAGAATGAAATAACCCCTACTCACAAGTCACTTACATGCAAAGTAAGAGCAGCAGGAGCAGCATCATAAAATACACATTAACCATAATTATATTTATATATATATAAAGTAAAAGAGTCAAATAGAGTGGAACTTTAAATAAAAGTTGGAAAGGTACACAGGGCAAATATTTTTCTGATATCTCTGAATATATTTTGTCTTTCTTTGCTATATGTTAAGGGCTTTACAGAAAACTTCAGTCTTTAATCTATGTATCTGTCTTTGTGGTTATTAAGCTTATAAATAAAAACAGAACTGTAATATAAAGAGTACTATATTTAGCATAAAAAGGAATCCCTCTGTCATTAACTAGCTCTAACTAAAGAATGTCTCCCCATAGGAGGTGGCACCTGAGATAAGCCTTAAAGGGAACTAGGGATACTGAGATGGAGAGATGAAGAAGGAGGGCATTCTAGGCAAGTGAGATTTGTGCAAAGTCATGGAGGAAGGAGGAGACGGAATGCCAAGATGGAGAAACAAGTAAGCTAGCTTGAATGAAAAAAGGTAATAATAATAAATAAGCCTAAAGAGGTATACTGGAGTCAAATATAAGGGGCTCTAAATGCCAAGTGAAGAATGCGCTGGAAAGACTGGAAGCTAATTAGGATGCTATTGCAATAGTACAGTTGAGTGGCTAAAGGAGACAAATCCAAGACATTTTTTGGAGGTAAAAGAGATTTAGCAGATTAGCTTTGGGTTTGAGGAAGAGTGAACATGGCCAATTCTTAGGTTGTGAACTCTGGTGGCTGAACGGTGGTACCCTCAAGAGAAAAAGGGAAATCTGGAGGACAATAGGTTTAGGGGAGAAGAGAATAAGTTGTTTTGGACACACTGAGTTGGAGATGGAGGACTAAAGAGTGAAATGACACCTGAATATAGATAGGATATGATGAGATTATGAAGAGAGAATACACAGAGAAGAAGCACCACAGTTTGGGAATGGGACATAAATTCATGGAGAAAGGGGTGAGGAGAGGAGGAGTGTTCAGAAAGGCAGAAGAGGATAGATTGGCGACCCCAAACTCCAGGGAAGTAAGAGTATTCAAGAGGGGGCTGTCAAAGTCAAAATGCTGCAAAGTTCAAAAAGGATAAAAACTAAGAAAAGGGCAACAGAGTCAGCAGTTAAGAGAACACTGGTAACCTCTGAAAGTCAAGTTTCAGTTGAACTGTAAAGTCAGGAGCCTAAATGCAAAAAGGTAAAAAGTGGATGGAAGGAAAGGAAGCAGAAACAAATTTTTTTCTAAAAGTTTGACCATGAAAGGAAGGTGAGATATAGGATACTGAGATTTTTTTTAAGAGTGGTGAAATCTGGGAAAGTTTGTTGGCAACAAAGAAGAAGCCAGTAGAGGAAGAATGAAGACAAAAAAGGGGGAAAAAATGATTGAAGGGGTAAACTCCCAAAGAAGATAGAGGAAAAATGGGATCAAAGGCACAAATAAAGGAACTGTCCTTGACAAGAACCATCTATTTGCCAAAGATTGGAGCAAAGGAAGAAAAGAAAAGTAAGGATGATGCAGGGGTTCTGAAATATAGATGATGGAGAAAGAAAGCGCTCACAACTGTGGCTTCTGTTTTCTTGGTAAAGTGCGGTGGCAGAAGGTGTATCAGTTCAGCAGTAAGAAACCATTTAGCATGAAAAACTTACATAACTACATAGCATACATATTAGATACTGTCAAACTATGTTGAATTTTAAGTAATATCAACTATTTGTCTTCATTATTTCCTAAAGTTAAAAAAGAGTAAATACAATTTTTACCAATTCATCGATTCCTATTTTATGAGCTTATTCTTCTAACATTTTACTGTCCCCTTTTCTCTCTGCAACTAAAAATAACATTTTCATAATCCATATTATCTGTAAGTCAAAGAAATAACAAGAGTGGACCTCAAATATGAAGCATCCCATTCCACCTTTGGCCATGGTGGCAGAGATGTAATACTTCTTGCTTCCCAATTCTACTTCCAGATTCTCCCTCTACCTCCATCACTCAGCAACCTCCCCTCTTATGAAATCCAAATTTATCACCCAATCTGGATGCTGCTGTTACGGGCCAACCCAAAGGACTTTCTGTTCTTGACTCACAATTGTCTACTCCACCCTAACGCCTGCCTTCATTCTAGGCAAATATAGCATATGTATATATCATCAAATAACCTTGAAATTTCTCAATCTACTCAGCTCCTATCACCTACTCCTCCATTCTACTCAATTTATACAGCTAGGTCTCAATTAGTAAAAATAACAAATCTTATGAAGTGGTTAAAAGTTTTCAAAAATCACATTATTTGGAGTTATACTTAAGTAAAATCTGGTCATTGTTTCTAGTTCAATGGAAATATGCATTGCTTTCAACCTCATCATAATGGAAACTGCTCTCTCTAAACTTACCAAGATGGCCTAACTGCCAAATATAAAGTCTTTTTTCAGTTCTCATTCTGACCTCTCCTTCCTTAGAATGTAAACTGCTTGCAGGTAGGATTGCTTCATTCGTTGTATCTGTATCTTCAGATGCGCCTGCAATATAGCAGATACTTGACAAATACTTCACTGAATGATTCTTGGCCTCTCATCTCCACGGCTGGACCTGCTCTCTTCTCTGAGCTTCTGTGATTCTGCTTTCTCCCAGTTTCTCCTCCTACCTGGCTGACCACTTCTCAGCCTCCCTGGCTGGATCTTGCACCACATCATGCCCACTAACTTGCTAGCTATGTGACCCGGGGTGAGGCACTCAACCTCTGATTGCTCCAGTTTCTTCATCTACAAAATGGAGATAACAATAGCTCCTACCTCCCAGCGCTGTTGTGGTAAGGATCAAATGAGATGATATTTGCAAAATGCTTATTAGCATAGGGCCTGGCACAGAGCAAGCACTGCATAATTAATTATCCAGCCCTGGTCTTGCTCCTGAGCTCCAATCTGACATCACCAACTGCCTACTGGACATTTCAAACTAGATGCCCCACATCCTCTCAAACTTAATGTATCCAAAACAGAAGTCATCATCTTTCACCCTCTCTTTCAAATTTCCCCATGATTCTTAAGAGCAACAGCCTTCCTTTCGGGGCGGCTAGGTGGCACAGTGAATAGAGCACCAGCCCTGGAGTCTGACCTCAGATACTTAACACAAAAACTAACCGTGTAACCTTGGGCAAGTCACAACCCCAATCGCCCTCCAAAAAAAGCAAAAAAAAGAGAGCAACAGCCTTCCAGTTGCCTAGTGCTATCCCCAACTCCTCTCTCTTGATCATCTCACACACCCAATCAGTTGTCAGTCAAATCCTGTCACTTTTTAAGTGTAGGTCTTACTACTCAATAAATCCCAATGACTCTCTGTTTCTTCTAGGATCAAAAATAAATTTTTTTTTTGGCGATTACAGTTCTTCACAACCTGGCCTCTTCCTGTCTTTCTAATCTTTACACTTTACTCCCTTCTACGTACCCTATGGTCTATCCATATAGATTAGTCAACTTTCAATCAATCAACAAGCATTTGTCAAGTACTTATGACATGCCAAGCACCCTATCAAGGGATACAATGAAATGTAAAAACAGTTCCTTGCTCTAAAGGAGTTGATGTTCTAAAGGGAAAAAAGAATTTAAACAAATAGGTATATACCCAATATATACAGAGTAGATGGGAGGGTACTTCAAGGGAATCTGAAGAGGAGAATATGTTTTTCATACATGACATCCCAGCTCACATCTCCTGGGCTTTGCACTGCCCATCCCTATGTCTGATTCTTAGAATCCCTGGCTTACTTTAAGATGTAACTAAAATATTACCTCCTAAAGGAGGCTTTTCCCAGCCCCCCTTCCTACGCCAGTCCCCTCTAAAGGAGGCTTTTCCCAGTCCCCCTCCCAACCCTAAGATGGTAGGGTCTTTCCCTCTAAGACTATTTACTATTTATCTAATTTGTAATTATCTTGAAGTAATAAGTTATGAATGATGGTCTCTCCCAAAAGAATGGAGGCCCCTTCACACAGTGAAAGCCACAGAGTAAGCCCTTAATAAATGCTTGCTGATTGACTGGATGGCTCTAATTGTTCTTAGTTATTTCTTTAGATCAAACCTAAATATGTCTCTACAATTTCTACCCAATCCCCAGTAAAATGAAATCTTGAGAACCAAGGTTCTCTCATATTTGCATTCTATTCCCAGCACCCAGCACAGTGCCAGGCACAGAGCAGATGCTTTAAAAATGCTGACTGCTCTGACTTCTGCTTCCTTAGGCTAAGCAGGGCAAGTCCAATCTTTTCTTCAAATTACAGCTCATCAAATGCCTGAACACGAGCTATCATGTCTTATTCAACACCCCAAGTGTTCTCTTCTCCCAGGTAAGCATGCCTAGTTCCTTGAACCAGTTCTCATATAGTACGATCTCAAAGTACTTTGGTATCCTAATTTCCCTACTCTGGAAAAAAAGGAGAAAAGAAAACCAGAAAGATTTGAATGTGAATTCAGAAGCTTGACGTTCCTAAAGGACTAGTGAAGTAGAAAGGACTATCAAAACATTTTCCTGTTCTAAAGCCCTGCCCACTTCAATGTTTAGAGAACAACCAAAGACACCTCACAATGAAGAACAGGAGAGTATTAAAGATGGGAAACAGCAGAGCCAGAAATAAGAATCCCATATGAGTGCCCTCCTACAAAGTGCAAAGTTTAGGCTGGACAGGGGCCAAAAGGCTGCCTCCCTCCTCCTCACCCAATAGCACTTTCTGCAAATGTTTAGCACAGTTGTGGAAGGCTCTACTCACAATACAAAGGATGAAAAATAACTTTTCCCATGCGGTTCTTTGACAGTCATAATAGGACTTAATAATGCCTTATAGAGACCCATGCAGTAAAATGCCAGCTGTATCAACTAACTAGGATAATTTTAATCATAGCCTTATGATACTGAGAAATGGAAGGGAACTTTGAGGTCACAGCTCAATCTGGTCATTTTACAGATTAGGACAACTAGGCCCCGAGGATCTTAAAGTCTAAACATTTAAAGTTAATAAGTAGAAGAGCTGGGATTTGAACCCAGGTCCTCTGACTCCAAATCCAGTGCTCACTCCCCTAAAGCACAGTGCCTAAAAAAATCTATCATCTTGCCATTTCCTTGGAATGCTGATGCTTATTATCCAAAGGGCAGAACAGAAAAAGTGTGTCAGAAGGCTTAAAATATTGGAATACCTTTTTGGGACCAATAAACACTCTGCCAAAAAGAAAACACAGAAAGGGATAAAGAGGATTGCTTAATGTTTTATGAAACTGCAGCAGCATCCATATGAAAAGGAAAATTGTCCCGATGCTCAGAAAAAATGCTTTGTCCCTCTCCCTTTACTGAGCACGAAGCATAAAAGTAAAGCCAATGATCATAATGCTTCTCCTTCCCACTGCATTCTCTTCACACAGCAGCATCTGGTTTTTTGCAAGGCTTAAAATGTGTGCTGCCTACAGTCAGGCATTACAGAAGTAACTACGGTGGCCACCAATTCTTTGAGAAAGTCTCCAGTCCCTGCTGCTGTTTCTCTAGAGGAATTGGAAGGGATTAAGGGACTTGGTTGCCTCTGGAACACTACCAGATGTCAAGAGTCTGTCCTCCACCCTACCTCCACCCCCTTTTCAAGAATCAAGAAGCCAGGCACAGAGGGATTTAACAAAGAAACAGTAGCAGATGTTGCTGCTGCTATCCCTATAGCTTCCCAGCTGTGAGGATGTGGAGCTCCTGAGTCTTACTGACACTATTCCAACTCTGGCTCCTCCTACATTTTGTAGCTTTAATTTGCATTAACTGCATTAATTTCAAACCTCACCATAATGGCTGAGAAACCAAAAAGGCAAGTGAAAATTTAAGGTTAGGATCTTAATACCACATGTTAACTGAGCAGGAGGTAAGCAGGCTGCAAATCTGACCATCTGGGTCTGCCACCTCCCATGCTATCTTCCTGCTTCCTGAGAACAGGATTTTTCTAAATCAAATCTTCCCTGCCACAACTAAATGGAAAACTGGGGCCTGGTCTAGCAAAAATAATAGGAATACAGAGCCAGAGCAAGCACAGAAAGAGAACAACAGGGATGATTCACTCTCTGATTCAAACAACTCTATCTTTTCCAGGAAGAATAAAATACAAATACACTAACACAGACATTAATACCAGAGGCATTAATGCACCAGAGCCTTAGAGGAAGCTTTGGGCTCCATGTTTCAGTCCTATGCCCGGGGTAATCACCCTGCTTCCTTGATCCTTTAATGCTACCAGAGAGGATACTTCTCCTTTCTAAACCTTGTTGGTTTTCTAGCTTGAAGATGAAGAGAATCACAGATGTTTAGATAACATCTTCCCATTTAACAGCTGAAGAAACTGAAGTACAATGAAGTTTAGATGTCCAAGGTCAGTCCAATTACTAGTAGAACCAGGATTCTTTACTCCCTACCAAGTGCCCATGGCATACTTCATTTTTTTCCCTTTATCTGTCATATGGGCATACCTTAGAGATATGGGGATCCGGTTCCAGACCACTGCGATAAAATGATTACCACAATAAAGTGAGTCACACAAATTTTTGTTGCCCAGTGCATATAAAAGTTATGTTTACATTACACAGCAGTCTATTAAGTGTGCAACAGTATTATGTCTAAAAAAATGTAAATGCGGGGTGGCCAGGTTGTACAGTGAGTAAGAGCACCAGCCCCGGAGTTGGGAGGACCCAGGATCAGTTCAGACCTCAAGATACTTAACACCCACACCAAAAAAAAAAAAACTGGCAGTGTAACATTGGGCAAGTTACTTAACCCCAACTGCTTTTAAAAAAAAATGTAGGTAGAAGCACGACCTTCCCGCAGCTCCGGCTTCCACCTTCCCCAATCCATGTAAAAAAGGGACTCTAAACAAACTTTGGAGCTGCAGAACCCACAAAATGACACAGACAAGCTAACCTCCCACTGAGGACAGCCCAGCAGGCCGGCAGGAATCCAGCACAGCGCTCTGGGAGCCGAGCCCAGCCCCAAACCTAGGCTTTAGCCCCAGGGCAGGCCTGAGAAGCCCCAGGCCAGAGGGACTCCAGATCAGCAGCAGCACTGGCAGTTTCCAGATTTATCAGCACATAGATGCAAAGGACAAAGTGAGAGGCCAGTGCAGTCTGGACTTTGGGACCAGTAAGTGGGAGTGCACACCTTTTACCCCTGGGGAGAGAAGCCGCTGAGACGCCAGCACAACCAGCCAGTGCCACATGGCAGCTTCAGCTCCTGGCCTGCAGAGTGTAGGGGGACCAAGCACCAGTCTGAGGGGTAATCACTCTTGCTTTAACCTGCTTGGATATGGATTGCAGTCTAAGGTGGAGGTCCTGAGGTTTGTGTCCAGCTTGCCAGTGTGTAGAGACCTCAGAGAGGGCACCCATCTAATACCTCCAGAAGCTGAGAAAACCCCAGCATTTGGGACGAAAGCTCCCCTGTTTGGTGGCAGAGTCCTACTGTGGCAAAAAGCCCAGGGGTCAAGTGACTGAGGGGCGACATGAGCAGGCAAAGGAAACAAAGCAGACAGAAGATTCCAACATTACACTCCTATTTGGGGGACAAAAAGGAGCAAAGCATGGAACAGGAGGAAGACAGTGAAGTCAGAACTCCTGCACCAAAAGCTTCAAAGGAAAATATGAGCTGGTTACAGGCCACAGATGACCTTAAGAAGCAGATAAGAGAAGTGGAGGAAAAATTGGGAAGAGAAATGAGAACGATGCAAGAAAATTATGAAATGAGAGTCAACAGCCTGACTGAGGAAAATAATACCTTAAAAAACAGACTGACTCAAATGGCAAAGGAGGCTCAAAAAGGCAATGAGGAGAAGAATGCCTTAAAAAGCCAAATTTGCCAGATGGAAAAATAATATCAAAAGCTCAATGAGGAGACTCATTGCTTCAGAATTAGATTGGAGCAAACGGAAGCTAATGATTTCATGAGAAATCAAGATGCTGTTAAACAGATCCAAACAAATGAAAGAATAGAAGGCAATGTGAAATATTTCATGGGAAAAACCACTGACCTGGAAAATAGATCCAGGAGAGATAATTTAAAAATTATTGGACTACCTGAAAGCCATGACCAAAGTAAGAACCTAGAAATCATCCTCCAGGAAGTTCTCAAAGAAAACTGCCCTGATGTTTTAGTGCCAGAGGGCAAAATAGAGGTTGAAAAAATCCACTGATCACCTCCTGAAAAAGATCCCAAAAAGAAAACTCCTAGGAACATTATAGCCAGGTTCTAGAATTCCCAGATTTAGGAGAGAATATTACAAGCAGCCAGGAAGAAACAATTTGAATATCATGGAAACACAATCAAGATAACTCAGGATCTGGCAGCTTCTACAATGAGGGATCGAAGGGCTTAGAATATGATATTCCAGAGGTCAAAGGAGCTGGGATTAAAACCAAGAGTCACCTACCCAGCAAAACTGAGTATCATGTTTCAGGGGAAAATATGGTCATTCAGTGGAAAAGAGGACTGTCAAGCATTCTTGCTGAAAAAAACAGAGTTGAATAGAATATTTGACATTCAGATACAAGAAACAAGAGAAGCATGAGAAGGTAAACAGGGAAAAGAAATCATAAAGAACTTATCAAAGTTGAACCATTAACATTCCTACATGGAAAAACAATAATTGTAACTTATGAAACTTTTCTCAGTAGTTGAAGGGATTATAAACGTATATATATATATATGAGGGTATATGGGCATATGAATACATGTGAATGTGTGTATATATGTTTACAGGTATACATAGATAGAGGGCACAGGACCAATTTAACAAGAAGGAATGATACTTAAAAGGTGAAATTAAGAGGTGAGAGGAATATAATGAGAGGAGATGGGGAGAGACAGATTGGGGTAAACTATCTCATATACAAGAGGCAAGGGAAAATGGTTACAATGGAGGGGAAGAATAGGAAGGCAAAAGGGAATGGGTCAACCTTATTCCCATTGAATCTGGCTTGAGAACGGAGTGAAATACACACTAAATAGGGTATCTCACCCTCCAGGAGAATAGGGGGGAAGGGTATGGGGGGGATGATGGAAGGGAGGGAAGGCTGGGGGAGAGGGAAGTTGGAAGAACCCACTTTAGAAAAGAGATGGGATCAAAATAGAGAATACAACAAGTGGGAGGTGGGATAGGAGGGAGGGAAATATAGTCAGTCTTTTACAATATATCTACCATGTTATTGTTTTGCATTAGCCAGACATGTACAACCTATACTGAACTGCTTATCTTCCCAGTAAGGGTGGGTGACAAGGAAGGAAGGGAATGAATCTGGAATTGAAAGTTTTAAAATCAAATATTCAAATATATATGTGTGTATATGTGTGTGTGTGTGTATAGATACAGATATAGATATATACTATTATTAATGCCATCTTACATGTAATTGGGAAATAAGATATACAGGCACTGAGGCATAGAGATCCACTGGAAAAGTCGAAAGGTTTATGGGAGAAGATATGGGAGAGAGCAGATTGGAGGAGGGGATATCCTGTGGGACTGCTATTTTGGGGCAGTGGGTAGGGGAAAAACGGGGAGAAAATTTGTAACTCAAAATCTGGAGGAAACAAATAATGCAAATCAGAAGTTAATAAAGCATTAAAAAAAGTAAATGCTTTAATTAAAAAATACTTTATTGCTAAAAAATGCTAACCATCATCTAAACTTTCAGCAAGTCGTAATCTTTTTGCTGGTAGAAAGTTTTGCCTCAATATTGATGGCTGCTAACTGATCACAGTGGTGGCTGCTGAAGGCTGGGGTGGCTGTGAAAATTTCTTAAAATAAGACAACAGTGAAGTTTGCCACATCAATAGACTCTTCCTTCTATGAAAGATTTTCACTGTAGCATGTGATACTATTTAATAACATTTTACCCACAGAAGAATTTCTTTCAAAATTAGAGTCAATCCTCTCAAATCCTGCTGCTGCTTTGCCAACTAAGTTTATGTAATGTCCTTCAATATTGTTGTGTCTCAGAGAAGAGAGATATCCAAGGAGAGACTGGGTAATGGTAAGACAGTGGTGCAGTCAGAACACACATAACATTTATAAATTAAGACCAAAATAATTACAATACTAACATCAAAAATCACTAACCACAGATCACCATAACAGATATAACCTGCTTGGATCTGGATTGCAGTCTAGGGTGGAGGTTCTGGGGTGTGCGACCAGCTTGCCCAGAGTGTGTGGAGGCTTCAGAGAGGGTACCCAAATAATACTTCCGGCAGCTGAGAAAACCCCAGCAATTGGGACAAAGCTCCCCTGTCTGGTAGCAGAGTCCTACTGCAGCAAAAAGATCAAAAGTCAAGTAATTGACTGGCAACATGAGCAGGCAAAGGAAGCAAAACAAATAGAGCAATCCAACATTAGACTTCCATTGAAATGGAAAAACGATAATTGTAGCTTATGAAACTTTTCTCAGTATGAGAATAGTTGAAGGGAATGTGTATGTGTGTGTGTATATATATATATGTATGTATACACACATACATATATGTCTATATAGGAGGGTATATGGGCATATGAATACATATGTGAGTGTGTGTATATATGTGTACAGGTATACATAGATAGAGGGAACAGGACTAATTTAATAGGAAGGGATGATACTTAAAAGGTGAAATTAAGAGGTGAGAGAGGAATATAATGAGAGCAGATGGGGAGACAGAATGGGGCAAACTATGTCATATAGAAGAGGCAAGGGAAAATGGGTACAATGGAGGGGAAGAACAGGACGGCATAAGGGAATGGGTCAATCTTATATTCACTGAATTTGGCTGAGGGAGGGAATGACATACACACAAAATAGGGCATCTCACTCTACAGAAGAGTAGGGGGGAAGGGGATGAGAGGGGGGATGATGGAAGGGAGGGCAGGCCAGGGGAGAGGGAAGCTGGAAGCATTCACTTTTGAAAAGGGACAGGATCAAAGTAGAGAATAGAACAAGTAGGAGGTGGGATAGGAGGGAGGGAAATATAGTCAGTCTTTACAATATGTCCACTATGGAAATGTTTTGCATAAGCTACACATGTACAACCTATATTGAATTGTTTCTCTTCCTAGCAAGGGTGTGTGACAAGGGAGGAAGGGAATAAATCTGGAATTCAAAGTTTTCAAATCAAATATTTAAAAAAATATATACTATTATTAATATTATTTTACATTTAACTGAGAAATAAGATATACAGGCACTGGGGCATAGAGATCCACCATGCCCTACTAGAAAGTCAAAGGGGGTATGAAAGAAGATATGGGAGAGAGCAGATTGGAAGAGGGGATATCCTTTGGGATTGCTATTTTGGGGTGGTGGGTAGGGGAAAAACAGGGAGAAAATTTGTAACTCAAAATCTTGTGGAAATGAATGATGTAAACTATACATTAATAAAGCATTCCATAAAAATAAATAAATAAATAATAGCATCCGGGAGAGTGGCCCAGGCAAAAAATCCTAATCCAAAAACCGAAGCTAAAAATTTTAATAAATAGAATAAAGCATCAAACAATGAAGACATGAGTCAAGAGGAGTCTAAGAGACAAACCTAGAAAAGCTTATTACTCTAAGGGCCTCAGGGGGCGAGGAAAAAGGTTGGACATAAGAACAAGATGTGCTTGATGATACAAATCAAGTTACAAAAAATAAAATAGCAAATGAAATGAAAAGTTCTAGGTGAAAAATTGAAAGAGCAAGTGGCTTGGAACAGAAGGTGGGAAAATCTTATACAGGTGAATTCTCTGAACAATAGAAGACTAAACAGAGAGCAATAATTCCATGAGACAAGAAATATCAGAACATAATCAAAAAATTGAAAATATTTTCTTATGTGAAGTATCCACTATAAAAACAACATGAAAAAAGTCAAGGAAAGAGAATTTAAGAATCACCTAACTCCCACAAACACATGACCAAACAAAAAACCTAGACAACAAAAAAGTAACAAAAGAAAGCTGACCAGATTTATAATCAGAGACTGAAGTGAAAACAGAAAGAATCAACCAATGACCTCTTGAAAAACACTCCAAAGTGAAAACACTGAGGAATTTTATAGCCAAAATCCAAAGCTAATAGATTGCCCCTATGAGACATATATGGTCCTAAAACCTACAAAAGGAAGAGATAAAGCACAGAAATAAAGCTATAGAGCAATTAATATTTAATAAATGTCAAAAATATTTAATAAAATATTAGCAAAGAAGGTATATATTTAAAAAGGGTATACACTATGACCAGGTTTGATTTGTACCATGGATGCAAGGTTGGTTAATATTAGGAAAACTACAAATATAAAACATAATATTAATCTCCAAAAAATAAAAATCAATAGACGCAGAAAAGTATTTTGACAAGATACAACGCAGCTTCATATTAAAAATAACTAAGTGGTCTTTTTCTAATATAATAAATAATATCTATTAAAAAGAAGAAGTAGGAAAACTAGAGACCTTTCTAAAGAAGCCACGGATAAAAGAATGTTTATTGTCTCCATTATTTGACATAGTTCTAAAAATGCTAGCTATAGCAACCAAAAAAAAAAAAAAGAAATAAATTAAGCATTGGTAAAGAGGAAAAAAAAGTATCAATTTTTGTTAGATGAAGGACTTAAAAAACCCTAGAGAGACAACTGAAAATTAACTGAAACAGTAACTTCAGTAAAGCAGCAGATCATAAAAGTACTTAAAATCATCGACCTGATCAAAACTCAGAAGGAAGAAATAGAAAAGGAAATTTCATTCAAAGCATGTACAAAATATCTGGAGCTACCAAATCATCAAGAGGAATTGTGACTACAGTTACAAAAATAAATACTGGGGTAAGAATTCACTATTCAACAAAAATTGCTGGGAAAACTGGAAAGCAGTCTAAAAGAAATCAATACAGCTCACACACACAACAATCAGCTCCAAATCAAAACATGACCTATATATAAAAGGTACTGTCATAAATCAAATATAGAAGGAAAGGAGGAATCCTGAACAGCTATGGATAGGGAAAGAGTTCTTTAACCAATAAAAGATCTCTATCCTCTCCTGTACCACAGGAGACGAGATAGGCAATTGAGATGACATCAGTTTGAAAAATGTTCCAACAGAAGCAATGCAGATAGAATTAGAAGGGAAACAGTTGACTTGGAAAAAATCTTTTAAACAAATTTCTCTGATATATGTCTGATAATCAACATACATATGGAATTTTTGAAAATATATATATGGAATTAGTTCCCAATAAAACAATCAAAAGATATGAACATGTAACTTTCACAAAAAAAAAAAGGCAAACTATCAACAACCATATGAAAAAATACTCCAAGCACTAATAATAAAAGAAATCAAAATTCAATCAATCAATAAACATTTATTAAGCACCCACAATGTGCCAAGTACTGTGCTAAGGACTGGGGATACAAAAAGAGGCAAAAGATCATCCTTGCCCTCAAGGTGCTTACAATATAAAGGAAGAACCAACACAAATATATACACAACAAGCCATGTATAGGAAAAATAGGAAATAATTAACAAAGGAGAGGCACTGGAATTAAGAGTTATTTCCTGTAAAAGTTGGGATTTTAGTCATGACTTCAAGGAAGCCAGGGAAGCAGTAGGTGGAGTTGAGGAGATAAAGAATTCTAGGCATGGGGGACGGCCAGAGGACATGCCCAGAGCTGAGAGATGGAATGTCTTGCTTGTGGAAAAGACAGGAGACCAGTGTCACCGAATCAAAGAGGACATGGCAGGGAGTAAAGTGTAAGAAGGTAGAAAGGGCTAAGCTATGAAGGCCTTTCAATATCAAATGCAGCATTGTGTATTTGATCCTGGAGGCAATGGAGAGCCAATGGAGTTTACTGAATAGGGGAGTAACATGGTAGGACATGTGCTTTAGCCAAAATCACTCTGCTGGCTGAATGGAGGATGGAATGCAATAGGATAAAGACTTGAGGTAGGCCAATCCACCAACAGGCTATTGCAGAAATCCAGGTGTGAGGTGATGAGGGAATTTTGCTTCTCCAGCTGCCAGATACTTCAAACTGGATATCCAGTAGACATGTTAAACTCAGCATTTCAAAACAGAACTCATTATCTTTCTCCCTAAACTGTAACCTGCCTACCTCCACACACACACAATCCTTCCAATCTCATGCTCACAACCTAGGAGCCTCCCTGGATTCCTCACTCTCACTCTCCCAATATACCAGCTTTTGCCAAGGCCTTTTGACCTTATCTTCTCATCTCTCCTCTGACACTGCCACACACCCTTGTGCAGGCCCTCATCACCTCATACCTAGACTTCTGCAATAGCCTGCCATGCCAAGCAAAATTTGAGGCCAGCAGAGTTTTGGACAAGATAAGCAGATTTGAGAATCATTAGCACAGAGATGGTAATTAAATCCATGGGAGCTAATGATGTGAAGTGGTATAAAGGAAGAAGAGAAGAGGGCCCAGGACAGAACTCTGAAGGACACCTATGGTTAGAAGGCATGATCTAGAAGAGGATCCAGCAAAGGCGACAGAGAAGTGAGATAAGTAAGAGAAGAACTAGAAGAAAGGGATGTCTTAATAACCTAGAGAGAGTATCAAGGAAGAGAGGGGGTCCACAGCATCAAAGATTGCAAAGAGATCATGGAGAATGAGGAATGAGAAAAGGGCACTGCAGTTAGAAATTAAGATCACTGGTAAGTTCAGAAAGAGTAGCTTCATTGGAATGATGAGGTCAGAAGCCAGACTGTAAGTTGTTAAGAAGAGAGTGAAAGGAAAGAAAAGTAGGGATTCCTATTATAGATGGCCTTTTTGAGGAGGTTAGCTACAAAGGGCAGAAGAAATATAGGACAATAGTGAGGATGAAAGGTTCAAGTGAATTGATTCAACCCTTCTTGAAAGCAATTTGGATCTACAACCAAAGTATCACTAAATCGTGCCTATGCTTTGGCCAAGTTATACCACAACTTTAGTTTATACTCCACAGGTATCAAAGAAAAAAGGAAAATTTTTATATTCACAAAAGCATTTAGAGCCATACTTTTTTTGTAGCAAAGTTCTGGAAACAAAGTGAGTACACATAATTTGGAAATGGTCAAACAAATTATGTAAATAAACATGTGGAATATCAGTGTTCTGTAAGAAATGATAAACCTAGGAGTATTTGTATGAACTGGTTCTAAATAAAAGGAGCAGAATCAGAAAAATGATTTATATAATGACTGTAACACTGTAAAGGAAAACAAGCCAAGTCTTAAAAACTCGAATTAATGTAATTACCAATTATGACTCCGACAGTCTGATGATGAAGCAGGTTTCCCAACTCTTGGCAAAGATTAGAGGTGCAGAATAAGACAAATACTTTCTGATATGGCTAACATAGAGGTCTTTTTCCAATGGAAGGTTTTTATGCTTTTTGGTGTTTTTTCTTGGAGGTGGATGCCTTGGAAAGAAACTTATACAGGAAGAGGGGGAGGAAAGGTGCTAGCAGTGATATTTTAAAAAAGAAAAGAGTGCCAATGAATACAGCAAAAATACACAGAGGGAAGCAAAGAAATGTTTAAGGCGGGGAATGTATACAAGCAGGGAAGTACTAGAACCGCCATATTACGTTTGAAACATAAAAAAATCATTCTGTTGCATGACGGAGACACAGGCTATCCTATAGAATCCTCTTTTTCTGTCCTTTGTGTGGAAAAAGGCTTCAGTTGGTCTGTCAAGTTCATAATGATAAAAAGTTTTCAAATGGAATAAATAAAATAAATTTAATTAAAAATTTAATCTTTAAAAAATAAATAAATAAATAAAAGCAGGTAACAAGGACATAAGGCAGTATAAACAAAATTTTGTACATGCAGGTAGTCTCTTATCTCTTTACCACAAGAAAAAAGGAAGGATATATCATTCGTTCTCTAAGACCAAAACTGGTCGATTCAATTACTCAGAATTTGGCTCCCTTTTGGTATTCTTTTCCTTTATGTTACTGAGGCCAATGTGCAAGTTATTTTCCTGGTTCCACTTTTTTCATTTTACATTAGTTCATATAAGTCTTCCCATGTTTCTCTGAATTTTTTATATTCATTATTTCTTATTTCACATATTCATATGCTCTACTTGATCATTCACCAATTGGTGGACACCCATTTTGAGTTCTTTACTACCAAAAAAATGAACACATCACATCTCTATAATAAATCTGATTAAAAAGTGAATATACTAGATTCCACTGCACTTATTTTTTTTTAAGTATTTGATTCAGTGGAGCAAAATGGCTCCACTTATTAGCTCTCACCCCAAAAGGTATCTCCTATGTATATAATAAAATCATGTAAGATTCCATTAAAACTGTAATAGAGAAAACTTTTTCAACAATCCCCTAGTTAACAGCCATAAAGCAAGTAGACACATGCTTGACAAAGGTATCTGCCACCATTATGGAGGTCAGTGTAAAAGTTCAAACGGAATCACATTCCTCTAGATGGTAGGATCCCCTACATGCTCCTTTTTGCAGATGGAACTGTACTGCCAGCATCAGGTCCAGGAACTTCCTAAACAAGATCCATTTTCACTCAAGAGTTGGACCTAACTATCTACACAAGAAAATGACAAATAGGTAAAGAATGCCAACTTCCAAACTAGTATTTGGATCAACAATGTATAGAGCTGGTGTGGGTGTGGTTGTGTCTTGGAGAGGCACTGAAGATGGACAATGAGTTAGTCCCAGAATTGACAGGAAAAAGAGAACAAGATGGATTACATTTAGGAAATGTGCCCTAATTTTTTAATGGCTCATCTCAATATCAACATCCTTGACTTGTGGAATTTATGGATTCACTAAAGTTATAGAATGTCATAATCTCAGGGGCGGCTAGGTGGCACAGTGAATAGAGCACTGGCCCTGGAGTCAGGAGGAGCTGAGTTCAAATCCAGCCTCAGGCACTTAACACAAAAACTAGCCATGTGACCTTGGGCAAGTCACTTAACCCCAACTGCCCCCTCCAAACAGCAAAAATAAAAATTCCTTCATTCTAAGGAATAGTACTCTGGAAGGAAAAAGGAAGAGGAATATGGGGGAAATCTAGGTGACATAAAAATAAAAGACATCAATATAAATATATTTTTTAAACTAATGAAAGGGAAATGGAGAGGCACAGGACAACTGAAAAAGA
This sequence comes from Petaurus breviceps papuanus, assembly GCF_028583685.1. NCBI lineage: Eukaryota > Metazoa > Chordata > Mammalia > Diprotodontia > Petauridae > Petaurus > Petaurus breviceps. Next base: position 61,570,142 of record NW_027185764.1, on the reverse strand, counting down.
GAGTTAAGCCAGTATGTATGGAAAGGAAGGTATAAGTGATGGAAAGTCGGTATACTCTGTTGGTATATGTACAGCAATAAAAAAGCTTGAGGAAGGTACCTAGCGTGCTGGTGGGAATGTCTCCTGAAGATTTATGGGAGGAGATGGACAAGAGTCACAGAAGACGAGAAGGCATGCATGGATTACATCAGTTCCATTGGAGTGTACCCACATGAATGAGATCACAGATACTTCAATGTGTGCATGATCTACCAGATGAGTCACTTTCTACTTGAGCTCAATGTTAATTGCCTAAAATGCAAAATATTCATTTAAGTTTCACCATGTAATACTTACAGTGATCTTCTTGTATAAAGCCATGACATTATCATCATCAAATGGTAGGAATCCACACAGCAGCGCATATAAGAGAATTCCCATGCTCCAAACATCTGCCTAAGGGAAAAAACACCCAAACTGCATTAAAGGCAGATTTCAGACTAATAATAAATCTTCTTATGTACCATAAAGTAATTTCTTATTCACTGAACTATTTGGATAATGGGAAGAATAAAGGGGTTGTTAGTCCCACAGTCCCAACTCTATGAAGTTCAAGCAAATCCAATGTCTGAGAGGTTTCAGGCAACATAAAGTATCTATTTACTCTGTCAAGAGCGTGTTAAAAAAAAATCAAACAGGCCTTAAATATGTACTGCTGTTAATCCGAAATGGTCCTAGTAATTACAGGACAAGTTTCAAATTAATACCTGAGGAGATACTATAACAAGTCATTAGAATTATCTTAGAAAATCATAATATAAACCTACAAGCCATTTTCCTTTTCAGCAAAAGCAGCAATTAGGCAGTCTAGACTTTGAGCTAGAAGAGCACTATAAGACCATTATTCCAAATCTCTCATTTTTCAAATGAGGAAACTGAGGCCTTAAAAGGCTAAGAGTCAGATTTTTTAAATAATGTTAAATTCAGGAAATAGTATCTAAAAGCAAAAGAATAACTAAAAAAAAAATTTATTAAGCACATTTACTATATGTCAGGCACTAGGGATACAAACACAAGGAAGCAAATTACTGCCCTCAAGGAGTTTACAATCTAATAGGGGAAACTATTTTCATATGTATGTGTGTGTATGTATGTATGTGTATATATGTATATCGATAGATAGATAGATAGATACAGAGAGAGAGAGACAGAGAGAGAGAGACAGAGAGGAGGGTGGTATCCAGGGAGGAGTGTTTGAACAAAGATATCACAGGGAAAGGTAAATGCAGACATAGGACAATTGATTGCCCAGACAAAGGATGGTCTTTAAATCAATATAGCGTAAAACTGTCTATAAAGGTTTACATAAAGGTCTTTAAAAAACAATTTAGCTCTACGTTTAATCTAGAAACACAAAAAAATTAAAACACATAAAAGTAAAGCTAGTAGCCTAGTGTTGGATAAACACAAATACCACTACTACTGGATTCACTATTGGTAAAAACTGTTGGGGAACCTGGACAACAATCTGGCAGGAATTTTTAGACCAATACTTCGCACCTTATATACCAAGGCAAGCTCCAAAAGGACATGTGACCTAGATATAAAAAGTCACATCGAAACAAATTTTTTAATTAAAAAAGGGATTGATTACCCATCAGATCTATGAATGACTACTCAACATCTATTTATAAAGTCAATGTTCCCTTAACCCTAGGACACAAAAAACAAACCAGTCCTTGGCCTTTACAATTTACTGGAAGGGCTTATGTTATTACTAGCTCCTCTCCTCCATAATAGGCCAACTTGTAAAACATCTACAATATCATATTTGTCGCTGAACTTTCAAAGTTTTCTCTCCACATCTCTCTCCCATGTTTAAAAAAAAAAAAACATAATGAAGTTGGTTTCTTCATACAGGAAGGACAATAACCAAGTGTCATTACAATGCACATTTTGAACTTTCATCCCCTATGGAGCTAATGATCTGTTTATACTCTTGGCCAATCTTTGTTAATGCTTAATAGCAGCCGTTTATAAAATACATATAGCAAGCCTGTGGCCGTAGAGCAGTCCTTGGTATGCTGCTGTAACCAGCTTAGCTAACCCAACCCCAGGATAGTGCATTAATCTTTATTACAAAAACAACTACAAGAAGAACACATAGATACCTCTGATCCAATATAGGATTTGCCTTGAATTAGTTCAGGGGCTGCATAAGCTGGACTCCCACAACATGTCTGTAGATGGTAATCCTTATTACCCTGCAGAAAAGACAGAATATTGAATATAAAGGATTCAACAGACAGTAGAAATTAGAACAACTAGGGGGCATGAAGGGGAAGAAAAAAGTCAAGCCTTTACTTCATGACAAGTGTATCCTAACTGGAAAGATACCTCTTAGGAATCACAGAAATTATGCCACTTTGACACACTCAGAGTTAAAATGGTTCTTCCTGGCATATAAAGGCAGGGGCACAGAGTTAAAGTAACTTTCTGGGGTCTCAATAAACAGAAACTTCACTACTTCAAAAAGCTCTACAATTTCAGGCTAGCATTACACTAGAAACCAGAAAACCTGAGATCTGACCTCTCCTCTGCCACGACCCATGTATACTTAGACAAGTCATTTGTCTCAGCCTCAGTTCCTTAATCTGTAAAATGAGAAGTCTATACAACATCAGAGGAATCAAACACAAGACCAGCAGTAGTCCTGGGTGCCTCCTGAGCTGGATTAAAACGTAACCGGGAAAGATTTAACAAAACAAATAATACGATAAAACACAGATTGTCTGACATTTTAAAACTAAGTCAGTATGTGGCCCGCAGAGATCCTTAAGTATACTTCAGTGACCCTTGTTTCTATTTGAGTTTGACACTATTGCACTACCTAATCTCTGAGGTTCCTTCCAGGTGTAAAATTCTGATGGAGTGCTACCAAAATGAGCCAGAGGACTAGCAGGTAGCACAGGCACCTAAGTCCTGGGGCCTAGAGGAAGCCACAGTAGAGGCTGTCAACAGCATAACTTCACACAATCAGCATACAATTCCTCCTGCTGTGGAAGTCATCCATATACAGGGACCCTTCTCAAGAGATGGAAGCAGAAGACTAAGACGTGATCTTGGCAGGGGGCGGGGGGGGGAGCAAGATAAAACAAAAATAAATCAGTCTGCAGCATATGAAACAACTGCTAGGACAGGCTACCAAGTACATGAGCTTCTCTTTTCCCCTAATCTTTCCCCCACTTCTCCTTTACTCTCTTTCTTCTCCTTTTATCCGTGCATCTAATATCTACCCATGACACCAATAGGCAATGCTTACCCCCACTCAGGGTGCCCAGGCCTAAACAGTTTTCTGACCACTATTCTAAATCATCTGGTTTTCATTTACATATTAGAATTTTTTGTCCATTCCAAATAAAAGCAACCTCATATAGTTCTCTACTGAGAAGATCCAAAAAACCTTCTCTATTTAAATTAAGGGAACTCTTTTTGCTCATAAGATTTCTTCTTTATTTACAACTCAGTGCTTTGGATTGGGGGGAGGAGGGGGGAGGGGAGGGGAAATCTGGACCAAACTCAGATCAATATTTCCATTCAAATACATTTCCTATATTCACTTGCCAGGTCACAGTGACACTCACTTTGCTTCAACCCCTAAAATACAGGCAGTGAGATGTGATAAGACAACCAGTCAGGACCATCAACACAAAAGAAAAAATAAAGCTAATAAATGCTGTGGCCATTTCACTTTCAGGCCACTTCTACAGTAGCAATGACCAAGTTATTTATATTAAGAAAGCAGGAAAGTTATGAAAGGCAAATATCTGGAAGCTTATGATCTCAGAGATGTACTTAGTCATCCTTAAGGTTCAGACAACCCAATCATGAAGGAAAATTAATATTAAACCATCTAAGGGATGGTTGTGGTTCATTATTTAAAATCAAACTTAAATATGAGAATTTTTAAAGTGAACACGCATTGAGCTACAAATAGTCTTAGGCGAGTATATACAGAATGCACCAAAGTCTTCCAAAGATCTGCTATTTGATAGGCTTGCTATACATAAGTCACTGCCAAGCTGAAAGAAGGTAAAACTTTAAATGTTGTTTTTGATTACTAAGAATTTCAATCTCATTTGACAGCAAGACTGGACTTAACTCAGAAGAAAGAAATCAATTTGAATGATCACTGCATTTTAATACTGCATGTTATAAGAAGATGTGCTAAAAAAAAAAATGAGAAGACATGCCTCACTCATCATTAACAGCAGGTTGGCCACACCAACTCATGAAATACTTAGAAACATTAATGGATCCATTATCTCAACCACAGAGACTAAAACATATCCACACCTCATTCTGTGCAATTCTTGCCCATTTCCTTCTATAAATCCTCTTCTACAGGCTCTCCCTATTTAGATTTCATAACTTCCTCTAGACCTCGTAACAATATGTGGCAAAGCAGCTGGGTTCTTCATCACTTAAACTCTGCTATTGCTTGATAGCCAGCTCACCTCCTAGAAATAATGTTTATTGCATGACATCTTTCATGTTACATTTTGCACAGTCGCCCTGCAAGCTAACAGACAATAAATTAAATGTTTGTTCAGTCGAATCAGTGAAAATAAACTATAGCCTATTTACATGCGTCTCCCTTTCAATCATCTGTGATGATACTGAAGACAAGATTTGTGAACATTTAATATCTCCAGAAAAATACTGGTATTAAAAAAAAGTTTTTTCAGCCTAAAATAACATGCCAGACCCTGAGCTCCAATAGTATAGCATTCAAGAACCCAAGTCATTTGATACCACATTGAGGCATGAAAATACAAGGGCAAAATGGTCCTAAGACGTGTGCATAGTTAAGGGTTACCAAAAACTCTAAGACTCATGTGACTTTTACAAACATTACTTTAAATTTCAGAATTCTATTCAGCAAAAAACAAGTTGTTATACTTCTAAAGAGAGCATTCTATATTTATATTGACATATTTGCTGAACTCTTACTCATAGGATGAACAAGCTAGGCTTGCTGAAGCAGCAAGGCATCCTGAGGAGACAGGAGTCTACATGTGCTGAACAGGTCCAGCCACCACCATTTCCCCTCCGACACTCAGAGAGAAGCCAAGGATCCTGAATCCAAGGGCCTTAGGAATGACAGAGCCTCCAGCCCAGGGTCCAGTCACCGTCCTGGAAAGCAGCCCCTGTGGAGACGCAATCCAGCCAGCCACTCTTCCTATAGGGTTACATTCACGGCTACTGAAGACCCAGAAAAGAAAGTTATCACCAAAGCCCTTACATTCACAAATGGTTCAACATCATGACTTTAAGAGTGAAAGTGACATGAAAATACAGTCATTACCATCCACTTTGCTAATGTCCCTTAAGAACCATGGGATCTTTCTATCTGACTTGTAGCTGAACCCCTCCATTTCTGTTATGGCCCCCATTAGGATGTAAGCTCCTTGAGAATAGGGACTGTTTTACTATTCTCTCTTTATCTCTAGTGTTTAACAGTGCTCTGTATACAGAAGTGCTTAATAAATGCTTCATTCATTCATTCAAATAAAATAAACAATGAAGTTGGAACTAGACATAAGAAAAGCTCACAGATTGGCTCTTTTTGAAGTTGAAAATAAAGTAGCTCATTTCATCACATACACAAAGGCTACAAAAAAACACTGTTTTATGGGATCCTAGGTCTTCTTATCTTACAGTATTTGTGATTAACATAAGCAAAAAGACTACCTCAGGGGGCGGTATCAAAATGGCAGAGTAGAAAACAGGGCTTCGGCAGGGCTCCTCCTCCAATTCATGTAAAAGGTGACTCTGAAGAAACTTTGGAGCTACAGAACACACAAAATGACAAAGAGAAGCTAACCTCCCACTGAGGACAGCCCGGACCAACAGGAAGCAGCCAGCCCAGCACTCTGGGAGCCGACCACAGCCCCACGTGACCCCAAGGTTTTAGCCTCAGGGCGGCCTGACCAGCCAAGCATTTGGAGGGACTTCAGATCATCAGCAGCTGTGGCGGTTTCCAGAATTTTCAACACATAGGTGCTAAGGATACAGTGGGAGGTCAGTGCAGTGTGGACTTTGGGATCCAGTTGTAGGGGATGCGGTAGGCTTTTGCACCCAGGGGAAGAAGCCACTGAGGAGCCAAGGCCCTGCAGCTGCCACGTGGCAGCTTCAGCTCCTGGTCTGCAGTTTGTAGGGGGACCAAGCGACCAGTCTGAGGGGTAACTCCTCTTGCTTTAACCAGCTTGGATCTAGATTGCAGTCTAGGGTGGAGATCCTGGGGTATGCAACCAGCTAGCCAGAGTGTGTGGAGGCTTCAGAGAGGGAACCCAACTAATACCTTCAGCAGCTGAGAAAACCCCAGCAAATGGGACAAAGCTCCCCTGTCTGGTAACAGAGTCCTACTGTGGAAAAAAGCCCAAAAGTCAAGTAATTTGGTGGCAACATGAGCAAGCAAAGCAAGCTCAGCAATCTGACTTTAGACTCCTTATTTTGGGGACAAAAAGGATCAAAGCATGGAACAGGAGGAAGACAGTGAAGTCAGAACTCCTACACTAAAAGCTTCCAAGAAAAATACGAACTGGTTACAGTCCATAGAGGACCTTAGGGAGGATTTTGAAAACCAAATAAGAGAAGTGGAGAGAAAATTGGGAAGAGAAATTAGAACAATGCAAGAACATTATGAAATGAGAGTCAACAACCTGACTGAAGAAAATAACAATTTAAAAAAGAGACTAACTCAAATGGCAAAAGAGGATCAAAAAGGCAATGAGGAAAAGAATGCCTTAAAAAGCCAAATTTTCCAGATGGAAAAAGAATCTCAAAAGCTCATTGAAGAGAATCATTCCTTCAGAATTAGACTGGAGCAAATAGAAGCTAAAGACTTTATGAGAAATCAAGATGCTGTTAGACAGATCCAAACAAATAAAAGAATAGAAGGCAATGTGAAATATCTCATGGGAAAAACCACTGACCTGGAAAACAGATCCAGGAGAGATAATTTAAAACTTATTGGACTACCTGAAAGCCATGATCAAAAAAAAAAAACCTAGAAATCATCCTCCAAGAAATTCTCAAGGAAAACTGCCCTGATGTTTCAGAACCAGAGGGCAAAATAGAGGTTGAAAGAATCCACCGATCACCTCCTGAAAAAGATCCCAAAAAGAAAACTCCTAGGAATATTATAGCCATGTTCTGGAATTCCAAGATCAAGAAGAAAATATTACAAGCAGCCAGGAAGAAACAATTTGAATATTGTGGAAACATGATCAGGATAACACAAGATCTGGCAGCTTCTACACTGAGAGATCAAACAGCTTGGAATATGATATTCCGGAGGTCAAAGGAGCTGGGATTAAAACCAATAATCACCTACCCAGCAAAACTGAGTGTCATGTTTCAGGGGAAAATATGGTCATTCAGTGGAATAGAGGACTTTCAAGCATTCTTGATGAAAAAACCAGAGTTGAATAGAAAATCTGACATTCAGATACAAGAAACAAGAGAAGCATGAGAAGGTAAACAGGGAAAAGAAATCATAAGGAACTTAACAAAGTTGAACTATTTATATTCCTACATGGAAAAATGATAATTGTAACTTATGAAACTTTTCTCAGTATGGGAATAGTTGAAGGGAACAGAAATGTGTGTGTGTGTGTATATACACACACACATATACATACATATATGTCTATATAGGAGGGTATATGGGCATATGAATACATATGTTTGTGTGTGTATATATGTGTACAGGTATACATAGATAGAGGGAACAGGACTAATTTAATAGAAAGGGATGATGCTTAAAAGGTGAAATTAAGAGGTGAGAGAGGAATATAACGAGAGGAGATAGGGAGAGACAGAATGGGATAAACTATCTCATATAGAAGAGGCAAGGGAAAATGGTTACAATGGAGGGGATGAACAGGAAGGCAAAAGGGAATGGGTCAACCTTATTCTCACTGAATTTGGCTTGGGGAGGGAATGACATAAACACTAAATAGGGTATCTCACCCTACAGAAGAGTAGGGGGGAAGGGGATGAGAGGGGGGATGATGGAAGGGAGGGAAGGCTGGGAGAGAGGGAAGTTGGAAGCACCCACTTTTGAAAAGGGACAGGATCTGGGGCGCCTAGGTGGCACAGTGAATAGAGCACCAGCCCTGGAGTCAGGATAACCTGAGTTCAAATATGGCCTCAGACACTTAACACAAAAACTAGCCATGTGACCTTGGCCAAGTCACTTAACCCTAATTGCCTTCCAAAAAGAGCAAAAATAAAAAAATCATGAATATTGGGGCAGCTAGCCGGCAAAGTGAATAGAGCACTGGCCCTGGAGTTAGGAGGACCTGAGTTCAAATCCAGCCTTAGACACAACACAAAACTAGCCATGTGACTTTGGGCAAGTCACTTAACCCCAACTTCCCTACCTTCCCCTCTCCAAAAAGCAAAACATAAAAATAAAAAGAGAGTTGGAAAGCATTCACAAGGACAAACACTATAAAGATCAAGAAGAAGGAAATGAACTAAATACTGATAGGAAACTAGTTACTTAGTGGGAAATGGATCATTATCAGCTATTTCTATGCAATCGGGTCCTCCATTGATTAGTTATCAAAGGTCAAAATTGCCACTACCAAATTAGGAAAATAAAAGTGAGAAAACATTGTGAATAATAACAACAGTTCTAAATTGACCTATTTAAACAAGCTGTTGCCTCTGGAAAATTGTAACTAGATAAAACTAAAGACTGACCATGATTATCACCATTATTTGGAGAAGCTTTAACCATGATTTGATGACTAAAAGTACTCAGAAACCACCTCAGTCAGCAAACACTAATCTCTTTACTGAGTGAAGAAACATGAGGGCCAAAAGCTATGCTGTTTAAAATAAGGTGACAGAAAATGGCAGAGGAGCGCAGTGACTAGAAAGCTGGCCCCAGAGTCAGGAGGACCTGAGTTCGGTGCCAGCCTCAGACACTTAACACCCACACAAAAAAATTAGCCGTGTAACCTTGGGCAAGTTACACCAACTTGGGCAAGTTGGTTAACCCCAACTGTCCTCCAAAAGGAAAAAAAAAAAAAAAAAAGAGAAAATGGCAGAGGAAGATGGTCAGGTTGCCTCACAAATTAAGATCTAAAAGAGGAGAAAACAATCCTACAGGAAACTTATACAATGTGTTCTACCTGAGCTAGATTTGCCCCAGGAACATTTACAGACAAAACTATCAGTGAAATGGACTGGAATGGCCAGTGTTTCTATAGCAACTGGTCTTCCCAATCAACAACAGCATAACCACACTATTTGGGCTTGAACATCCCAGAGCTCAGTGTGCTCTATGAGGAAGTAGCAACAGCACTTAAGATGACAAAGTAGAGAACAACTGCCTCTCACTGCAAAGGAAAGCAGCAAGTTTAAAGATATTCAGATCCTGACTTCACTTTTTCAGGTTCTCAAAAAGAAGATTCCAAAAGAATTTTTAAAAAAATTATGGGAGGCCATGTGGCAGAGCTGGATTTGGAATCACAATACCTAGGTTTGAATCCTGTTTCTCTTACTTACTATGTGACCTTGAACAAGTCACTTAACTCTGGAACTCAGTTCCTCATTGATGACCTCCAAGATCCTTTGCAATTCTACATCTCTGATCCTGCCACACCGTCCCTCTCTAAGACCCAAGGCCAAGCTGACTGGTAAGAGGTCATCTAGCCAGCCCCAGTCACCCACTATACTCTCCATCATCTTCCTTGCACACTGCCACACACTGGCACAATATGAAGCTGGTTCCAGTCACCTGACCATGCCCCGTCTTTCTGCTGAGGGGTATTGCAGCACTACCTCCAAGTGAGACCTCTCACTCCTGCCCTGAAACCAACCTAACTAGCGAGAGCTCCCAACACCTACCCAGTCACAACCAACCAAGTACACCCTCTTCTTCCTTCCTACCCTTCCCCACCACTCCATCCCTTCCCACTACTTTTCCTGGGAACAGTATCAGTCATTACCACTAAAGCTTCTGGAAGAGGACCTTTCAACTGCTTTACAGCCCTACCTCAACATCACTAACTTCATCTTTCTCTGGCCATGACTCAGCCCTATCAGAAACATAAGCTCCCTGAGAACCACTTCTCTTTTGTATTTTTATTATTAGCATGTAAGCAGCATTTTAGCGCTTTTTTCATTCATTCCATCAAGAAAATATCAGCAACTACTCTGATCAATACAATGACTCACAACAATTCCAAGGGGCTCCTGATGAAAAATGTCATCCTCTCCAGACAGAGAATTTATGGATTCTGAGTGCAGATTAAAGCTTCCACTTTATTTTCCTGGCTTTTTTTTTTTTGCAACATGGCTCATAGAAAAATGTTCTATATGACTTTACCCATATAATGGGAATTATACTGTTTACCTGCTCAATGGGTGGAGGAAGAAAAATTAGAACTCGTAATAAAAAAATGAAAAGTGGAATTTTGAAAAATCAGCAACTACCTACCCTTTCTGTGTAATCATGAAGGGCATCCTTGATGAAAACATGGGAAGACTCCAAATGGGCAAGATTTTAAAGAAAATTTTTTAGAGTAGATCCTATTTTCACAGTCACATGAGAGGTAGAGAAAACATAAGAACCAAGTGTTGCTGATTATAAAAAAAAGCATTTGACTCAAAAAGGCAGAAGGTTCTCCTCCAAAGTGTCTCCCATGCATAGATCAAAGATTCTTTTAAAGATATAGCCACAGAAATTTTTCAACTATCCTTTGATTATCACTATAAAAAGTCATAAAACATAATCAAGAAATTGAGCAGTGGAATGCCACAATGTCTCCTCAGTGGGATCCATAACCAAATGAAAACAGTCCACAATCCACATGGAAAAAAACAAGCAGATAAGAAATGAAAATTGCACAGACTATGCTATGTTAAATAGGCAGTACACTAACCTAGTAGTATACTTTAGATATGCCCTACATTAGATATGTTCATCTGGACAGTGAGCTGAGCCCATATTTAAATAGGAAAGATCAAGCAGTTTTGCTTTGAAGAAACAATGTAGTATTTTCAATAATGCCAAACTGCTCCTTGAAAAAAAAAACATCTTTTCAGTACCAATTTTATCCTGATGAATAACTGAATCACAGAGCAGCTCAACTTCAAAATAATCAGAATTATAGGTGATCCAAAGAGCAATAGAAAAAAACAAATGGAGTGTGTCATAATACTACACATAATAACAGGCATATAGGAAATGGTATAGAAGACAGCATTCAGGTTCTAGTGGGCCCATCAGGAGAAAAGGATAACAAACAAACAGAGAGCCTGAACTTCGGTATTCAGGATACATTAAAGGATTTAGAAGAAGGTCTCTAGTTGGGAGATTGGAGTGAAAAGGTCTTATATGCAGGATCACTGGAAAGACACAGACTGACTCACATGACAAAAAAATAGGGCAAAGTTTGATCTGAACTTGTGGAAGGAACCTCATTCACAAACAGATCATTGATCCATCAAAGAATATTTAATTTGTTGGAAAGATGATTCTACTAAAATCAGCACTATTAAAAATTTTCCTCTCTCCAGCAGATACAACTACTAAATTTAGACTCTTTTTTTTTTCTTTTGCATTTTAGAGGTGGGAAGGTAGGGCAATTGGGGTTAACTGACTTGCCCAAGGTCACACAGCTAGTTTTTTGTGTTAAGGCCTGTCTGAGGCTGCATTTGAACTCAGGTCCTCCTGACTCCAGGGCCAGTTCTCTATTCACTGTGCCACCTAGCTGCCCCAATGTTTTTTCTTTTTTTTTTTTGGAGGGAAATTAGGAATTTAGACTCTTCTTAACAGGCCAGACAATGGTCAGTGAAAACAAAAGAGGAATAAATTCAAAGTAGCATATCAATCTTAAGTACAAAGAACAACACAATTTTTTAATAGTCCCTTTCAATTGTATCTCCTCTAACTCTAAAATTCAGTGATTATATGGGATGCTATTCACTAAACATTTTAATGTTGAAAAACAAAAGAGCAGTGCTTACAAGTAAAATAAATTAACTCATCATACATACTTTGGGCTTTGCACAAAGACCGAAGTCAATCAACTTCAATTTATGATATTCATCAATCAGTAAGTTTTCCTGAAGAAAAAAAAAAGATTTGCAATAACGAAGTTTCCTTGATCAAAGCATATTAACATTATAGTTTTCCTCTTTATTAGTTATGTCTAAGAGTGACAAATTTTGCAGAAGTTAATTATGGGGCAGGGGTGACATTACTGGTATTAAGGGGATTGTGTGGAATGACTTACATTCAAGTTTCCTCATTCTGAATTATCATATATACATTCTTATTACTTCCTTGTTTTTTGTAACTAAGTTCAGTATTGTTTCCCCATATGTATGTAAGCCATTGTATATTTCAAGGTAATGTAAGAGCTATTGAGTATTAACACAATTGATTGGATTAACTATTGAGATCGAATTAGAGGTGTTTCTAGATTGGGGAGTTTGGGGAAAGGAATGGTAGTGTGAGAGGTAACAAAGGGTTAAGTTTCTACAGAACTTCAATAATTGCTGAACAAGACTACTGATAAAAAGTAACAGGCAGTAGCCTTGGGGCACCCATGCCCAGATAAGGATGTATCTAGGTTAGACTGAAGGGCATTCAGTATTCTGAGGTTGTTACTGTGCTTGCATAGTGGACCTCATGTATTATGCATGTTATCTAACAAGATTAGAGCCTCATTAGTAATAATTAGGTTAATGTTTGGGAGGGGCAGGTAACACTTGCTTATTTCACCCAGCTTTAGCTTCTGTACCTCAGCCTCCTCTCTCTGGGTGCTGTCCCAGAGACTGGACTGGCCGCTTCTAGATTCTAATAAATCTTTGTACCTTCACTTTGAGAGTTCTCTGAGTAGTCAATTTGGGTTAGGGTGTCTGTAACCCACACAGGATGAAACTTATAAATGAAGGGGGAGAGAACCTAAGAATCCGGACCAGATAAAAGAATCTCATCAAGGTCTGGTCAAAGACTAGGCTTCTAGGATTGTCCCTATCTCACTCCATCATAGTCCCAAGAAGGGGAGGCTAGATACCAATGAAAAAGACTTATTAGAGTGAGACATCAACCTTCATCCAAACCACTAAGGGCTTGTATCTTCTAGCTAAGCCTCAAATCCACCCAGAATACTACTACAATCCAACAATGCTGCTCTGAGTCAATGAGAACACTGCCTCCTTCACTGACTAAAATCTGCCTCGCTCAGAGCTGTAGACTCTAATCCCTAGAGCAGGAATTCTTAACATGGGATCTGTGCACTGTTTGTTTTTTGTTTTCTTTTGGAGAGGGACGAAGGGCATTTGGGATTAAGTGACTTGCCCAAGGTCACACAGCTAGTAAGTGTGTCAAGTGTCTGAGGCCAAATTTGAACTCAGGTCCTCCTGACTCCAGGGCTTGTGCTCTATTCAATGCACCACTTAGACGCCCTGTGCACTGTTTTTCAAAAGAATTTTGGTAAGAGTATTTCAATATAATTGGTTTCCTTTGTAACCCTATGTATTTTATTTTATGCACTTAAAAACATTATTCTGAGAAATACTCCATGGGCTACACTAGACTTCCAAATGGTTTTATAACCCAAAAAAGGGCCTAGATATGCCTCCCACCTCCCCAACCTAAATTGTGTTTCTAATGTGTGCTTTTATTACATCCTGAGTATACACATACCTCACTTGAAACACATTCTAGCTGTATAAAATGAGGCAGAGACAGGGACTGAGTTCTGAGACTGGGGTCCAGTGAATGGAAGATAAGATCCTTGGAAGGGGATCTTTGAGAACCAAGTGAATTAGCTGAAATATGGATTTTTAAAAGTGGTCTAAAGTTATTCAATAAGGAATATAGGGAGATGAAGGGAACTGAAGCTAAGCATAAAGATTACCTCTATTAGTAAGTTCTCAACAGACTCTGGTCCTTCCATTCAAGTGCCTTCCTTTTGTTTCTTAACTTTGTTTCACCCTGAATATATACTACATTTCTATTCACTTCCTTCTTATATCTTTTATTAGGTTCCTTAGGTGTGTTTGACATATGAATGGGTCTACTGTTAATGTTCATCTCTGTCCTCTGTGCATTCAAACAAGTCATTCCCTGTAACTGGAATGTACTTTTTCATCTCTTCCTGTCAGAATCTTCCTCTGAGGCTCAGGGGCCACCTACTCTGTGAAATCTTCCCACATCTCCTCAGTTGTGCCCTTCCTCCCATTCATATCTACCAATCTCTTTACAGGCTGTACCGTGCCCCCCCCCCCCAACAGAACAGAAACTCCTTGAGGGTAAGAACTAGTTTCCATTTGGTCTTTGTGTCCCCAGGGCCTCACACAGTGACTTACTTGGTAGGAAATTAAGGTTAATTGAAATTAATTCTGCCTGTCTGTGTGCACTCACTAAAAATCTGAACTGAAAACCAGGCATTCTTCAGTGTAATGCCAATACAAGTTGCTGAGGAGTGGAATAAACTAAATAAATAAAGTTATTGTTTCTTGGAAACCACAATGGAAGGACTGGAAGGAGCATTTGAATATTTGAAAATCACAAGCAAATGAAATTTTGAAGCCCAATGTCAAACTAACTGTAAAACAGTCACTTACTGGTTTAAGGTCCCTATGAGCATAACCCTGACTATGTACATAAGCAACAGCTGACACAATCTGACGGAAGAAGACACGTGTTTCCTCCTCTGAGAGACGATCCTTGGCAATTATATAATCAAACAGCTCTCCTCCGGGGCAATACTGCAACAAGAACACAACAGTGTGTAGTTATGGTCAGTGCTTTCTCTCTAAAGAACACAGAATAATTTGCAGATATTCCCCTATCCCCCTCTCATGAGTACTTTTAAGTGTTTTGTCTTAAATACAATCAACAATCAAACACATTTCAACATTGGAAGGAAGAGGAAGAGGACAGTTAAAAGAAACTTTCTACTACATACAAAGTTTATACTTGTATGTAGATATGTATACATACACACACATTGGTGTGCATGTTGTATATATAGATACATGTTTATACAGACATATACAGATACACACACAATGTGTGTATACTTAGACATGTATATGAGAGTTTATGTAGGAAGTAACAAACTGTGTCGCCTCTTTGTGCCTCCACTCCCATCCCTCTGTGCAATTTTTAAAATGCTTTATTGATTTTTTCCCCCACATCTATCACTGCCCACCAAGTCACCTTTCTCTCTTGACAACAGATGCCCTCCTTGATAACAAATTTGTATAGACAAGCAAAACAAATCAAGGTCCTGGCTATGTAGGAGAATGCATGTCTGCTTCTATACTTCCAGGCCCAGGGCTCTTAACTTTGTGGGTCACTGAACCCTTCAGTAGTGTGGGGAAGCCCTCTCAGAATGTTCTTAAATGCATAAAATAAAATCAGAAGATTTCAAAGGAAACCAACTATACTGAAAGAGTTATTGAAATATTTTTAAAGCACAAGTTCACAGACCCCCAGAGAAGAACCCCTGCTCTACTCCATCACTTTTCTACTGAACAATGAAAGATATGCTTTGACATCAGTCTTTTAAAGACATAATTCTCACACAAGTTTTTGTTTTTGCTTTTGGTTGTGTTGGTTGATGAAAAAAAGTACCTCAAATTTACAGAAGTGGAATTGAGGGATGTTCCTACCCAAGGTCTTGGGTTTATCCATCAAGCATATATGGTTATATAAGCAAAATCAATGGTCCCTACCCTCTAGGGGTTTAATCATCTAGAATAACAGAACATTGGTGCTAAAAGAGAAAAAAGAAATCATCTAATAAGACAGGTGAAAAAACCTGCCCAAGGTGGCATGGTTAGCTAACTTTGTTCGCTCTGAGAATTCACAAAGTCCTCTCTATCCATCCTGGAGGAAGGGGGTGGGGAGGGGAAGGGAAGAGGGGAGAAGGGAGTAAGCACTTACACAGTACCTACCCTGTGTCAAGCACTGTGTGTGCTAAGCAAATATTATCTCATTTGATCTTCACCCTGTAAGGTAAGTGCTATTATTATCCCTACTTTATAGTTAATAAAACTGAGACAAATAGAGATTAAATGACTTGTATAGGGTCACATGGCTAGTAAGTGCTTGAGGCTGGATTTGAACTCAGGTCTTCCTGATTTCAGGGCCAGTGCTTAATCCACTATGCTCCCTAGTGACGTCATTCATTCATTCATTCATTCAAAAAACACAAGCAACTTCTGTGTGCAGGGCAGTGTGCCAGGTGCTAGGGGAGATACAAAGTTCAGATAAGTCACAGTCCCTGCCTTCACAGGGTTTATAAGTAGGGGGACAAAAATACACAGAAAATCACTGTTTATATAATTTTCTGTATATTTTTGTTAATAACTGTACTTTTGTTAAAATTCAATAACTCACATTAATATAGTTCTTTAGAATTTACAACACTCTTTTCACAACAACACTGGAGACTACATTACACCCTGACTCAAAACCTCTGCATTCTCCCTCAGTCCCCAGACCTGATCAGTTGCCAAATCCTAGCAATTCTTCCAAGACAATATCTCCCCATCTGTCTCCTCTCCACTTGCACTGCCACCACTAGAGTCTAGCCTGTCATTGTGTCTGCCTTAACCATCACCACCATTCCTCACTACTCTTGCC
This sequence comes from Petaurus breviceps papuanus, assembly GCF_028583685.1. Classification (NCBI taxonomy): domain Eukaryota; kingdom Metazoa; phylum Chordata; class Mammalia; order Diprotodontia; family Petauridae; genus Petaurus; species Petaurus breviceps. Next base: position 61,553,473 of record NW_027185764.1, on the reverse strand, counting down.
TCTACTCTCCAGAGTTGCCAAAATAATCTCGCCAAGCACAGCAGATCTTGAACACATCACTCTTCTTCTCAAAAACCTTATATGGTTCCCTCCTATCTCTGAAATAAGATTCAAACTCTTCAGCCTGACATTTATGGTCCTTGCAATTTGCTCTGATCATCCCTACCAGACTCAAATTCACCACATTCCCCTTTTCACATTCCAATTTCCAATCAAAGGGGACTCATCATTGTCCCCCAAACATATGCTATATTCCACTTGTACAAATGCACAAGGGCTATCCTCAGTGCCTGCAACTTATAACTCCTCCCCCCTACAGTTAAGAATCTTTACCTTCATCCAAGACTTGGTGTAGGCACGACAGCCTGTGAATTTGTCCCTGATGAACCTTCATCTCCCCAAATACAATCCCTAGTTGGAAGAAGTCTCTGTCCTCAAACTTTCAGAGCACCCTGTCTTGATCTCTTTCACTCCTAATCTACTACTGCTATATTTACACTAACAGAGTCCAGTGCTGACACTGATTTTTTTCACCTTTATATGCCTAAAGGCTGGCACAGTGCCTTGAGCATTAACACTCAGTAAACATTCATTAGCACATGAGAAAGGTGAACAAAAGTAAGGCCCAAGAAGCCACAGCTCAATGAAAGTTTCATTGAAGAGGCAGTGTGATATTTGTGCTCAAAGGAAAGAAAGCAGAATGCAGCAGGTAGTAAAGGAAGGAGAGAAGCACAGAAGCAGCAGGAGCAGGGCACAGTACAGAGCTGCTGTCCAGTTCAGGAGAGGGTCAGAGTGGCTGGAGAACAGAGAACATGCAATAGGACACAACCTGCTCCAGCAGGAGAAGGCCTTGAAGTCAGTCAAAAGAACTTCAACTTCACATGGTGGGGCAACAGGACCATAGAATCCCTTTTGATTAAAAGGTCTTGAATTTAGAACTGAAAGAGACCTCAGATATCATCTAACCTAATCCCTCCACTTCACCAAGGAGGAAACCAAGAACTGAAAAGGGAAGTTAACACCTGAAATCATACAGGTAACAAGAGCCCCAACTATGTATGCAGGAGATAAATCTGTAGGAAAAGAGGGTCAGAGGGGGCAGAGCACAGGGGTAAGAGGACCCATTCTTAAAAGGTCACTAGTAGCAGATTGAGGGAGGGGGTATACAGTGGGATCGCTGTTTTGGGTAGTGGGTAGGGGAAAGACGGGGAGAAACTTTGTAACTCAAGGGGGCTGAGTCAAGATGGCGGGGTAGAAACAGGACTTCCACCTGGCTCCAGCTTCCACCTTCACCAATTCATGAAATGGTGGCTCTGAACAAACTTTGGAGCTACATAACCCTACATAAAATGACACAGAGAAGCTAACCTCCCACTGAGGTCAGCCTGACAGCCTGGCAGGAATCAGCCAGCAGCAGTGCCTTGGGAGCCAAGCCTAGGTCCGTGTGAGCCAGAGGTTTTAGCCCCAGGGCAGGCCTGACCAACCACAGCTGGAGGGACTCAACAACACCAGCATCTGTGGCAGTTTCCAGAATTATCAGCACATAGATGCTAAGGACAAAGTGAGAGGTCACTGCAGTCTGGACTTTGGGACCAGTAGTTAGGAGATCCTTCGCTACTGCCCCCAGGGCAAGAAGCCACTGAGATGCAGCAGTACAGCCAGCGCCACAGCTCCTGGCCTGCAGAGTGTAGTGGGACCAAGCAACCAGTCTGAGGAGTAATCACTCTTGCTTTAATATGCTTGGATCTGGATTGCAGTCTAGGGTAGAGGTCCTGGGGTGTGTGTCCAGCTTGCCAGAGCGTGTGGAGGCTTCAGAGACGGCACCCAACTAATACCTCCGGCAGTTAAGAAAACCCCAGCATTTGGGACGAAAGCTCCCCTGTCTGGTGGCAGAGTCCTATTGTGGCAAAAAGTCCAGGGGTCAAGTGACTGAGGGACAACATGACCAGGCAAAGGAAACAAAACAGACAGAAGATTACAACATTAGACTCCTATTTTGGGAAGAAAAAAGGAGCAAAGCATGGAACAGGAGGAAGACAGTGAAGTCAGAACTCCTGCACCAAAAGCTTCAAAGGAAAATACTAGCTGGTTACAGGCCACAGAAGATCTTAAGAAGCAGATAAGAGAAATGGAGGAAAAATTGGGAAGAGAAATGAGAACAATACAAGAAAATTACGAAATGAGAGTCAACAGCCTGACTGAGGAAAATAACACCTTAAAAAATAGACTGATTCAAATGGCAAAAGAGGCTCAAAAAGGCAATGAGGAGAAGAATGCCTTAAAAAGCCAAATTTGCCAGATGGAAAAAGAATCTCAAAAAGCTCAATGAGGAGAATCATTCCTTCAGATTTAGAATGGAGCAAGGGAAGCTAGTGACTTGAGGAGAAATCAAGATGCTGTTAAACAGATCCAAACAAATGAAAGAATAGAAGGCAATGTGAAATATCTCATGGGAAAAAACACTGACCTGGAAAATAGATCCAGGAGAGATAATTTAAAAATTATTAGACTACCTGAAAGCTATGATCAAAAAAAGAACCTAGAAATCATCCTCCAAGAAATTCTCAAGGAAAACTGCCCTGATGTTTTAGAACCAGAGGGCAAAGTAGAACTTGAAAGAATCCACCGATCACCTCCTGAAAAAAGATCCCAAAAATTCCTAAGAATATTATAGCCAGGTTCTGGAATTCCAAGATAAAGGAGAGAATATTACAAGCAGGCAGGAAGAAACAATTTGAATATTGTGGAAACACAATCAGGATAACCCAGGACCTGGAAAGGATCCCAAAAAGTCATCTAGTGCAAACCCCCACCTGTAGCATGAGTACTCTTAATCCTATCCAACTTATTTATTCTCACTGCTGCTGTCGATAGGGATCTTTTTCACCCATTCATTGCTACGCCGTCCCCATCTTCCTTAACATCCTGCAAGTGTCCTAGTGTCATACTATAAATCAGCTCAATCTCCACAGCAGGGTCATTTCCAGTTGTCCTGATCTATATCTGGCTACTGGACCCAGATGGCTCCAGAGATGAAAATAAGGCTGGTGACTCTGCAAAGCCCTCCCTCACTTAAATCCAACTGACTTGCAAGTCATGGCATCTCCTTCCTGATGTCATGGTCCTCTTTAAGAATGAAGGACAAACAATCAGAAACAGGAACGAGTCTCCAGAACAAGGCACACCAGGATTATCTCAAATAGTTCCATTTTGCTTCTGGAGGCCCATCTCAGACACATCTGCTTCAAGTCCTCTTCAGTTAGTCAGGTAACATGTGCTGAGCCATGTTACATGTCTGCAATACCCAGCCCAACAATCTGCTTAGCTATCTCATTATTCAAGGATCTTCTGAAGTTACCATTATTCCTTA
>NW_027185764.1:61540403-61550093 GCF_028583685.1 Petaurus breviceps papuanus | reverse complement strand
CACTCAACTTCAACTTGCATCCCTAGTGTCTATGTGAGTGTCTGTTTTTTCATTTGTTTCATTCTATTGTCCCCAAGCCCTTTATCATTTGTCATTAGCATTCCAAGCCAAGGAGCACAAACTCTTACTATCCTGGGACAAGGAAACAATCTTGGAATAGTTCTAAATACAGAACCACAGTAGGGACTTAAATACTTTGATAACAGAAACACATCACTGAAACTGAAAATGTTCAGTTCAGTTCAGAAAATGAAAATTTCATCATGAATATTCACTTTAAGTTTTGAGAACATACTAACCTCCATAACCATAAATATTTTGTTGTCAGTCTCAAGTACATGGTAAAGACGACAAATATGTTGATGACTTAGGTTCTTCATAGCATCAATCTCTGTTTTCACACGAGGCAAATCATTCTGCAACAAAAATTACAATGCTAAAGCAATCTGAAGCATGTTATAAAACATCCGTACCATAACAATGGTTTCCAGGCTTTCTAGGAGGGAGAGAGAATATTTAGTCACCTTTAAATAGTAATGAATATTACGCTCTCTGTGTTTCTAAAGAGTCTCATTTTCTAGTCTACAGGTGAGAGCAGTAGTGCCAAACTCAAACAGAAATAGCTCCATGTTGCATAATGACCAAGACAAACACAAATTAATATCGTCCATGTTGTACTGCACTTGTATTTATTTTGTTAAACATTTCCTAATCACACTTCAACCTGGCATTCTGGAGTTTTGCAGCTTGTGAGGGGCACCTCTGATCTAAAGAACATGTAGGCTTATACAAAACTTCAAAAGACAATCAGTAATGAGTTTATTTGGTTGGGGAAGTTGGAGAAGAAAAGAAGGGATTCTATCTGCTCCTCCCCTCCTTGTGCAGATCCTCAACAACAGCATTACACACACTAAGTATGTGGCCACAGTCCTACACAATCCCTAACAAATTTATTTGTTATTTTTGTTTTATAAGTATCTTCTTCAAACATAGTTCTAGTCTCTATGAAACCCACTTACATGTTCTTATTCCATTTCAGGCTAAGAAACTGGGAGTCAAATGGAAGGAAGGTCTTGTATCCTTTGGGACTTTTGAGGAAAGCAACCATGTGTGTTCCCCCTATAGATGAAAATTCTTAAGCAAAATGTTTATACTTAGACTTAAAGCAAGCAAAAAAAGATTTCAACTGAAGTATAAACCATCATAGTTTTTACATTTTTAAATCCAACAATTTGAATAGAAATGGCTGAACAATTTTCAAGCTTTTAAGTTAAATCAAACTTTTCAATATCAGAACTTCATGAAAACAGAGCTCATAAACACAGACAAATGTATTCAAGTACTCTATGCACATAAAATATAACTACAGAGAGTAAAAGCCCAACATGAACAGCTAAATTCACAAGACAATCTTGTTTCTCAACACCGGAATAAGAAGTTCTCTAACAGAGTTCCAAAAGTCTTCCAAACCTCCTCCAATAAAACCTCAAGCTTTAGAAAGAGACAAAGAGATGCCAAGAACATCCCTCAGAACACAGAGCATAAGCCTTGCCTGACGCATTTGATCCTTCCATCCCTCCATCATCTCAAATGTCTTCTGCCCTTTGGGGTTAAACTCCTTGAGAAAACACTCCGTGATAAGTGCCAACATTCCATCTCCTCTCACTATCACCTTAATCCTTTATAATCTGGTTTCTGACCTCATTATTCCACTAAAACTGCTTTCTCCAACCAATGATCTCTTTACTGTCAATTCTCATCCTCCTTGATCTCTATGCAGCCTGACACTGTCAACCACCCTCCTCTTCTCCTTGACACTCTCTCCTCTTTAGGTTTTTAGGAGACTACACTCTTTTGGTTCCTCTCTGACCTATATGACTGTTCCTTCTCATTCTTCTTTGCTGGATCTTCATTCAAGCCAAGCCTGCTAACTATGGGTTAGCCCACAGGGCTCTAAACTAGACCCTCTATATTTATCCCTCTACTTATCTTTATGCTGGTAATTCTCAAATCTACTTATCCAGAATTAACCTCTTTGCTGACCTCCACTCTCTTATTTCTAAGTGCCTATTAGACATGTCTAACTGAATGTCCTGTAGATACTTTAAACTCAATATATTGCAAACTGAACTCATTCTCCCTTGCCTCCTCTCCCTTTCCAAGTTTCTCTATTAATTCTCATTAAGGGCACCACCATTCTCCTATCCCCCCAGACTTATCACCTAGGTGTCATCCTCAACTCGTCTCCCGTCCCCCATATTGTCTGTTGCCAAAAAGCTGTTGATTTCACCTTTGTAACTTCTCTCCAATATGCCCCCTTCACTCTTCTGATAATGCCACCATCCTAGTGCAGGCTCCTCATACAATAGGCTGCTGGGTCACCAGTCACAAATCTCTTCCTTACTCCAGTTTATCCTCCATTTAGCCACCAAAATGATTTTCCTGAAGCACAAGTCTGACCATGAAATCCTCTACTCAATAAACTCCAGTGTCTCCCTATCACCTACAAGATCATATACAAAATCTTGTGTTTGCAATTCAAAGCTTTTCATAACCTAGGCCTGCCTCTCCCCACCCTCCTAACCATTCCAGTCTTCTTACACCAACCACTCCTTCCAAGTAGTCTTCAATCTAGTGACACGGCTTCCTGGCCAGTCCTCAAACAAGACACTCCATCTGTAACAGTAATGGAATTTGAAGATCCCCTTGTATTGGCAAGCTAAGAGGTACTTAGCACTTAGTTCCAAGTTCATGACTGTGTTAAGTATTAAGATCCAGAAATTGTGAATCCCCCAGTGGGAGGAATTTCCTGTTGTAACAGGAAGGGGAAAACAGGGAGGAGCTAATGCCTTATATAAAGAAAAGCCCAAGCTAGAGAGACAGAATTTCTGGGAGCGGGCATCATGGAGGCAGAGCAGCTACTGCTGGAGAGAGAACTGCCAGGATCCTGAGAACTACTACAAATTAAGAACAGAACTTGTAGAGCCAGAACTTCTTCTGAGAACCAAACTGAGAACTTCCGAGAAATGAGAAGAGAGGAGAACTGGGAGGAAGCATGGCTGTGGTGCCGGTTCTTTGTCTGTCTGTTTTGATGTTACTTTGTCAGATTCATCTGCTGTTAGAGGATGGTGCTGTTGGTTCAGAAGCCCTGAAAGAAGATTTTCTTATTGTATATTTACCAAAATCCTAGAAGAGGGTCTTGGTGATGATCTCAGAGGTTCTGGAACTATACCGATGATTTGTATTGATTCCTCAGACCTTGTTGCTGAGTCTATGTTGATTTCACAGGCAGAAAGTGAATTGATGAGAGTGCCTGAAATGTGGATGAATGTTACTGTGCCTTTGTTAATTAAGCTTTGTCTTCTCAAGAACAGAAACAGTGAAGGACTTGAGGTGGACCAGATACTGTGAACTTCAGTGTGGAACGGGAATTGAACAAGAAACTGCGCAAGAAGCTGGACAAAGAACTGAGAGTTGTCTGCCTTTGAACTCAGGTGACAGTTTGATAGATTCAGGCAGGAGCTGGGACCACGGAAGAGGAACGATGGAAGGTGAGAGCCTGCCTTGAGTCAAGATGAAAAGACCTCTCCTTGGGGGAGGCTAGGTGGCACAGTGAATAGAACACTGGCCCTGGAGTCAGGAGGACATGAGTTCAAATCCGGCCTCAGACACTTAACACAAAAACTAGCCATGTGACCTTGGGCAAGTCACTTAACCCCAATTACCCTCCAAAAAGCAACCCAAAAAAAGAGAGAAAAGACCTCTCCTTCGGTATTTAATGCAAACTGAGAAGATCATGATTTACTACTTTTTCTATAATAATATTTCTATATTACTAGGGGTGGAGCACTTTTGACCTGTGTACTTTGATGATTGAGTTAAGAACTTACTGAGTAAGGATGACTGGAAACTAATCTCAATTAAGAAGAAAGAAGACTTTTTGATTGAAGAGATTAAGACAATGTCAATGTGACCTAGTGTAGAAGACTATGGCCAGTAGGGCTCTGACCCTGATGGCTGAATAAGCCCTCTCCGAATAAGACCCTGCTAAACAGGACCAGATCAGTTCCCCATCCCCCAGGAAGGCTCACAGGCATGGGCCTCACATCCCCGAGAGAAGCCCTGGGGGCAAGAAGCCGCTGGCACAGCCAGCAAGCGCCACATGACAGCTTCAGCTCCTGGCCTGCAGAGTGTAGGGGGGACCAAGCACCAGTCTGAGGGGTAATCGTTCTTGCTTTAATCTTCTTGGATCTGGATTGCAGTCTAGGGTGGAGGTCCTGGGGTGTGTGTCCAGCTTGCCAGAGTGTGTGGAGACCTCAGAGAAGGTACCCATCTAATACCTCCAGCAACTGAGAAAACCCCAACATTTGGGACGAAAGCTCCCTTCTGGTGGCAGAGTCCTACTGTGGGAAAAAGCCCAGGAGTCAAGTGACTGAGGGGTGACATGACCAGGCAAAGGAAACAAAGCAGACAGAAGATTCCAATATTAGACTCCTATTTTGGGAAGAAAAAAGGAGCAAAGCATGGAACAGGAGGAAGACAGTGAAGTCAGAACTCCTGCACCAAAAGCTTCAAAGGAAAATACAAGCTGGTTATAGGCCATAGAGGACCTTAAGAAGCAGATAAGAGAAGTGGAGGAAAAATTGGGAAGAGAAATGAGAACAATACAAGAAAATTATGAAATGAAAGTTAATAGCCTGACTGAGGAAAATCACACCTTAAAAAATAGACTAATTCAAATGGCAAAAGAGGCTCAAAAAGGCAGTGAGGAGAAGAATGCCTTAAAAAGCCGAATTTCCCTGATGGAAAAAGAATCTCAAAAGCTCAATGAGGAGAATCATTCCTTCAGAATTAGATTGGAGCAAATGGAAGCTAATGACTTCATGAGAAATCAAGATGCTGTTAAACAGATACAAACAAATGAAAGAATAGAAGGCAATGTAAAATATCTCATGGGAAAAACCACTGACCTGGAAAACAGATCCAGGAGAGATAATTTAAAAATTATTGGACTACCTGAAAGCCATGATCAAAAAAAAAAACAAACCTAGAAATCATCCTCCAGGAAGTTCTCAAAGAAAACTGCCTGGAGGTTTTAGAACCAGAGGGCAAAACAGAGGTTGAAAGAATCCACCGATCACTTCCTAAAAAAAAATCCCAAAAAGAAAACTCCTAGGAATATTATAGCCAGGTTCCGGAATTCCCAGATTAAGGAAAGAATATTACAAGCAGGCAGGAAGAAACAATTTGAATATTGTGGAAACACAATCAGGATAACCCAGGATCTGGCAGCTTCTACACTGAAGGATCGAAGGGCTTTGAATATGATATTCTGGAGGGCAAAGGAGCTGGGATTAAAACCAAGAGTCACCTACCCAGCAAAACTGAGTATCATGTTTTAGGGGAAAATATGGTCATTCAGTGGAATAGAGGACTTTCAAGCATTCTTGCTGAAAAAACCAGAGTTGAATAGAAAATTTGACATTCAGATACAAGAAGCAAGAGAAGCATGAGAAGGTAAACAGGCAAAAGAAATCATAAGGAACTTATCAAAATTGAACTATTAACATCCCTATGGAAAAACAATAATTGTAACTGATGAAACTTTTCTCATTAGTTGAAGGGAATAGAAATATGTGTCTATATATGAGGGTATATGGGCATATGAATACATATGTGAATGTGTGTATATATGTTTACAGGTATACACAGATAGAGGGCACAGGACCAATTTAACAGGAAGGGATGATATTTAAAAGGTGAAATTAAGAGGTGAGAGAGGAATATAATGAGAGGAGATGGAGAGAGACAGAATGGGGTAAACTATCTCATATAAAAGAGGCAAGGGAAAATGGTTACAATGGAGGGGAAGAATAGGAAGGCAAAAGGGAAAGGGTCAACCTTATTCCCATTGAATTTGGCTTGAGGAGAGAATGAAATACACATTAAATAGGGTATCTCACCCTCCAGGAGAGTATGGGGGGAAGGGGATGAGAGGTGGGATGATGGAAGGAAGGGCAGGCTGGGGGAGAGGGAAGTTGGAAGCACCCACTTTTGAAAAGGGACAGGATCAAAGTAGAGAATAGAACAAGTGGGAGGTGGGATAGGAGGGAGGGAAATATAGTCAGTCTTTTACAACATATCTACTATGTTATTGTTTTGCATTAGCCACATATGTACAACCTATACTGAACTGTTCCCAGTAAGGGTGGTTGACAAAGGAGTAAGGGAATGAATCTGGAATTCAAAGTTTTAAAACCAAATATTCAAATATATATATATATATACTATTATTAATACTATTTTACATGTAATTGGGAAATAAGATATACAGGCACTGGGGCATAGAGATCCACTGGAAAAGTCGAAAGGGGGCATGGGAGAAAATACAGTTGAGAGCAGATTGGAGGAGGGGATATCCTGTGGGGCTACTCTTTTGGGGTGGTAGGTAGGGGAAAAACGGGGAGAAAATTTGTAACTCAAAATCTGGCGGAAATGAATGATGTAAATCAGAAGTTAATAAAGCATTTGAAAAAAAAAAAACTACATGACCACTTAGGTGAAAACTACATGGCCATTTTAGTGATAAATTCTTATGCCATAACATGGTGAATGCTGTATTTTGATTTTCTGTGAAAGTTTTGTCTTAGTTTGTTACTGAATAAATAGAGAGTTCATTATACTGTGTAATCAGAACCTTGAAGCCGTTCACATAGCAGTCCTCTGGAAAGCTGCTCATGCTTGGCTTTACACCATTTCAGCACCAGGAATTTTCTCTGGCTGTCCTTCCAGTCTGAAATGTTATCCCTTCTCATCTCTGCCTCCTGACATCCCTGGCTTTCTTCAAGACCTAGATAAAATCTCAACTGTGTGGCACAGTAGATAGAGGGCTGGTAGTAGAGTGAGGAAGACCTGAGTTCAAATCCAGCCTCAGACATTTACTAGCTGTGTGGTCCTGGGCAATACACTTACCCTCTATTTGTCTCAGTTACCTCAACTGTATAGAGATAATAACAGCATCTACCTCACAAGGCTGTTGTGAGGATCAAATAAGATATTTGTAAAAAGCACCTACCTAGCACAGTGCCTGGCACAAATGCTTCTTCTCTTCCCCAGATTCTCCAGGAAGCCTTGCCCAGTCCCTCTTAGTTCTGGCGGCTTCTCTCTGCTGATTATTTCCTATCTAGCCTGTGTATATATGGAATGTTTGTACATGTTTGTTCATGTAGCTCCCCCATTAGATTGTGAATCCCTCGACACCAAGGCCTGGCACATAGCAAACACTTTATAAATGCTCATTAGCTGACACTGAGCGGTAGAAGCAATAACTACTGCTTCCATCACACCCAGTCAGACCCATGCCTTCAGCACAGGTAAACTTGGACATCACAGAATCTGACAGAGCTGAAAAGGGCCTTAGAGATCATCCAATCTAAACCCTTCATTTTACAAATGTGGAAGCCGTGATGCAAAGATTTAAAGGATAAGATTAGACAGGAAGTTGGAGACTAAGGAATCAGGACACAAACAATCCCAAGGCTCCTTCATTCTCATGATCTTTCACTATGCCAGCATTCACTACTCACAGGGACCACTGGGAATGGATTCTCCCTGAAAGTATTTATAATATCTATCACCCACCAATACCCCTTTCTTCCATCCTACAAAAAAAGCCTCCATTTTTTATTTTAAGAGGGAAAAGAGGTTCTATCCATCATCAACTAAACTCAAAAACACTACCCCAGCTAGACATTCCTAGTATTTCCAAAAATTATTCTCTACTCCAATTCAGTTTCCAAACCCTAGACTGAGGAGCCTTAACTCTTCTGCTAGCAAAGTGTATAATAGGCCTTCAGAAACTGGGGCTACCAGCTGGAATTTTCCTCTACATTCCGTGGAATATAGATATGTCTCCTATAAAGAAGGCTAGTTGTTAGAGAACTAATTCAAGAGCGGCCAGGTAGCACAGCGAATAAGAGCACCGGCTCCAGTGTTGGGATGACCTGGAGATCGAATCCCAGGCTCAGACACTCAGCACCACACCCAGAAATAACTGGCCGTGTAACCTTGAGCAAGTTACTTAACCCCGATTGCTTTAAAATAAAATTAAAGAAAATAAAGTTGAGGAACTAATTCAAGAGAGTTGAATGAACTTGTAGAACATGTAGGAGGAGACTTCTTAAAATTGTAAGGAATTAAAACATGTGAGCAAATAGAACTATATATAGCAGTAAAGGAAGACTAAATGGAACCAGAGCATCAATTTAGAAAAGCAGCTAAGCAAGAGATGTTAAATGATTCTGAAGCAAGATCATTATGCTTTGAGTGGAATTCTACAAAACTATATCTGAAAGCATTAGCTGACTTACAAAAGCATCTCCACTGCCCCAACATACCTTATATTTAACTAACTCTCTCTGTAGCTTCTCATAACACAGATTAACAATTTAGGGAAGAAATCACAAATTGGGCCAAAATACAATCTTACTGAAATAAGCACATCACAAGGAGCTTCAGTCAAAGCTCTATCATGAAAGAATTGATCTGAAACACTGTCCTGGAATACTGTTCTATACAAGTTGTATGCCACAGACCCTCAATACTCTAGACTGATTTTCTTTGTTGCACCTGAATAATAAGTCATTTCTACTTTTTTAGTTGAAAAAAAAATATCAATATCACTGCTATCTATACTACAATAGTAGTGTTGCAGCACTTTTATAGTCTTGCAAGATTCAAGCTGAAGAAAACCAGTGGTTAAAAGAAGTATTCTTTTCAGTGTCAAGACCTTCTTTTAACAAATAAGTCTCCTTCAAGCCAGGAAAACACTATTATACAGTACAAGCGCACTTGCCATTTCTATTTCCACAATTAACTCTCAATCTGACTCTTTTTTCTACTCCCAAAGCTACCACTTTAGCTCAGGTCCTCATAACCTCTCACCTAAATTATTGCAATGACCTCCTAATTCATCTTCCTGCCTTATTTCACTCCAGGCCATCCTACATACTGCCACCACAGTGATTTTCCTTAAATGCAGATCTAACTGTGTCAATTACCTACTCAATAAACTCAAAGGTACCCTAGTGCCTCTAGGATAAAAATATAAATTCCTTTATTGAGCTTATAAAGCCCTTCAGAACCAGGTCCTAATATATGACAGCTTCAATATACACTTCTCCTCCTCTGACACTATGCAATCCAGCCAAACTAAAAGACACTGTTCCACCAACACCTAACTTCATCTCCCAACCCCATGCTCCTCCACTGATTATCCCCCAGGCCCATATAATGAACTCCCTTCTCACCTCTTCCTCAAAAAATAATCTCTTTCTTCAAGCCACTACTCAAGTGCAATTTAAGTGCCACCTTTTACATGGCCTTTCCTGACTGCCTCAACTGCTAGTACCCTCCCTCCCAAACTACTTCACAAAAATACTTTGTAATTATTTATGTTTTATATGTGTGTGTGTGTGTGTGTGTATACATTTTTAGTCTTCCTCATTAGAATACAAGCTATTTAAGAGTAGGAATTGGTTCATTGTTTCATTCTTTGTATTTGTATCCTTAGAATCCTGCACAGTACCAGTTCATAGGTACTTAATAAATGTTTCTTGATTGACTGACTGCAGTGATGGGTTGCTGTAAGGGTTATGGGATTTAAAGATCTTCCATGCCCCGTTGGACTTG
>NW_027185764.1:61521366-61540393 GCF_028583685.1 Petaurus breviceps papuanus | reverse complement strand
ATATTTGTAATCTCTATAGGCATTGTGAATATGGCATTGCTGATACAGTTGCCAACAATGCTTTTACTCTCCTTTTACCAGGGCAAAATATACTCAGTGAAAACAAAATGCTTTACTTCCCACAGTAAACTAAATCCTACTGAATTCATGAAGCTGTCCTATGAAACACATAAATAATTTGGCAACAATTAAGGCAGTCAAAGAAACTGTCAAATACATACATACTCAGAAAATCTAGAAACTAGACCTAGTTAAGTGGTTGAATAAATGGATTATATAGAACTCACAGAAGCATCCTTACTTAACCTGCTGACAAATTGGTAGACCAAAGTGACCCTTGCCATCTCTAAAGTAATATTTAATGTCACAAATCCCAACATAATGAGCTCTAGAGATTGGATTTTGATTTATGAGGTTCATTTAATATTAAATTTGAAAAAAAACAAAAAACACTTACCCCTAGAGTATTCTTGTCCATTATTTTTATCGCTACCTTTTCTCCAGTGAGAATATGATGGGCAAGCTTAACCTTTGCAAAGCCACCTAAGTTTAAGAAAAAGTAACATTTCAAAATAAACATATCTGGAAAGAGATGTGGTAAGTATAATCTCCATAATTAAGGGTTTATGCAACAAGCCAAGTCTTTTTCCAATGACTTGGATGTTTCTACCTTTTCCCACTATATCCTGATTCTTTCTTCACATTTGGTTGCATACTGAGTACTATATTAAACCCTTCCTCCTTAAAAAAAAAATTAGTGGACTGTGTTTTTCAAGGTAGTATATAGAACTCATTTTAAAGAAAACTACTCTATAGTTAATGCTGCAGAAGTATATTTTTTACATGTAGAAAAGGATGCTTCTGTGTGTATATAAACACATATATGTTTTGTTAAATCAACTGCAGAAATAAATAAAACTGAACATTGTGTATTTATAACAACCAAGCTTTTTCCTAGATAAGAGATAAGAATATGGATCTCATTCCCTTCTTTACAATATGGAAGTAAAAGATAGTATGTGCTGTCAGACTTCATTAATCCATCGGTTAGTTATGCTGAAGTGTTTTTTTCTCTCTTCATTTTATTCTTTATTACAAAAGATACAACTGGAAATGAAAATTATATAAACACAAAAGAAATCAATAAAAACTTATTAAAAGAGGGGGTTTCTAAACAATCTGCCAATGTCAAAAGATTAATAATACTTTCAACATCAATTCACCTTTTAATAAAGCTGTAAATATGAGCAACAATCTTTCAAAACACACCAAAAGTCTTATCAATATTTTGTGCAGGACAGTTAAACAAATAATATAGTTACCTAAATCAGGGAGAATAAGAGAACCATGAATTTCTCTGTTCCCTTACTACTTATAAATAGTCCTACAAACATTATCTCTAAAGAAAAGGAGAGTTCAAGCTCCACATATACCAAAATTGAATTTTAAATGAGGTTTCCTATTGTACTACACTATGCCAAGTAATATACCTTGGTCCTATATTATTTCACTAGTTAAAAATTATTGATATTAGTCCAACCATTTAGTAGTGTTTACTTTCATCAGGACTTTACCTAAAATAGGAACCTAGAGGAAAAAGACTACATATATGTCCCTCATCAGCAATTTTTCTACCAAAGACTCAAGCCAAGCCACACAAATAATAATCTATGCAAGTGGAAAATGTACAATTTCATTCTATCTCCTGCGATCCCACATCATGCAATCCCTTATCAACTACAAGATTTTCAGGGACCTGATAACATATTCAAATAATTACAGCTGATTACTATTGTTACTAGAGATGTCATTAAAGTAATATTTGAGTATTCAGCTTACTGAAAATATTCCTGTCTTTCTATAAACAATTTCTATTTGGGAAATAATCTCTAGAATCAAACTTGCTAAAATGCCTTGTTCATTGAAGGTTACCTAAAACAATGTAAGAATAGATACCACCCTCCCACCCCCAACACAAAATTTAACTCTATCAATTCACTATATTTATTAAATTAGAATTAACACTGCTATTCTATTTAAAGCATAGAAATTAAAAAATATGAGAAGTTATGGATTAAAATCAAAATGTTATATATATTCAAAGAAGTGAGTGTGACAATGATTATAGTACCAAAAAGTGATTACTCATATTCATAAGATTGATACTATGGAACAGAACTAAATTAAATTGACTCTACTGAACAGAAAATCACTGTGCCGAATCATAAGGATTTAAGTTACAAAATAGTGTAGAAGGTGGCAAGGATGCATGAATGCCACCAAGAGCAACAGCATAAAAAAGGCAAAATGTGAAGAATTAAAGACCAATTAAAGAAAATATCATACAATATTGGTCTTGTCTGAGAAATAATCAGAGCATCTATCAAATGTCAAGATCCAGGTACTCCAGGATCCACTTTATGACCATCCTGGGCAGGGAACAAACTTAAGTTACATGATGATTAGACAAATACACAAACATACATAACTCTTGCTGTCTAGAAATAAAAATATATAAGGACCAACCTCAATTTATGAAGTATTTCATCAAAACTAAGTTTGAAATAAGGTTGTCAAATGACTATCTCCACTTCATTAGAGGATGGCCACTTTAATAACAGGTAGTTGAGGGGTGGCTAGGTGGCACAGTGAATACAGCACTGGCCCTGGAGTCAGGAGGACCTGAGTTCAAATGTGGCCTCAGGCACTTAACAGTTACTAGCCGTGTGGCCTTGGGCGAGTCACTTAACCCCAATTGCCCTGCCTCCCCCCTCCAAAAAAAAACAAACAAACAATAAATAACAGGGAGCTGACTGTGTTCACATATGCACAGGTATGGCCAAGTAGTTGAAAATCTGTGATTGATTAAAATCTTTAAAAAATCAGAACTCCATCTAGCAGTGTTTATCCTAATATCTCCTTCTGATATCATGAAGCTTATGTAGCAGTGCTGATTGCTAAACAAGAAGGCTTATTTGACAGAGTGATGTAGGTTAGGAATCAGTAAGAACTCATGAGCTGAAAACTCCAATTGTCATTAGTTTTCTTGCCACCAAAAAAAAAAAAGAACAAGGCTTACCTGTCCCAATAGTTTCATATAATTCATAATATTTGAGAAGTTCATCATAGTCACCTACAGCCATGGTGAAGACTTGTTTCAAGGCACCAAAAGATGCTTATAAAAAAAGCACACAATCTGTTGGGTAGAAATAACACAAAAATATTATAACCTAATATTAAAAATTAAGGATGATCAAAATGGTTGATATTAATTTTTAAATCTGAAGGTTCTCAGAGATCAAAAATATCCTGTTTTTTCAATGCCTACAACAATCCTTTACACATATCAGATATTCACAACAAACATCTGATGATCTAATCAGTTATCTATGATGAAATCAGTCACCTGACTAGTATCAACAATACATATACATGGTTAATACAAACACACATAAGTCAATGAATGTCCAGTTGTAGAGGTGATCATAAAACTAGAACATTCAGGCCCAGAACTTCTCTTCTTCCTATTGAACCAACATTTTGGTCATTTTCACTCATCAGCATCTCCACCAATAGGTGAGTTGAGAAAATAAAAAGAGGTGAAAGGTTGGTTTTGTTTCTTGCTTCCCCTAGGTCATAATGGGGGAAGCGACAGCTGAAATGAAAATTCAGTTAAAATTCTGGGTTAAGATAGGACTGTTTGATTAAAATGGAATTTAACCACATTTCCCCTCTAAAAAACCAGAGGGAAATAAAAGTTATTTATAGTAACCTGCCTCTTTAACAAGATAAATTTTGCTATCACATTGCCTTTAGACAAATATCTATCATGCACAATAAACCAACATAATACAAGATGCTTGGCAGAATTCCAAACTGGATTCCTGGAAGTATTTTGTAACAGTTTAAAGTAGATTCTAATCCTGGCTCTGCCCACTTATTAGTCATATGAGCATGGATTACTTAGTTTCTCTTGGCCTCAGTTTTCTCATGATCATCAAGTTAACTTTCCAGCTTCAAAATCCTATTAGAAAATCATTTTCAACGTGTGCGTGCACACATGTGCACACACATGAGCCTTTGTTGGCAGTGAAAGGGAGGACCGATGCAAGAACAAAAGGAAAGAAGCTCAAGAGAAATTCATACAAAATCAAAAGGCTTGAGCAGGTCATAAGATTGGAGATAAAGACATGAAGTTGCTTTGAGAGCTAGAATTAATGAAGCAGATGAGACAGGGGGTGATCAAGGGGCAGGAGGGGGAGGAAGAAGCTAGGGAGTAGAAAAGATGCTCTAAAATGGTCCCTTGCCTACAGAAACAAGCCTACATACAAGACTGAAGCTCGGTAAGGATAAAGAACATATAGCACTCTTCATTTCCTCCATGATTCACATGGCCCTAAATATAGTAGGAGCTCAAAAGTTTGAGGAAATGAAATAAACCAACTTTTTCCCCTGTACTTCTTGGACTCCCTTCATTTAGAGAAAGACAAATGACTCTACCTGATTCATTAAAAGCAGGCCAAATGCGTGCCTAGGCTGCTACAGGCAGATCAGGGAGCTAATCATAAAATCCTCACTGTTGAGTTGTTTCAAACTCTTCATGACCACATGTGGAGTTTTGTTGGCAAAGACACTTTAACTGGAGTGGCTTGCCATTTCCTTCTCCAGCTCATTTTACAGATGAGGAACTGAGATAAACAAGGGTAAGTGACTTGCCCAAGGTCACACAGTTATTAAGTGTCTGAGGTCACATTTGAATCTATGAGGATGTCTTTCTGATTCCAAGCCCAGTGCTCTATCCAACTTCACCTCCTAGCTGTCCAATCATACAATCAGGATGAGCTAAGACAGACCCCCCTGCACCAGAGATTACAATGAAAAGACCTAGAATCAAACCCTGGCACTGCCACTTATTGCTGGTGTCACCTTGTTTGCGTCATTTGACCTCTCTGGGACTGTTTCCTCACCTGTAAAATGAGAGGTCGTAGTAGATGGACCTCAAGTCCTTTCCAGCTCCAAACTCAGAAGTACCAAAGGAAACTATTATTATTCCCATTTGACAGATGAGAACAATATCTCAGAGGGACAAAGTTGCTGCAGAAATAAAATTCAAAATTGTATTGCTAGAGGTTGCAGGCACAAGATATTTAATAAATATCTTATGGCATCTTTCTGTAAAACATGAAAAAAAGTCTGAGCTGGATGACAGCTCTATCAACCAGATTTGCAACTGGCCACACCATCAAAAGAGTATTACCCAGGGGCGGCCAGGTAGCACAGCGAGTAAAAGCACCGGCCCTACAGCCCTAGTGTCGGGATGACCTGGAGAATCGAATGCAGGCTCAGATACTCAGCACCACACCCAGAAAAAACTGTAACCTTGAGCAAGTTACTTTACCCCAATTGCTTTAAAAAATAAAAATTAAAAAAAAAAAAGTATAAAAGGAAATCTCCAATGATATGCCACATCCATGGCCATCAACATTTTTACCAATAGCTTGGACAAGGAAATGTTTATCAGATAAGTGGATGGCAATCCTTCAGCAGAGAATTCACTTAGTGACAGGGACAATATTTTAAATGATCACTGTAAACTGGAACAAGGCCAAAACTAACAAAACAAAATCTGATAGGGGCAAATATATGTTCAACAGAATCAACCACAGACCTTCAAAATGTGGATACCTGGTTTAAAAGGAATTTACGTGAAATATTTTAATGGAGTACAAGTTCAAAAAAATACTGAAACAAGGTGATATGCCTACCAAAAATAGCAAATGCAATCTCAGAATTCTTTAATTGCAGTAAAGTATCCAGAACAAGAGAGGTAAGGACTCCACTATACTACTTCAGACCTCAAGTGCTATGTTCCAGTCACATTTTAAGAAGCGAAAAACATATCCAGAGGACTATGACAATAAGGGTGAGGGGCATAAAAACTAGATCAAATGAGGAACAAAGATGATTTAGGCTGGACAAATGAAACTAACAATAAACACAATCACTGACTCCAAATAACTGCAAAGTTCTTACGTGGAAGGAAAAAAATCTGTTCCTAGTTGTTCCAACCGGCAGAATTGGGGGTGCTGAGTACAAAGGAGAGAGGTTTGTAAAAGAATTTCCTAACAAACACTTTTGTCATAGGATTCAGAGCTAGAATAGTCCTTGGAGATCACCTTGTTAAATTCCCTTATTCACAACTGCTTCCCTAAACGAGTTCAAAGTGAGGCTGAATATCTATCTACTAGACAACTTCTAAGGATACTTGAATCTGAGGGGCAAAATTCTAGGCCTAGAACCCAGTCTTCTTACAAGAGTGTTTCCCTTTCAGCTATCACATTAAAAGTTGCTCTGAAAGGATTCTTCTTGCCTTTCTTCTTGGTTAAGCCTAGAATCAGGAAAACCTTAGTTAAAATTCAGCCTCAGACACTTCTGTTCTCTGTGACCCTGGGCAAGTCACTTAACCTCTGTCTGCCTCATAAAATGGGGATAATAACAGCACCTACCTCTGAAGGTATTTGGGAGAATTCTAATGAAATAATGGCAGAGTGCTTCACAGTACTTGGCATATAGTAAGCACTACATAAATGTTAAATATTGCTATTGGTATTGTTTTTATTATTATTACTACTTGCTAAGTAGCTCAGAGCATGAGTTCAAATTCTGCCTCAGACTTAACTGTAAAACCTGGGACAAGTCACTGAATGTCTCTCAGCCTCCATTTCATCACACCTAAAATGGGGATAATTAATATCACATGCTCTATTTCCTCAGTTGTGAGGATAAAATGGGATATCTGGAAAGCACTTAAATCAATATGTATACTTTAAAACATATAAATGCTAGGTATTATTATTAAACATGTAAAAGAGTTTTGTAAAACTTAAGGAACTAGGGGCAGCTAGCTGGCATAAGGAATAGAGCACCAGCCCGGGAGTCAAGAGGATCTGAGTTCAAATGTGAACTCATACATTTAATAGCTGTGTGGCTCTGGGCAAGTCACTTAACTCTGACTAGCTCAAAAAAAAAAAAACAATTAAGGAGCTATGTAATTGCTAGTTATTATTAAATCGGAATGCAGCTATGTAATTGCTAGTTGCAAACTCCTTTGCAAATCTTAAAGCCCTCTAGAAATGCTAGCTATTATTATTAAACCAGATAACATATGTTAAAGCACTCTGCAAACCTTGTAGAACTATAAAAGTTTAGTTATTATTGAATCGAACTTGTAAAGTGCTTTGCAAACCTTAAAGCCTTCTATAAATATTAGCTATTATTAAGCCAGATTACATGTTAAAGCACTCTACAAACTTTAAATTATGTAAATGACACATATGCAATAAAATATACAAATGCTAGCTATAATTATTGAATTAGACATGTAAAGCGCATAGCGAACCATAAAGCCCTCTAGAGTTAGCTATTATTATTATTACTAGACCAGATAACGAAAAGCTCCATAAATGCTAGCAATTCTTAACATATTCCTCTCCACACAAGTTCATGGACTTCCCCGGATCCACCCAAGGACCCCTTTCCACCCGAGCCGCGAGAGGCGGAGTGGCCAGTGCAGGGTGAGCCAGCTGGCCCCGGGACCGGCTCTGCCCGCGGCCCGGCAGGGGGAGGAGCCGCTTGGCCGTGGGGTCTCCTCGGGCTCCGACCCCAGCCCCTCCGGGCCGGGGCGGCCACTCACCCGCGAGGAGGAGATGACGGTCTGGACAGGGCGGAGGCAGGACGAGACGAACCGGCCGAACCGTTGAAAGAAGCCTGGGGGAAGCAAAGCGAAGAACGCCGACCCACGCAACCCGCACCTCCCCGTGGTAGCTTTCAAACCTCCCGGCTCCCGGCCTCGCTTCCGCCCGCCAATAGAATCAAATCTAGAAGACCGGAAGAGGCGTGGCGGTAGGACAGGGGGCGGGGCTTTTCCTGAAACTGGACACAACCTCCCGGGAGGCAGGGGCGGGAGGGTTCCCTCCACCCTTCTTCCCTCCTTTCCCCTCACCGCTTCCGCGACTCTTCGGCTTGGAAGTTATCGGGCTGCCAATTACTTCCCTTCCCTGTTCTTTCTTGCGTTGGAGAGGCAGCCTGACCCGAAGGACAGACGCAGCTCCTCACGCCATGTCCTCCTGTTTTCTGCTTCCCTCCCATCAGCCCCAAAGATCGTTGTAGTCATAATGACCATAGATTTGTAGCTGGAAGGGACTAAAAACGGCCGGGTCAACGCAGTACCCCCATTGTACAGATGAGAAAACTGAGACCTATGGTGTTTAAGTCGTTTGCCCAAAGGCACAGAGGGAATAAAGAGCAAAACTGGAATTTGAGATCAGGTTTAACTCTAAACCCAGTGTGCCTTCCAATCAATCGGTGTTTTGATTAACAAATTTTCAGGTAATGAAAAACCACCTTCTATCTCTCACCTTCCCACCTTCCCTGTGGGGGGGAAAAAACAGAAGGAAAAAAAGCATTTGTAACAAATATGTATAGTCAAGCAAAACAAATTCCTACATTGACTAAGTTCAAAAATTATCCTTCAATTTGCACCCTGAATACTCTCTTGTCAGGAGAGAGGTAGCATGTTTCATTTTAGGGGTCAGTCCTCTGGAATCCTAGTTGGTTCAACAAGAATGTATTGAGGGCTTGTTCTATGTTAGGCACAGTGCCAAATGCTGGCGATATAAATAAAAAGCAAGAACAGTGTCTGCCCTCAAAGAGCTTACATTCTAATGGGGGAGATAACATATATAAATAAGTACATATAAAATTAATAAGAAATAGATGAAAGGTGACCTTAGAGGGGCTGGCAGTAGCAGCTGGAGGACCAGGAAAGTTTTCCTAGAGAAGATAGATCTATTTTGAGCTGAAGCTGTCCAGGCATCAACCCCTTAATCTGTAGTTGATGAACTGCTGCAAACAGGACCTTAAAAACTGGTTGATGGTGTACTTACTAGCACTGAAATATGATGCTCCTTCTACTTAGTCTTTGCACACATAGTCCTATATATCTGAGATAATCTCCCTCTTTCTCTCTCTCCTTGAGTCTCTAGCTTCCTTAAAAGCATAACTGAAGTGATACCCTCTACAGGAAACATCTCTTGATCTCCTCAGTTTTTAGCACTCTCTTTCTCTTGATAGTACTTTGTGTTAGTGTATTTTAAATTTATTTACCTCTCACATTTGTGCTCCACCCGTAGAATACAAGTTCTTTGCAAGCAGGAATTTTTCATTTCTTGTCTTTGCAAACCCAAGTAGAAACTGACCCAGCTACTGCTGCACTCATTTGCCTAGTGAAATGCCAGTAAATGTATTCTATTTTCCCTGGAAAGGTGTAAAAATGAATCCATTATTGTCTTTTCTGCCTTTGAGACCCCATACTCTAGCAAAATACTTTGCTTTTTTTCCAATTACCTCTCTCTGCTACACACCATTTAGCAATGTGGGTGGTTAACAACTTTTCCATATTTTTCCAGTTTTAGACACAAATAAACGTTTAAAGAGTAAATGAATAAACAGACTTTCAGGAAACAAAGATAAGCCTACCTGGACTCTGAGAAAACTTCAGACTCATGTCCTTTCTAAAGAGAGGGAGGGAAAGGGGAGAAGGGACTAAGGACCTTTCACCTGCAACCTAAATTCAGCAGCACAACATTCCAGGATACCTCAGCTCTACAATCTTTTCTGATGACTTTATGGCTGTATCCCCTCTCTCACTTCCAGGCACTTCAATACTATCCCTCAGGAGCTTCCATCTGACTTCTTAGCTTCCCACAAATCCAAAAGATGGAGCAAGGTAAGCTTCTCAAAGCTCCAAGTTTAGGTTAAAACTCCGTGGTGGGGTTGAGGAAGGGAACATTGGGGGTTTTCTGCCCCAAAGCAGCAGGGTCTGGATCTCTTTGGCAACACCTGTAAGAGGCATGACTGAAAGAGATCACTGGTAATATAGTAGATGGCTCAAGAAACTTGTCTCGATTACTTACTGGTTGTGGAATCACTGATCAGCAAAGAAAAGAGAAGAGTGGCCAAACAGTTAAGAGGAGAACTGGGACAGAGTAACGTCATGAAGAGAGCATCTAGGAGGAGATGGTGATCGACAGTGTCAAAGGCTACAGAGAGGTACTCACTGTATACTATGGTTATTGGGTTTAGAACAGCCTTTATTGCACTAACCAAAGAAAACTGACTCACAGCTCTTCACCCTGGAATCTCACTCTAGCCCTGGAACTCGCAAATTGAAAGTCCCCTCCACAGCCTTTCTGCCTCTCCTTCTTATTGTATGGTTCTCACTATGTCCTCAATTCAACTGCTCTTCCATGTTTCTGCTGCAGTGCTCAGTTAAGAAAAACGAACAAAAAACAAAACAAAACCCTGCATATTGTACAAGTCCAAATCATCACTTACACTCCTGCAACCATACCAGGCTCAGAGTTGGCAACAGTCTCAGCGGCAGGGTGAGAAAAAAGCCACTTTCTCTCCAGGACCACATCCCAGGAACCCACAGTCAGGCTCAAAACATTTCCCCCCTTCCTCCAGGCAGGATGCGTCCACTTCAAAAATTGGTTAGAGGAAAATAAAATGGCATAATTTATGAAGTGCTTAGCAAACCTTAAAGCATTATCTAATTTTGAGGTAGCTAGATGGCACAGTGGATAGAGAGCTAGGATGGGAATCTGAAGGAGTGTCCATAAATTGGGGAATGTCTGAACAAGTTATGGCAACAATGTTTTGGAATGCTATTGTGCTGAACTCTTATTAGCATCATGACCAACCATGATTCCAAAGGACTAATGATGAAGCATATTTACCTGTGGATAGAGAGGTAAAGGATTCAAAGTGCAGAATAAGACAAAATATTTTTTGGACA
Source organism: Petaurus breviceps papuanus (assembly GCF_028583685.1). Taxonomy (NCBI): domain Eukaryota; kingdom Metazoa; phylum Chordata; class Mammalia; order Diprotodontia; family Petauridae; genus Petaurus; species Petaurus breviceps. Next base: position 61,529,535 of record NW_027185764.1, on the reverse strand, counting down.
TTACCATTGTGGAAATTTGTTTTGATTGAGTACTCATGTTTGTAATGGGTTTTGTTTTGCTCATATTCTCAACTGGAGAGGAGGGAATGGAAGGGATAGGTAAGAAGGCAGATCTTGCCTGATTAAAACAAATGTATATAAATATAGATATATACATACGTATGAGTAAATATTTAGTCAGCGTGATACATGAAAGTTAATATTTATAATTTTTTCATTGTACTTGTATTAAACCTCTAATTATCCAGAGATACTAACCTAGGAAAAAACATTTGGTAAAAACCACATACTTTTGGGGCAGCCAGGTAGCACAGCGAGTAAGAGCACCGGCTCCAGTGTTGAGAAGACCTGGAGATCGAATCCCGGGCTCAGACACTTAGCACCCACCCAGAAACATCTGGCCGTGTAACCTTGAGCAAGTTACTTAACCCCTATTGCTTAGGGGCAGCCAGGTGGCTCAGCAAGTAAGAGCACCGGCTCCAGTGTTGGGATGACCTGGATCAAATCTGGGCTCGGATACTCAGCACCACACCCAGAAATAACTGGCCGTGTAACCTTGAGCAAATTGCTTAACCCCGATTGCTTTAAAAAAAAAAAAAACACATACTTTCAATAATGTTTCTAGGCAACTTTTTGGCTATTTGTAATAATAGGCATAAGCTGACCATGGAAAAGAGATTTTTAGCCCATTGATCGTTGATGAGTATATTTATGTGATAAACTTGTTAAAATGGTTAAAGAAAAATTATTCTACCATACAGCAACTGTATATTTTAGTTCTCTTTAAAACTTTTAGCGCAGAGATGGGTGCAATGGCTAGATCATAGGGCCTGAATCAGGAAGATCTGAGTTCAAATCCAGCCTCAGACATCTACTAGCTTTGTGACCCAGATGGCAAGTCACTTAATCTCTATTTGCCTCAGTTCCTCATCTCTAAAATAGGGACACATTAGAAAAAAAGTCCATGGAGTCACATAGAGTTGGACACAGCTGAATGACTGAACAACAACACAGATGAAATGTTTCCCTCTTTTTTTTTTTTAACAAATGTTATTGATAATCTTTTAAGAGCATATAAATTTCCCACTATAATCTTCCCCACTATCTCCCAGAGAGCCATCACATATAAAGAATATAAAAGAAAAACAAAGGGCTCTCAAAACTAACTGATTATGTAAACAAGTCTGATCTTACATGTTCCTCAATATCTCCTTGCCCAAGTAGTAGATATTGGATATAATATAATTACATATAATGTAAATTATATATATATTAAACTATTTATTCATTACATCATTAATATATCATTATATAATACATTTATTAAATATACAATATCTAAAATATATAATTGCATATAATGCAAAAGTATTTCTTGAATTAAGTTCAATGAGTATTTCACTGTAATAATTTGAGGGAATCAATAAGATCTAAACCAATTCTATATTTAGTCATCTTTATACAAGCTTGAGGTACCCTCACCCTGAAACAGCCTTACACCTCTGCTGCCTGCTCACTCTGGAATAGATCTCCACAAGGCCCATTCTCCTTCTTGCATTGGTGAGTTCCTCCTGGAGATTTCATTTTTTGGAAAGCCCAGGTCATCCTGCCTTCATTCTCCTTCTGGAACTGTTCCTGTCTTTCTGAATTGTCTTTCTTTTTGCTTGAATTTGTATTCCTACTGTTTGTTTCAGTGTCTGTCACATAGTAAGTGCTTAAGAAATGCCCTATGTACAGTTATCCCTCCCACATCATGGGGGTTAGAGGCTCAGCACCCCGACATTCTGGAAAATCTATGTGAAATTTTTGCCCCCCCCATATCAGAGAAAAAGTGTGAATTTTTTTCTTCTTCTTTTATGGGGTGTTTACAGTACCTTATTGTAAAATTTGGGTTGATATTGTACTATATATATATATTTTTTTTTAAAGCAGTTGGGGTTAAGTAACTTGCTCAAGGCCAGTTATTTCTGAGTGTGGTGCTAAGTATCTGAGCCAGGATTCCATCCCCAGGTCATACCGACACTGGGGCCGGTGCTCTTACTTGCTGAGCCACCTGGCCGCCCCTCAATCTAGATATTTCTTATGCTGACCCACGATATATCAGAACCTCAATGAGGAAAGTCTTGATGTGAAAGAGATAATTGTACATCTATACTCTTTCGTTCTAAAAATATATATGTAATATGTGTGTGTGTGTGTGTGTATATATATATATATACACATGCACATATGCCTCTGTGTGTATAGATACATGCATATATATGTATGTATGTATATGTGTGTGTGTATTTCCTTTCATCACTTTCCATGGGTTTAAATATAATCACTGTGATGAACTCAGAATAACATATCAAGTTCTAGTCTCTCTCCTGGGCTCCAGTCTTATATCACTGACTCCCTTTTAGCTATTTCCCACTACATACGTCCTGTAGGCATCACAAGCTCAACATGTCCAAAACAGAACTCCAAATGCATTCCTCTTCCTAACTTTCCTGTTCCTAGTAAAGGCTATGTTATGAGCAATACCTTAATCCTAATGCCCCCCCTACACCCATACAAGTCAGGTAGTCTTTAAAAGGTATTGAGACCCACTTTAAGACTTGACCAGAGGGGCAGCTGGGTGGAACAGTGAATAGAGCACCAGCCCTGGAGTCAGGAGGACCTGACTTCAAATCCTGCCTCAGACAGTGGACACTTACTAGCCGTGTGACCTTAGGCAAGTTTCTTAACCCCAATTGCCTTGCCTTGACCCCTTTAAAAAAAAAAAAGAATTGGTTCAGGAGACTAAAGGTTAAGACAGTTGACATCACTTCTTGGTCACCTGAGTACAAAACTGTCACAAGGAGCTCTCTGATAATTGGTTGATAGAAAACCATAGTGCAAGGAAACTTGGGTCTGCTGAATCACTCCTTTTTCTGCTAAGTAAATCTCCTTTCCTTGAGCATTGAAAGACCCACAAGTTTCTCATTCTATTCCAATATTAAACCTAACTTACCAAGCCTGAATCAGGCCCAGCCCAGAACAAGGGCACTACCATTTTTCCAGATACTCGGGTTTAAAACCTTAGCATCAAACAACTCTTCACTCTTCCTCACTTGCTCTATCTAGTCAGTTACAAGTCTTGACAAGTCTTGTATCTATCTCCTTATCTCCACTATTTATGGCCACCACCCTAGTTCAGACCCTCATCACTTCTTGCCTTGTCTATTATAATAGCTTCCTAATTGATCACCTTAACTTGTCTCTCCCTCCCCAATACCTCTTCCACAGCTGCCAAAGTTATATTCCTAAATTACAGGTCTGAGCATGTCTCATTTATGCACAGAAAGTTCCAATGGGTCCCTATAACCTCTAGGATAAAAAATAAAACTCCTCTGTTTAACATTTAAAATTCTTCACAACCTAGCTACAACTTACCTTTCCAGGGTTATTACACATTATTCCCCTTTGTGCACTCTAATGGTCTAGTCATTGATGAGAAATTATGAGAACCTTGGAGGGAAATGATCACTTCCTCCTAGAATATGTGATAGTGTAATATAGATGGGTAGCCATCTAATACAGAGAACAAATGGCCTGAATGTAGCGTGATATCAGATAGATATCTGATCTGAGAAAAGGAGGAGAGCCATGGCTTAGCCTAGCTGAGAAGGGACAGCAGGCAGGACCAAGCCCAGATGTGACTGAGCTACCACTCTTTCTCTCTGTCTCCAAGGAGGGTATTTGGTTAGAATTATATCTATTTGTCATGCATTAAATATTTGTACTCCAGGAGTTTGATGCTTTTTTAGGAGTCAGGAAAAAGCAAACAAACTACTTTCTCTGGTCACTCTTAAGAGGATAATAGCTTTCCCTCACCAGTTAGTCAATGAGCATTTATTAAGCATCTACTGGGCCAGGCACCTTGCTAGGTGTGGGGATACAAAAAGAGGGAAAAGACAATCCCTATCCTCAAGGAGCTCACAATCTAATGGAGGCAACAAAAAGCAAACAAATATGTACAAACAAGCTACGTACAGGATAAATAGGAAATAACTAACAAAGCACTAGAATCAAAGGTGTATTTGAGAAGGTTTCTGTAGAAGATGGGATTTTAGAGGAAGCCAGAAAAACCTGGAGGCAGAGATGAAGAGGGAAAATCTTTTAGATGTTTGGAGACAGCCAGAAAAAATTCCCAGAGCTGAGAGATGTTGTATCTTGTTCATGAAACAACCAAGAGGCCAGAACAGTAAGTGGTAAGAAGACTGGAAAGGTAGCTGGGTTATGCAGGGGCTTTGAATGTCAAGGATTTTGAGGTGATAGGGAGGCACTGGAGTATATTGAGTGGGGGAGGGAGGAGGTTATATGATCAGACTTGCACTTTAGGAAAATCACTTTAGTGGCAAGTGAAGGAAGCATTGGAGGGGGAAAGACTCATGGCAGGCCGACCTCCCAGCATCTCCCTCCCACCAAAGGCTTAGCACACACCAATCCATTTATTTAAAGAAACAGTAAACAGAAATAGGGAAAGTTATACAGATTAGAATATATGAAAGAATGTATAAGAGTAGATAACTTCTTATCATGGGAGCAATATAAAAATCAGCTCAGTCAACCTGAGAATAATTGGTGAAGTTCCACATGTCTATGACTCCAGGAAGATTTCCTCTCTGTCATTCAAAAATTCACACCTTATCTATCTCATACTATACCTCTCTCTCTCTCTCTCTCTCTCTCTCTCTCTCTCTCTCTCTCTATCTCTCTCTCCCCCCCCCCCCCTCACTATTTCAAGATCTCTTGGCCAGTCACAAGACATATCTCCCACACTCCCTCAATATCATAGTGCTGTCCTTCAGGATACCCACTCTGTACTTGAGGAACCTGGCTAGAATAGGGTTCTGGATATACTGGGAAAATCTAGAACCACTCATTAAAAAGATTGTTAATGGACATCTAGAAAATGAAACAATGATTATAAACAGCCTGCACAACTGTATCAGGAACAGATAGAAAATGCCAGACTAAGCATATTTCCATCTTTTTGACAGGACTACTCAACTAGAAGATCAAGGGGATGTAGTAGAGACAGTTTATCAAGACTTTTACTTGGTTTACTTTAGTTTCATTGATGCCTTCTGTTCTAATTTTTTTATTTTATAATTTGTTTTCACTTAATAAGCATTTCTCTCCCCCCTCCCCATTCCCATCATTTAAGGAAACAAAAACAAAAACTTTATAACCAATATATTCATAGTGAAGCAAGTAAATTTCTACATCTACCCCATCCAAAGATGTATGTCTCACTCTGCATGCATCCTGAGACCATGACCACTCTGTCAGGACTGGGGAAGCATGCTTAATCATTGGTCCCCTAGAATCTTGGTTGTTCATTACATTGATCAATGCTCTGAAGTCTTTCAGAGTTGTTTGTCTTTAAAATGTTATTATTATAGCATAGATTGCTCTCCTGGTTCTGCTCATTTCACTCTGTACCAACTCATACAAGTTTTCCCAGGTTTCTCTGAAACTATTTTTCCATCATTGCTTAAGGCACAATAGTATTACATTGTATTAATATACCATAATTAGTCTGCCAACTCCCCAAATGATGGGAAACCCCTTAGTTTCCAGTTGCCACTACATAAAGAATTGCTGTAAATATTTTTGTATATGTCCTTTTCTTCTTTCTTTGATATCTTGGTGCATAGGTTTATTAATAATATTATTGGATCACTGGCTATGTACCATTTAATCAATCAAATAATAAGCATTTATTAAGTACCTAGTGCTAGGGATGCAAAAATAGGCAAAAAACAGTTCCTTCCCTCAAGGAACTTACAATCTAACAGGAAGAAAATGTGCAAACAAGTATCTACAAAGCAAGCTATATACAGGATAAATAGGAGATAATTAAATGAGGGAAGGCATTAGAATTAAGAAGGGTTGGGAAAGCCTTCCTGTAAAAGATAGGATTTTAGCTGGGATGTAAAGGAAGCCAGAAAGTCAATAAGCAGAAGAAGGAGAGCATTCCAGACTTGGAGGACAGCCAGAGAAAATGTCCTGACCTGTTTTTATCATATTAATTTCCAAATATTCACTGTCCTCTACCCAACATGATATTCCTTCCAATAAAAATTTTAAAGAGAAGAAATAGGTCAGCAAAATTAACTGATCCATTAACCAAATCTAGTAGTATTTGCAATGATCCATAACCATCGCATCCTACATCTCCAATGAAAGGAAGGAGTTACTTTTTCTCATCTCTTGGCAAAGGTCAGACTTGGTCATTATAATTACAAGCCACTTAACTGATAAATGGGGATTCCTTTGGGGTATGGTTTATACCAGATGGCTGCTAAAATCCCTTCCAGCTCCAAAATTTTGTGATTCTTTGATCATTTATGCCTCAAGTAACCTTATTCCTTTCAATATTTTTTCTCTCACTTAATCTTAGCACTAAAATTATGATTTCAGAATTTAGCCTCATATCCTTAACTAGGTTGTCATCTCCTTATATACAGAGGTAATGTACATCCCAGACCCACTTAGGACAGATGTTTCTGAACAATATAAAGGAGAGCTTACCATAATTTGAGGTCTCTGAATTAGAAATGTCCAAGAACTTTATAACCAGCAGCTAAAGTACCATGGATAAAGGACCAGGTTTAGGGTGAGAAAGACCAGAGTTCAAATCTCACCTCAGATACTTGCTAGCTGTGTGACACTGGTCAAGTCACTTAGCATCTGCTTTAGTTTCCTTATTTATAAAATGGAGATAGTACTTACCTTCCAGGGTTGTTGTGAGAATCTAATGAGATATTTTTAAAGTGTTTAGCACAGTCCCTGGCATATGGTAAGTACTATATAAGGTTAGCTGTTACTATTATTATTATTACTATTATGACCACAGCTATTACCACTGTTCTGAATGGGGAGGGGTGGGGAAGGAGTGTCACTCAGAAGACAAATAGATTCTATTGGTTGATCAACTGTTTCTCCTAAGTGGTTGTTATTGACCTAAACCATATGGTTGACCTACAACCATAACTTAAGACTGGAAATTACAACATCACTATAATAAACCTAGACCAAGAATACTCCCACCTTAATTAGAGATTCTTAACCTCTGGTCTATTAACTTTGTTTCAGTCCTATGTATTTTATTTTATGCATTTAAAAATATTATTTTGAGAAGAGGTCCAAAGGCTTCATCAAACTTTTAAAATAGTCTGTGGTCTGTGCTTTAAGTCATATTGATGCAGGATGGTATATACAGTGGAAAGATCAAGGACCTGGATTCCAGGGCCCTGAGCTTATACCACTTCCTTGTACTCCTTGTGTAACCTTGAGAAAAGCACTGCACCTATAGCACCTGAGTTTCTTCACACGTAGAACCTGATAACCTCTAAGTTTCCTTCTAGCTCAGAATCTAAGATACTAAGATTTAATTCTCCCCTTTGCACTGGATGACAAACATTTCTTGCTCATACAGTGGAAAGGGAACCTCCCCTACCATCCTCCTGGCTTCTCTTTCTAAACCAGGTTTATGCATGACTAAACAAAAGAACCTCTATTCTGTCACTGGCAGCTTGTGCATAACATAATTCCACATGATTTTCACAGGCACTTAGAAAATGCTGGACAGTGCAGAATGTTGTGTTGGCAACCCCAAATGAACCATGCTTCCAAATGGGGAATAACCTTGTGTGTAATGACACTTTCTCCTTGGCATAGTGTGTGAATACAAAGGGCAGGGTACTTTGTCCCCAGTATAAAATCAGAGGTTTTTTCTTTTGCAAGTTTAGGTTAACATAGGCCATATGTTATGGCTAGAGTTCAAATTCCAGCTAGTACCAAGGTCTGGCTAATGTTGTATCTCAAATTAACAAACATACTTATAATACTGGTAGCATTAAATTAGCACCACTCTAAAGGGGCAATTTTTGGTACTTAAAAAAATTTTATATTTTATTTTTCCCCAATTACATCTGAAAGTAATTTTAATATTTTTTTTAAGTTTTGAGTTCCAAATTCTATTCCTTCCTCCCTCCCCTCTCCCTGAGATGGGTAAGTAATCTGATATAAGTTATACATGTACAATCATGTAAAATATTTCTGCTCTAGTGATTTTGTCCTGGGAGATGAAGGAAGGAAGGAAGGAAGGAAGGAAGGAAGGAAGGAAGGAAGGAA
>NW_027185764.1:61501947-61521356 GCF_028583685.1 Petaurus breviceps papuanus | reverse complement strand
AGGAAGGAAGGAAGGAAGGAAGGAAGGAAGGAAGGAAGGAAGGAAGGTTTAGTCCATATTCAGATGACAACAGTTCTTTCTCTAGAGGCAGATAGCATTTTTCAGCATGAGTCCTTGGGATTGTCTTAGATCATTGTATTGCTGAGAATAGCTAAGTCATTCACAGTTGATCATCATATACTATTGCTGTTACTATGAACATTGTTCTCCTGGTTCTTCTCATTTCACTTTGTATCAGATTATAAAAGTCTTTCCAAATTTTCCTGAAATCATTCTGCTTGTCATTTCTTATAACACAATAATATTCCATTACAATCATATAACACAACTTGCTTAGCCATTTCTCAACTGATGAACATCCCTTCAATTTCTAATTCCTAGCCACCACAAAAAGCGTTACTATAAATTTTTGTACTTTTTTACTATAAATTTTATAGTATTTTTATAAATATAAATTTTATAAATTTACTATAAATTTTTGTACAAATGGGTTCTTTAACTTTTTTTTCTCTTTTTAATCTTTTTGGGATACAAACCTAGCAGTGGTATTGCTGGATTAAAGAGAATATACTTTTATAGTCCTTTGGACTTAGGTACAAATTGTTCCCCAGAATGGTTGGATCAGTTTACAACTCCAACAACAACGCATTAATGTCCCAGCTTTTCCACATTCCCTCCACCTTTTATCATTTTCCTTTTTTGCCACATTAGCCAGAGTGGATTTAATTTGCATTTCTCTAATCAACAGTACTTTTTTTTTTTTTAAAGCAATCAGGGTTAAGTAACTTGCTCAAGGTTACACGGCCAGTTATTTCTGGGTGTGGTGCTAAGTATTGGAGCTCGGATTTGATCCCCAGGTCATCCCGACACTGTAGCTGGTGCTCTTACTCGCTGTGCTACCTGGCTGCCCCTATCAACAGTACTTTTAAAAATGCAAATGATACTATGAGAGTACCCTCTTAGAGGCAGCTAGTTGGAGTAATATATAGACCGGTGGACTTGGAGTCAGAAAGACATGTTCAAATCCTTCCTCAGATACTCACTAGCTATGGGTTGTTGTTCAGTCGTGTCCTAATCTATGTGACACCATGGACCATAACACACTACTATCTTCCACTATCTCTTGAAGTATGTCCAAGTTCATGTTCATTATTTCCATGATATTATCTATCCATCTCATCCTTTGTCATCCCCTTTTCTTTTTGCATTCAATCTTTCCCAACATCAGGTTCTTTTCCAATGAGTCCCATCCTCTCATTATGTGGCCAAAGTATTTAAGCTTCAGCTTCAGTATTTGACCGTCCAGTGAATAGTCTGAATTAATTTATTTAAATATTGACTGATTTGCTCTCCTTGCTGTCCAAGGGAATCTCAAAATTCTTCTCTAGCAACTAATTCAAAAGCATCAATTCTGCAATACTTAGCTTTCCTTATAGTCTAACTCTTACAACCATACATTACAAAACCATAGTTTTCACTATTTGGACCTTCATCAGAAAGGTGATGTCTCTGCTTTTTAGTTTGCTGTCCAGATTTGCATAGCTTTCCTTCCAAGGAGCAAGTATCTTTTAATTTCATGGCTGCAGTCACTTTCTGCAGTGATCTTTGAGCCCAAGAAAATACAATTTGACACTGCTTCTATTTCTTCTCTATTTGCTAGGAAACAAGGGGACCAGTTTCCAAGATCTTAGTTTGTTGCTTTTTTTTATATTAAGCTTCAAGTCACCTTTTATATTCTCCTCTTCCATTCTCATCAAGAGGCTTCTTAATTCTTATCCACTTTCTACCATCAGGGTAGTATTGTTTGCATATCAGAAATTATTGATATTTCTCCTGGCAACCTTAATTCCAGCTTTTGGTTCATCTATCCTGGTATTTCACATGATATACACTGCGTGTAAGTTAAATAAATAATACTCCTTTTCCAATCTTAAACCAATCAGTTGTTTCATGTTGGTTCTAACTGTTGTTTCTTTCCCTGCATACAGGCTCCTCAGGAGACAAATAAGATGATCTAGCACTCCCATTTCTCTGAAGGCTTGCCACATTTTGTTGTGATCCACACAGTCAGACACTTTGGTGTAGTCAATGAAGCAGAAGTAGATGTTTTTCTGGAACTCCCTTGCTTTCTCCATAATTCAGTGAATGTTGGTAATTTGGTCTCTAGTTCCTCTGCCTCTTTAAAAACTAGCCAACTCTTCTGGTTTACATATTACTGAAGCCTAGCTTGCAGAATTTGAAATATACTATTACTGGCATATGAATTCATTTGTAAATCAGTTGTTTAAAACTTGTAATTATTTCTAGGACCGACTAGCTGAGACCAGTTGCCTGATTATTTCCAACTATCCACAGATTGTCAGAGGCTAGCAGTTCTTGTATTTTGGGGCAACATGAAACAAGACACATATCTCTTCTGTTGGTCCCAAATGCTCTCACCCAGAAGTCATGCAGATTCACACATGAGGCCAACTGAAGCAGGGTTCTGAAATGATGAATGTTCACTTCAAGTGTTTTGGCAAAGAAATCTCAGAATTACCACTTTGCACTAACCTCTAGTTCTTTAAAGTTAGAGACTATTTCATTTTTGTCTCTTTCCAGGACCCAGAATGGTAACTAGACAATTTTTTTGGTAGGGGAAGGTCTAGATCAGTGGTTTCTTCAGGGAACCTGTAGGGAGCACCATAATTGGATACTCTCTTCATTGATGCAGATTGGCAATTTATCTGCAATTGATAGCCTTAGAGATTTACTTGGGGGTACTGACCCATCACATTTCCAGTATTCATGAGAGGAAATACTTTGAACCCTTACTGATTCTGAGATTGCTCTCTATCTGAGGGCAGCTCTTTATCCCCTTGTGCCACACTGGCTGTCATTTAAGTCTTGTATATAGCAGGTACTTTAAAAATGGTTGGTGAATTTAAATGAAGTCAGAGTGAAAATGGTGCCCTAAAATCAGATTACCAAAGTCAGGAGCATTTCTGACCCCTATTCCTTAGAGTCTTGGATAGAGCCTTTAATAAAGGTGGGAATAGTATTTGTTTGCTTGCTCTCCTTCTGCCCTGGTGATGACATACATCTCTGATTTCCATTGCATGCATGCAAAGCATGACTTTCATTGAGGACATATGTGTTTTATTCCCTTTTTTCATGTTCAACCTTGTGCTAAAGTACTAGTTAGGCAATGTCAACTATGCGTTATAAACAAACATTTTGGTTAAACCTGGGAAGCAAGAAAATAATTTCAGATGGACCTTTTTTTAGATTTCATGTCTAGAATGTTAATTTATCTCAAAGTTTAGATGTTAGTTTTAACATATAAAGTATACACTATGAACTTCTATCAAATGAGGACAGTTTTGGTTCGTGCTGGCCTAAGTTAGAGTGCAAAATTCCCCAGGTAAAGAACTATGCATATAAATGAAGGGGAGTTAAATATAAACACTTTTTTAAAAAAACTGAAGATGGCACTAAAGAGTCAGTTATAAGATACTGAAAAGCGACCATCCCCTTATTTCAAATGTGAGCACCTGATTAAAAAAAAAAAAAAACACAAAGCAATCAAAGGAAGTCCCTAACTTAAAAAAACAGGTGGACCCAAAAGTCCATTTGTATATCAATAGTTTCAAATTTGTAATTAATTCATTTTCTCATGGAAACAAAGTTTAAATTACTTATCAGGTTCACAAGTCAGCCCACAAAAGCCCACTTCCCGAGATCATAGAGATTATCTAGCAGGAGTTTTAAATTCAACAGTTGTTCAACTTTTAACTCCTTGCTTGTGACCTCATGCCCAAATTATTTAACTTCTCTGGCCCTCAGTTTCCTCATCTGTAAAATGAGGAGATTGTACTCTACAACCTCTAAGAGCCCTTCTGCCTCTAAACAGCTGATCCCAGGATCCTAATAAGCACCTATTAAGGTATTAAGTACCTATTAAGATCCTATCAAGTACCAGCCAAGCGGGATAAAATGACAAAAACTAGGCAGCTTCAAAGAGCTTATACAGATGTCCTAAAAATCGAATGCAGTTTTAAGCTACTAAAGCTTAAACCTAGCACATTTAAGCTTTAGCAGTTTAAAACTATGCTAAGATTTTTGGGATGCCACACCTGTATTCTATTGGGAGGATAATTATGAAAGCCTGCCTGTAACCCACGGATGAGAAAATATAAGCAATATACAAAATAAAAATCAAGTAATAGGGGGATAGCACTCATAATTGAAGGGGCCAGAAAAGGCCTCTGGTTAGAGGTGGCATCAGAAGTGAATCTTGAGGATTCCAGCAATTCTAGGAACAGGGTGAAGAAGGACATTCCAACCAAGAGGGACAGTGTGAAGGTACATGAAGGTAAGAGATGGAATGCTATGTTCAAGGAACACCAAATAGTCCATTTTGACTGGAATAGAGTCACTCCCCTATTCAAAAAGTTCTAGTGAGTCCCTACTACTTCTAGGATAAACTCAAAGTCCTCTGTTTGGCATTTAAAGTCTTTCACATTCCACTTCCAAATGACCTTTCCAAGTACATTATTTTTCTTGAGATATAATACATTCCAGCCAAATTGCCTCCCTTACTTGCTCTTTCTTATCTTTTCTTGTAACAAATAAATTTTTGATTACATTGCAAAATAAATTTTCACATTGACCCTGTTCCAACGTGTGTGTTTTATTCTGTTGATTTAGTCACTCACCTTTCTGTCAGGAGGTGGGTAGCATTCCTTATAATTGGTCCTCTGAAATCATAGTTGGTCATTGTATTGATGAGACTTCTTGCTATCCTTTTTTTTTTCAAAATCCTTTGAAATACGTTTTCCCAAAATACTTGGCAAATGTTATACTGTGTTTCTACTTCCTCACAAATTCAGAGATGATGTAGTCAGTTCTCCTCAATGTCCTAATTGTTGTTTCTACTTCAATAATTTGTTTCTCCTTATGGTGATAACAAGGTCCAGAATTGGTTACTCTGACTTTTAAAGGATGATATTACCATTAAGGTAAATCAAGAGATTAATGAAGTTGTGGATGTTGTTGTTTTTGAAGGGAGGAGGGACAGAAAGAACTCCTGCTGGTGTCTAGATAATTAAAATCATCTGTCCTAGCTTTTTTAGTCAGTTTTTGAAATCCACATTTATTTTTATCTTTTCACATTCTAAAATGTTTGCTGATAATAATGTATCTTCCTTCTCTATTGATGTATACCCCCAATATCTTCCTCCATTCTTCACCCCTCATGTTTTTGCTAACACAAGCATTTCTTACCATGCAATGTTATTCTGTTTATTCACCCCCCACCCACTCCCATTTTACCTATCCTATTATTTTAAAATATTACTTAATGTTTCTTATACATGATATTCCATCTCCCACCTCCATTCCTTTTAGAAATACCACTGTCCCACTTTCCTGGAAAGCTTACCTTGGTTACTTAGGTGTCTTAGAATTCTTCCCTTTTCCAGGCTCAGCTCAGGGACCAACTCGTATACCAGGTCATTCCTAATTTTCCCAGGTGTTAGTGCTTTGCCGCCCCCCCCCTCCCAATTAACCTTCCTGTACAGTATTGTATCTCCCTCTAATTCCCATCAGAATGTAAATTCCATGAGGACAAGAACTGTTTCATTTTTTTCCCTGTGTATTCCCAGAGCCCAGCCCATAGATTTACTTCTGTCAATCTCTCACTTCAATGAATGAATGAATCAATCAATCAATATTTATTACTTGTCTACTATGTGCCAGACACTGTGCTAAGCACTTAACTGCTAAACCAATTTTGTTCCAAATTAATAGTTATGGCTAATCTTACATTCATCAGCAAGAGTAAATACTGTTCCTTCTTTCTCTATACACCAGCTAAATACCACCTTTGAATACCAGACATGCAGTACAATTACAATAAACTTTACCTGCTCTTTGTTTCTGTAGTTTAGTTGGATTTCCCTAGTCACAAGGCTATTGAAACAGATTATCAGCAAACAAAAATGGAGTTTATTTGCTATACCTTTTGAGAGCCAATTAGGTCTTGTGTAAGAGATGTTTGAAAGCCTGCCTGGCTTTCTGAGATTTGTAGTTCAGAGGGACAAGGGTTTCCTTTTAGCTCTGAAACTTTGGACTAGTATAATCTTTGAGCTGGGGTCAGACTAGAAGTTTTGAAAAAGGGACATGCAATCTGTGGTAGGAATACAGACAACACAGCTCCCAGACAGGGAACTTGCCTTCACTGACAGCCTAGGAGGGTACAGTCTCTGATATATGAAACAAAAATCTCAGACTGAGACTGACAGTTGCCACCATTGTTTTAGAAACTAAGATTGCTCTGAAAAGTTTTCACTCTTCCCAAACATGCCTTTTTGTTAGCATGTTACTTTTCTTGCTCATTATTTAAGTTGTTTATCTTGATTTTTTGCTTTCTATAAAAATCCATAATTGATTATGAATGCTTGTATTGCTTGTCTGTAAAATTATTGCATGCCTTGGAAATGGATGGGGTATGGGAAATACACAGAAGTAAAAAATTGGCCAAGGAACCACTGTTCTACTGATAAGACTTGAACTTTGACCTGGGGGAGGGGGTGTCAAGAGTTATATGTGATTTTAAAATTAATAACCTATATTTTAAAGCTTCCTAAAATAATAAAGAGGTCTTGCATGGACTAAGGGAGCATTTTATTGTTCAGGCTTTTTTTCAGTCATGCCTGACTCTTCATGACCCTGTTTCGGGTTTTCTTAGCCACCATACCAGAATGAGTTGCCATTTCCTTCTCCAGCTCATTTTATGGATGAGGAAACTAAGGCAAAAAGAGTTAAGTGACTTGCCCATGGCCACAGAGTTAACATATGTCTTAAGACCATATTTGAACTCAGGAAGATGAGCCTTCCTGACTCCAGACCTGGCACTCAATCCAATGTGTCACCTAGCTGCCTGTATGAGGGCATTTTACTGCAGGCTGAAAAATTGAATTCTTTGTTGTAGTTAAGTGTGGATACACAAACATTGGAAGCAAACAGTCAATCAATCAACAAGCATTTATTAAACACATAAGTACAAGTACAAAGTATAAAACAATTCCTACTTTCGAGGAGCTTACATATTAATGCAGGAGATAACAAGTCCAGATTAGAAGATATACAGCATAAATGTCAGGCTAATAAGTACAAGCATACACAAAGCAGTTAAAGAAGTTTTTAAAAAGTAAAAAAAAAAGTTTGGGAGGAAGGGCACTAGCAAGTTGGGAGCATCAGGAAAGGCTCCATGTAGAAGGCAGCATGTGAATAATATCTTCAAGGAAGAGATGGATTCTATGGTGGAAGTGAGGAGAAAGTACATTTTAGGAACGGAGGAATGGCCAATGAAAAGGCATAGAGATAGAAGATAGTATTTCCCTTGTGAAGAACAAAGAGGCCAGCTTGGTGGGACAGGACATAATGTACCAGGAGGACAGGAAGATAGGCTGGAATAAGGGTGTATGAGGCTTTAAAAATAAAACTGAGGAGTTTGTAGTTGATATCAGAGGCAAAAGGAAAGCCACTAGAGTTGACTGAGTAGGGGAGTGACTGGAATCTCTGGGAAAGGAAAATAACTGGCAACATTGTGTAAGATGAACCTGGAATAGGGAGACTTGAGGAGGAGAGACCAATTTAGAATTTTTTAAATTGTTCTAAATTGTTGTAATAATCCAGGCTAGAGGTGACAAGGGCCTGAACTAGCTTCAGGAATGGAGAGGAGTCAGATGTGAGACTTTGTGATGGTAGAAATGGGGTAATTGAGAGAGAGTAATACAAGATAGCAATGAGGTTACAAATGTGGGAGACTGGAAGAATGGGGGAAACAGGGAAGTTTGGAAGAGTAAGTTTGGGGTTAAAGATACTATGATCTGTTTCGTACAGAATGAATCTGAGATTTCCTCTTTTTTAAATGTCTTCTAGACTACTGGTAATGTGACACTGAAATTCAGGGGAGAGACTGAGGCTGGATAGATAGACATGTGAATCACTCATCCAGGTGATACCGGTAAGGAAACCCATGAAAGCTGAGGAAGTGTGTAGAAAACAGCCTAAGTCTTAGGAAGGACTCACAGTTAAGCCATGTGAGGTCAGTGATGACCCAGCAAACAGATAAGAAGAGAGAATGAAGGGAGAGTAGTGTCACAAAAATCCAGAAAAGATTAGCCAGGAGGAGAGAGTAGTCAACGTGGTCAAGTGCAACAGTTAGGTTAAGAAGGATAAGAACTGAGAAAAAAAGAGGTTGGTCACATTTGGGGATTAGAGATCATTTAGTTACTTTGGAAAGAGCAATTTCAGTGGTTTGATGAGTTCAGAAGCAACCTTATGAAAGGCTGGGGAATGAGAGGAGAGGAAGTAAAAACAAGGGTTCCAGAGAGCCTTTTCAATTAGTTTTGCTGAGAAAGAGAGGAAAGATAATAGGACAATCCTTTGAGAGGATGGTAGTGCATAGTGAAGGGTTGTTTTTTTTTTTAAAGGATGAAGGTGATTTGAGCATGTTTGAAGGCAGCAGGGGAGGAACCAGCAGATAGGAAGAGGTTTAAGATTAGAGAATTCTCACCATCAAAGGCCCTGCCACTGTCAAATGGCTATCAGAAGTTGATAGGGTTTTATTAATGGAAATGACACTAAAGAAGGCACATTACCGTCTGCCTTGCGGTTGTACCCCAAGTACCACTGGGTCTTTCCATGTGACTGGAAGTTGAAACCTGCTATATGGGCTACCTTCTTCTATTTAGAAAGTAAACTCCTTGAGGAAAGGGATTGCTTTACTTTTCTATTTGTATCTTCAGTGCTTAGCACAGTACATAGTGTTTAAGAAACACTTGATCATTCATTCATTCATTCATCCATGGGAGAAGAGAAAGTTGGAGCCACCAACTTGACCTGTGGAATTAAAAGATTGGAGCAGAGCATCTAATGCCAAGTTCAAATGTAGGATGGTCTATGGATTGAAAGACTGGAAGATGGTTATGTTGAGGTAAACAATATTGAACAAGAAGGTCAAAAGTGAAAAGCAAAGTTGGAGCAAAGAGTGCCTGTGTCAAAATCCAACAGGGAGGCAACACAGGGAACAGAAAATAGCATGGGTAAAGGCAAGGTTTTGGGGGGTTTTGCTGACAGTACTTCCATGTATGCCATCTTATTTTGGTGAGCTATTCTCCAACCCACCTCCAATCTTTCAACATCCTAAAAGACCGATAGGCTGCCATATCTAGAACTACAATGACTACGATAATAGCAGTGAAGTTGAGTAGTTCCAAAAAAAAAAAAAATCCTGCTCTCTAGTCCTTAACTATGGAAAGTTGTAATTTGGAAAGTAACTTGGAAAGAGTAAGAGGTCTTGAAAGAATAGATTCCATTTAATGAATTAAAATAATTTTTTTGTGGAAAAAGTCTCACAGGGGTACCCAGTCAGCAGTTCAGAATCTTACAAATATATGTCCGACCTGTGTTTGAGATCCAGCTCCATTACTGAACATCTGTACTGCCTTGGACAAATCTTTAAACTTCTCTAAAGTTTCTATGTCATAATTGGTTGTTGTTGTTCATTTGTCCAACTCTTGATGACCCCATCTGGAGTTTTCTTGGCAAACCTACTAGAGAAGCTTGCCATTTCCTTCTCCAGCTCATTTTATAGATGAGGAACTGAGGCAAGCAGGGTTGAGTGACTTACCCAGGGTCATAAAACTAGTAAGTGTCTGAGGCCAGATTTGAATCATGAAGCTAAGTCTTCCTGACTCCAGGCCCATCACTCTATCCACTGAGCCATCTAGCTGCCACATATAATAATATATAATAATAATATGATAACTGCTAGCACTCAAAGTACTTTAAGGTTTATAGGTATTACCTCATGTATTCTCACAACAAACCTGGGATGTAAGTGCTATTATTAATTTCATTTTACTGATGCAGAAACTGAAGCATATTGTGGTTAATACCATGGTCACACAACTAGTAAATGTCTGAGGCTGGATTTGAATTCAGGACTTCCTGACAGTACCTAGCAGGCATGTATGCAATGATGATAATACCTTTTCTGCCTGCCTCACAGGGATGGGGGGAGGATCAAAGGAGATAGTAAAGGGTTGTAAAAGTCCAAGGTATTATTATCTCATTCATTTAATAAATATCTATTGAGTGACAATTATGGACAAACCACTGTTGTAGGCCTTTTGTTCAGTTATGTCTTACTTTGTGTAACCCTGTATGGGGTTTTCTTTACAAAGATATTGAAGTAGTTTGCCATTTCTTTCTCCAGTGAATTAAGGCAAACAGAAGTTGAATGACTTGCCCAGGGTCACACAGCTACTGCATGTCTGAGACTGGATTTAAATTCAGATCTTCCTGACTACAAGCCCAGCTCCCTATCATTGAACCACCTAGGTGCCTCTATTCTAGGCCTTTGGGATGATTAAAATATGAATATGAAACAATCTAACCCTTCAATGAGTTTATGATCCAGTAGAGGAACTAAGGTATGTACAGATATAACTATAACACAGACTATTTTATGTGTCCAAGAGTGGTTTGAAGGAGATGCTAAAAGATTTCAGTAGAGATCATTTTTATCTCGGCAGAAGTCACAGAAGACATTGTATCACAGGATTTAAAACTGGAAGGGACTTAATATTATCAGTTAATTCAAAACTACAATTTTACAGATAAGGAAATTGAGGGAGAGAAAGGAGTATTTGAATCCATGGGGATTGAATAGCCCCAAGCAAAACATACTACAGCCATGGAAAGCCAATTATCCTGAAAAGGGGGAGTGTGTAAGGACAGTGTAGAACCTGGTGATTTAGGTCTAGCCAGGGAGAAAATAGGAAAGGAAAGAAACTGAAATCAGATTGATCCTAAGAGAATACACTATAAATACCTAGTGCCAATTTCCTTCTTTTTCTTTTTCTTAAGAAGGGATAAATATAATAAAATTTGAGGGAGGGGAAAAATAGATTTAACTATTAGTCAAGAATATAAATAGGATGAACTAATTCATAAAATGGAAGAAAGTGACAGAATGGTTTAGAGAGCAAAATCCGAAAATTTGCCGTAAGGAAAAAAAAGCATTTAAAACATAAAGTTTCATGCAGAATTAAAATGAAGGCTTGGGGTTGCACTTGTTATGCCTTTGCTAAATTTTTTAAAAAGAGAGACAAATATGGAAATTTTTTTATACATAAAGACCCCAAAGAAAAACAATATTAGTATCAAATAAACACACATACACACATATCAAATGGCATAGTGTATCAGTACTTAAAGGAAAAGTCAACTGATTTGCAAGACTTAAAAAAGACAATAACTGTTGGGGACTTCAAAGAGCCTCCTTTAGACTTGGACAAATATAAAAATAAGATAAGAAAATAAGAATCTAAACGGAGTGTTGGAAAAATAAAGTATACTGGTGAAGTAGAAAACAAGGGACATGGGGTAAGATGTGGATATGATTTTTCTTATGACTTATGTACCATGGGCAAATTGCTTAACTTCTCTTGTTTTCTATTTCATTTGTCATGTGAGGAGGTTAAACTAAATAATCTCTGAAGTTTCTCCTAGCTTTGAATATATGAACCTATAATAGGTATTTTAGTAACTTCTGAATGATAAGCTTTAAAAAGTTTTATTTTATTAGTCTTTTTTAGTATCATAACCATTTTAAAATGTATCCCTCCACCTTCTTTATCCAATGAGTCATATCTTGAAAAATAGTTTTAAAATACCTCATCTATGCTTGCCAGTATGTGGTATCTGAATTTGATATTAAGGATTACCTTATTTTTTTTTAGCATCTCACAGCACTTTTACAAAAACTGACCACGTGTGAGGACATAAAAAACTTATAACCAAATGCAAAAAGGCAAAACTATTTCACATTTTTTGTAGACCATAGCACAAAAAAGTTTAATCAATGAAGGAAATATGAACAGATGATTTGAACTGAAAAGGGGATTAATATTATTCTAAATGATGAGTGGGCCAAAGAACAGGCAAAGCAGGCTCAAGGACAATTAAGGAGAATATAAAAGGATTAGAGAGGGCTAAGGAGGCTGTAGGAGGATTAGGGAGTAGAATCTGTGAAGGTGGATTCCAGAAGGGTCAAGAGAAGATAGTAGCAGTGACAAAGCAAGGTAATTTTTTTAAAAAAATGAAACGATTAAGCAAACTAGATTTTTGGATGTGGGAAACTGGTGAAAAGTACTAGAAGGTGATATAAAGCTGGATGAGGAAGTGTTTATGGCTGAGGCTGGGGACTTAAAAAAAGGAAAAGAAATCGAGTGGAGCTTTCAAGTTACTAAGAAGCAATAATTGGCTATAAATATTTTAATTGGGTACTTAGGTTGGTGGTAAAAACACCCACAAATACTTCAAACAAAAAGGCTGAAAATCACAACAATTATGTCGAGTAGGAAGTTGAGCAATGACTTGAATCCTATATGTGATATTTGTATTTCTGTGACTCTTATTTGTATTCTGGGTGTAGGTTTTTCTCCCTCCTGGAAAAGGTGAAGATACTCAAAGATCACTTTTCCATGCTATAGGTTGTTATGGAAAATGAAATGTTCCTAAGGAATAATCAATGAGAAAAAAATGGGATCTGGGATGAAGGAGAGTCAGGATGATGTAAAATGGAAAAGGAGAAATTGTTCTGCTATACAATTATAGATTAAAAAACAGCTTTGAAGGTTCTCAAGAGGAAAGAACTGAATGCCCCAAGGATGAGAAATCTGCTTGTCCTCCAGAGACTGACATGGGGCAGCCACAGAAGCTATCAGGTGGGAGAGCATCTAGTAAAGGAAGAGAGGACTAGATGGTGATTTTTCAGGGGGGAGGCACTGTGACTCAGTGAAAGGAACACTGACTTTACTAAAAGCACCTGAGTTCAAATGTCACCTCTCATGCTTACTAACTGTATGAACTTGAGCAAGGCAAGAAGTATCAAGTCCTTACTATGTTTGAGGAACATAAGAGGAGGGGACAGAGAACTAAAGTCATTGTAGAAAGAAAAATAAGAATTTTTTTACATACAATTTTAAAATATAAAAATTATTTTATAACCATACAAAAACTGGTTGAAGGCTGGATTTGACCTGGCTATAGTTTGCTGTCCCCTGAAAGATGGTCCCTCCTCTTAGAGTTGTTCAGTCAGATCTGAGTCTTCATGACCCCATCTGGGTTTTTCTTGGCAAAGATACTGGAGTGGTTTACCATCTCTTTCTCCAGTTCATTTTACAAACCAGGAAACTGAGGCAAAAAAAGTTAAGTGACTTCTCCAGGGTCACAGAGCTAGAAAGTATCTGAGGCCAGATTAGCTAGGAAAGATGAGTCTTCGTGATTCCAGCCTGGCACTCTACTCTCTGCATCTCCATAGTTGCTCCTTCTCTACATCTAAGGAGCTTACATTTTAATGGGGGTAATACAATTTATTAAAAGGAGCTGAAAATCCGGGACTGGTAAGGGGCATGGTGGTAAAGTCTGGAGAATCAGAAGCTGAAACAGAGGAGGAAGTTGAAGATGTTTTGCCTGGGCTACTACCTAAAATGGAGGGTTCAGAAGGAACTCACCAATGGGAGATGGGGCCTGGAGGCACAGAGGGAGCTTCCAGGCATTGAGAGGGTCACTAAAAGTTTCTGGGTTTCAGCTTCTTCATCTATAAAATGGTGTTGGTCTACACGGCTTCCGAGATTGCTTTCAGCTCTCGATCTATGATCCCATAATCACCATTCAGGGTATACAGGCAATTATTTGTAGGCCTAATAATAATAGAAAATGATTTTTAACCAGGAATGATAGAACAAGAAAAAAAGGGAGGTGATACCCAAGATTAGTAAAGAGGTAGTTAAAATGCACCTATCTGACCCTGAGTTCCAGTCGTCTGATCATGATAAAGTACCTCCCAGGAACGGTACTGAACTGGTAGATGTGAGTATTGAGTCACTGCTACTGAAATCTGAAAAATCTGGGTGGCTAGGTGGTGTAGTGAATAGGGCACCCACCCTGGAGTCAGGAGGACCTGAGTTCAAATCTGGCCTCAGACACTTAACACTTACTAGCTGTGTGACCTTGGGCAAGTCACTTAACCCCAACTGCCCTAAAAAAAAATCTGAAATATCATGGAAAATATGAGAAGTACTATAGGACTGGAGAAGGGTAAATGCTATCCCAATTTTTGACAAACAGGTAAAGAGAGTCTGCAAACCACATGCCAATTGACCTTGACTTCAATTTGTGAGGAAATTGTAAAATAGATTATGAAAGAGAATAGTTGGTGACCACATAGAAAGGGAAGTGTTCACTGCAAATAACCAGAATGGCTTCATCAAGAATGGGTCAAGATATACTAACCTCTCATTCCCCTTTCTGACAGGATTACTAAACAATTGGACCTATGAAATGCTGTGGATACAGCTTGCTTAGACTTTAACAAAGCTTCTGATAATGTATCTCACCCTATTCTTATATAGAAGATGGATATTTGGATAAGACAAGAGTATAATTAGATGGTTAGATGGCTGCAATCAATGAACAGTTGTTAATGGTTAAACACCAGTGTGGTAGAAGGTCTCCAGTGGAGCATACGCCAGGGTTTTATACTGGGCCCTGTGTTGTTTAACATGTTTATCAATGACTTAGATAAAGTCATCGATATCATTTCATCAATATTTGATGAGCATAGATGGCATGCTAATCAAATCTGCAGATGACAACAAATTGGGAAGGCTGGCTAACACAGTGGATTACCAAATCAAGATCCAAAAGCTTAGGCTAGAGCCCTGGGGAAGGAAGGAAGCAAACAATTATTAAGTTCTGACTGCACCATGTTACAGATATGGTCTTATTTGATCCTCACAACAAACAACTCTGGGGGATGTAGGTGCTATTATTAGTCTCATTTTATAGTTGAGGAAACTGAGGCAGAGTTTAAGAGACTTGCCTTGGGTTACACAGCCATAAGTAATTGAGTGGAAATACAGCAGAGATAACTATAGAGTCTTGTGCTTAATAACTTTAAGTAATAATAGTAATAATAATGATAAAAACCTACTCTAATAGTATAAAATGGGGGAGGCCATGATTGGATAACAGTTATAAAAATGCTCAGAGAGTTTTAGTAGACTTCAAGCTCAATATAAGTTTGCAGTATGATGGGGCAGCCAAAAAAACTAATAACATTTTGGGCCTGCAGTATGAAAGGCATAGCTTCTAGGAATAAGGAAGTGGATGGTCTCTTTGTCAGACCTCATCTGGGGTTCATCATGTTCAGTTCTGGGAACCATGGTTTAAAAAGGATATTGATAATCTAGAGAATGTACATTGGGGAACAATTTAGGATGGAGAAGGCCTTAAGGCCATCTCATATAAAAAAATCAAAAAATTGAAGAAAACAGGCATGCTTCTTAGCCTTAAGAAGAAAGGCCTCAGGGATAAGAAGTAGGAGAAATACCTATCAGCACTCTTCTAGTCCTTTTCCTTAAAAATCAATAAACAAACATGTATTGAGCACTATATGAAAGAGAAAAACATGAAACTTGCCCTCAGGAAGATCCCATTTTAATGGAGGAGAAAACATGCAAACAACTATGAACATACACATACATACAGTGCAAACAGGAGGTGATCTCAAAGGAAAGGCACTGGCAATAGGGGAGGGGGGAAGGGTAGAACAGGAAAGGCCTCTTATAGAAGGTGGGATTTGACTCAGATCACCTTGAGGTGATGAAGGCCTATACCCAGGGTGGTTGTTGTGAGTGGAGAGAAGAGGGCATATATGAGAGATGCTGTAAATGACAAGACTTAACAACCAATTGGATTTGGTGGGGTGGGAAAGTAAGAAGCTGAGGATGGTAGCAAGGTTGTGAGCTTGGGTGACTGGGAGGATGGGGAGATAACGAGTTCAGCTTTGGATACGTTGAGTTGAGCTGGCTTTGGGAAATACAGTTTGAGATGTCCAACGTGCATCTTAATGGGTGGGGATGATAATTGAATTCTTTGGGAGCTGATGAGAAAGTATGGGGGATAAGAGACAAAGGCCCAGGACAGAAACTTGGGGTACACTTTCAGTGAGTGGGCATGCCTTGGAAAAAAGATCCAGCAACCTAGACTGAGAATCACTCTGACAAGTAACAAAACCAGGAAAGAATAAGTTGCTTTACCATGGGTCTCAAATTTCCTTTCTATATGGCTATAAAATTGGGTTGGATTAAATCAGAAGTTCCCAAACTTATGTGGCCTACCGTCCCCTTTAAAAGAAATTACTCAATGCCTTGCTGGAAAGCTACTTTCTTTAATGCTCTAACTTCAAAAAAAAAATTTGCATCATTTCAAAAAAATATAAAACATACATTTTTTAAAATGACACATCTTAAATTTATTAATTTATTGTAAATTTGTTGTTTTCTTCCTGCATTGAAATTTTGATGATGCAGTATTCCATCATGTAACTGTATAGTATCATATTGTAAATTGTAAACAAGTCATTATACACACACTCCTGCCAATGCATGCCTGACTTCCCAACAATGCATAACACACTCTCCTGCCAACAGCTTCTTCTTAAGGCCTGTCAGTGAACTTAACCACTGATGGGTTATAACTTGCATTTTGTGTGTTTATTTGGAAAATAATGTAATCACAGTAACTCTTATACAACAGGTGAAATATGTATGAATGGATTTTCAAAATTTTCTTCTCTTTTTTCTTTATGCTTCTACTGTCCCTTTATTTTTATTCAATGCCCCCCCCCCGTTGGAAAAGGTTATTATATTCCCCGGGAAACCCCCCCCCCCCCAAGGGGAGGTATTGTCCCCTTTGGAAACCTCTGGAAATGATCACTGAGATCTGCTCTAAATTTATCGTCCTATAGAAATCAAATCCAGGTATTTTGACTCCAGGTCCAGCCTGCTTTCTACTTCTAACTGCAAATCCAGTGCTCGTTTCATTGTGCCTAGTGAGGAAAAATGTGAGCAAGTACATGGTACAGTTTAGGGTAAAGACACAGGGAATATAAATACCTAAGCTGGGAGGAGGGGAAGGGAGGACAGTGAAAAGTCATTTGAAGGGTATAGCAAATATATTCTTAAGAACAAACTTTTAGCAAGACTTAAAAGCCTCCTTTCCCAACATCTTCTTTCCGCGGCTGAATCCCTCTTGCCTCTATATCTAGATCCTTGAAAATATTTACAATTATCCATAAACCTTGGAGCAAAACTAAACCAAAAGTGTGTGCATAGGTAGGGGTGGGAACAGAAAGGAAAAAGGAAAAGCATGGCATTATGAAAAAGCTAGCTTTGGAGCCAGAGGGTCTGGGTTCAAGTTTAGACTACCTGTGTGACCATAGGCAAACACTAACATCTCTACTCTCTGGTCTCCATTTTCTTTTCTGCCAAACCAAGCATCTGAATTGGATGACCACGAATATCCCTCCTGGCTCTAAAGCTATTAAAAGAATGGTTAGAGATGGAGGAACTTTTCTGTACTTGCTTTATGAAGCAGGGCTTCAGGCAAGAGATGTGATGAGTATCCTGGAAACTTTCTTTTCAGCTTTCCTTTTCAGTGTCCCCTTCTAAGCTTAAAGATTTCTTTTTTTTTTTAACATGTGAGAAACTCAGCCCCATAATACTTTCCCCTCCTCCTTCATCCCTCTCCCTAGACTGCAGGGGTTTGGTTAATATCCGTAAGATGTAGGGGAGTCATTCAAGGTGAAAACACACAGAGATCCTAAGAAGGTAAGGGATAATTTTTTTTTCTTTTCAGCTGCAGCAAAGGGAAAAGAAGGGAAGGGGGAGGGAGGAGGAGGGGGGGGGAGGAAGGGAGAAAGAGGAGGAGGAGAGCCAGAGAAAAGAGAGACAGGAGAGGAGGGAAAGAGGAGAGCCATGGAGGACAGGAGTGAGAAGAGAGACAGAGAAGGAAGAGAAAGACAGGAGGGGGAGACAGACTAGAGGAGAGAGGAGTGAGGGAGAGGAGTGGAAGAAGAGAAACAGCAAGAGGGAAGAGAGGTGGATGGGGAGGCGGGGGGGGGGGAGAGAGAGAGAAAAGAAGGAGGGGGAGGAGGGGAGGGGCAGGGGATGGGGAAAGGGAAGGAGAACAAGAAGAGAATCGAGAGAAAAGAGAGGGGAGAAGAGACAGAGAAGAGAGACTTGAGGGACAGGAGAGAAGAGAGTGAGAGAGAAGAGAGAGAGATAAGACAAATGAGAAAAGGGAGAGAAGAGAGGAGAGGCGAAAAGAGGAGAGAAAGATGAGAGAATGAGAAAGAGGAAGAGATAGAAAAGAGACTGAGACTGACTTACTAGGAGCAAACCAATGAATGACTTGCCCCAAGGCCAAGGTTGGGGGGGCGGAAGCTGGGGAGCATCTTCTGGAAAAGGGGGAAAGGCAGGAAGTTACAGCCCCGGGCACCCGCAGGGATCCCCTGGGGCGGGCGGGGCTCCCTAGCCACCTCCCCCCACCCCCAGCCCCAGTCCTCGGGGTCGCAGCTGCAGAGGGGCGGGCGCTCTCTGTCGAGACCGCGCTCCTCCTCCGTCCACTTTGGTCCCTGAACTTAGTTTGTGCTCCGTGCCCGGAAGCCTGTCCCCGCGGGCTCCAGCTCTGCGCGGCCGGGCCGCACCGTCCGTGCCCCTAGGACTAGGACCGGGACCGGGACCGGGGTCGTGCAGTCCAGGCCCCCCGAGCTCGGAAGCGGGAGGGCAATGCCCATCCCCGCGCCCGGCCGGCCGCTCAGCAGTGCGGGCAGCGCTCTCCAGGCCGGCCCTCGGGACAGCTGAGCCCCGGCGCCGGGAGCCCCCAGGGTCCGCAGCCGATCGACTGCGGTCCCTTCCTCCTCCTCCTCCTCTTCCTCCGCTCCTCCTTCCCTAGCCGCTTCCTCCTCCTTCTCGGCTGCTCCTCCCGGGCTGGGGCTGCTCCCAGGCTCGCGCTCCTGCTCCTGCTCCTCCTCCTGCTGGGAGCCGCCGCCGCTTCCTCCTCCCTCGCCTCCTCCTCCCGCCCGGGCTCCCCGCCTCCTCCTCCTCCGCCGCCTCCTCCTTCTCTGCCGCCGCCCGGCCGGGCCCAGGCCGCTCCCGAGCAGAGCCGCTCCCGCCCAGCCCGGGGCTCCCGGCGGCTCGCCATGAGCGGAAGCGCGGCCGCCGCCGCTCCTGCCCCGGCCGCCGCCGCCGCAGCCGTTCCCTTCCCGCCGCCGCCGCCCGGGGCCAGCCTCCCGGAGCACGGCCGGCGCCACCGCCACCGCCACCCGAGGCAGCCGCATCGCCCCGAGGCCGGAGGAGGGGGCGCTGGGGGCCACGCCGCCTCCGGCCCTACCGGCCCCGGGCACCAGAGGGCGGCCCCCGGCGCCGCTGGCAGCAGAACCCCCGGAGCAGGTAGGGGGGGCTGGGGAAACGAGGCGGGGCCGGCGTCGGGGAGCCGGCGGGGGG